>NW_016690238.1:490427-589369 GCF_001604755.1 Lepidothrix coronata | reverse complement strand
ATCTATGGGATTCCAGCTGCCAGCAGCCTGAAGGAAGGAGACCATGGACTGGGTAAACATATTTGTAGGGATTAAGTGGCCTCACTCTGCTCTTGAAGTGAAACTCCTTTAGGGAGGGCAAAAACATGACTTTCCTTTATTTATTCTTCTCCCTGCTGGTCTCTGCTCACACAGCTGAGCGAAGAATGGTGGGTGGAGGGTGCTCAAGTCCTCACTGTCCTCCTTAGAGGGGAACTAAATCTTGTTTGCTGGGTTTAACGGTATGGATAATGATTACATTTTCCCCAAGAAATTATCTGAGTACATAGATTGATTATGTATTTTATACATATTTACACAATATATAGTTATATATAATTCCCCTGGGGGAACAGTGCAGTCAGGCAGGAAGTGTGGCAGAAAGAATGTTGTTATTCCGGGTTTCTCGGGATTCCCCTCTTGCGCAGCTTGAGCAAAATCTAAACCAGTTCTAAGCATTGGTGTGTTAAAAAGAAGCTGCTTAATCCAGCCTAGTAAAGCCTGCTGGAAGCATCGCAGCACCCTTTACCATAAATATATTTACATGACAGTAAATAATATTCACTGATATTGAGGAAGTGAGAAGTCTTTCCCTACATTTGTACGAATGTTCTGGAACTCTCTGATCTTTTATATTAAGCATTTCTGCCCTTTCCCAGCCATTTTTACCCCATGGTTCCTTTCAGAGTTAACTCACACCAGCTTTTTACCTCTGGGTTCCTTCCTTGGGGATGGTGTCACTTCTGTTTTAGACCCTGTTTTTCCAGCAGATAATTCACAGGCAGTGAGAAACCAGTACAATTAGTGTCATTTATATCAGAGTTAAGCCCAGCTCAACACATGGATGTTTTTTTTCTGTTCTGTCTGCTTACAGTGTAGCATGGATGTGAGTTTCCTGACTCCACCAGGCAGTAAAACCCCGGCAGATCCGTACCAAGACTTTAAAAACACCCCGCTGACTTTTATAGGATGTCAGTATCCAGGAAATACTTCCCACTAAATACATTAAAGCCACAGACAAATGCTTCCATCACCCACCTACGTGTGTCAGGGTGGGTGGCATCGCTGCTGAAGAGGTACTCGGCATCCAGCCAGTCGGTCAGTGCCCCTCCGCCGGCCACTGTGGGGGGACAGGGGGTGAGGGGAGGGTGGGCATCCCAGAGGGTTCCCACTTCGGGGTGACCTGTAGTGGGGATGTCTGGTTGTGGGGCTGCAGGGATGGGGCCTGTAGTGGGAGGTGTGGTGGCCCTGCCATGGCTGTGGGACTCCCACTGCCCCTCTGAGGGTTCAGGGTTTTTCCTCAGTGTGGGAGCACCATGGGCTGCGCCGGTACAGGTGGAGCTGGCCAAACCCATGCTCTGCCTGCTGTGGGGGGCTCAGACCCACCGAGGGGTGACAAGGTTGTGTTTCCACTGCTGTGCCATTAATGAGGGGTGACGGGGCTGTGTTCCCCTCTCATCCCCACTGAGGCTGCTGAGGCTGTACCCCCACCAAGGGGTGATGGGGTCATGCCCCCTCCCCACCCTCATCCCCACTGATGGGTGGCAGAGTTGTGTGCCTTCTGCTCTGCCCCACTGAGGGGTGATGAAGCTGTGCCCCTCTCCTCACCCCCACTGAGAGGTGACAAGACTGTACCCCTCCTGCTCTGCCCTGCCAAGGGATGATGGGGCTGTGCCCTCATCAAGGGGTGACCGGGCTGTGCCCCCCCTCCTCGATCCCTACTGAGGGGTGACGGGGCTGTGCCTCCCCACGCTGTTCCGCCCCACTGAGGGGTGACGGGGCTGTGTTCCCCTCTCCATCCCCCCGCGGGCTCCTGCCGGCTCGATGCCGCCGGGACTTCCCCCCGGGCTCTGCCGCCGCCGGTTCCCCTCACCCCAGAGCCCCCGAGGGCCGGGGCTGACGCTCTGCGAGAACCAGGCACGGCGGCCTCGGAACATCGCGGCGGGACAGCCCTGAGGGGAGGCGAGACAGCCCTGAGAGGAGGTGAAACAGCCCTGAGGGGAGGCGGGAACGCCCTGAGGCGAGGCGGGAGGAGCCTGAGAGGCGACAGTGGCGGAAACCCCGGCGGCGGGACGGCGGAAGGAAACGTCATGGAGCTGTGCCAGGGGAAGTTTAGGCTGGATATGAGGGAAAAATTCTTCCCCCAGAGGGTGGTCGGGCACTGAACAGGCTCTCCAGGGCAGCGGTCACGGCCCCAAACCTATCAGATCTCAAGGAGTGTTTGGACAATGCCCTCGGACACAGGGTGGGATTGTTGGGGTGTCCCGTGCAGGGCCAGGAGCTGGACTCGAGCCCTGTGGATCCTAAGTTGTTCTAGAAGTTTTTCTCCCAAAACCACACATATTTTGTTGACTCAGGAAACAGCTGGCTTGCAGCAGATTTGCTTGCATTTTATAAGGCAAAAACGAGGCTTGTTTCGTGCTTCAAACTTCCCAAGATATCTCTCAGGATATCCCGTCTGCTGGGAACTGCCGATGAAGAGCCAGCAGCAGTGACATATCTTGGGTATCTTGGAACCCCAAGGATGCTGGATAAAACAGAGCGGGTGTTTCCAGATACTGAAATCCAGATCAGCCTCTAGGATGGTCATGTGTTGTTCTCCCACAAACAGAGGATTTCTCAGTAAACCATCAAAACATTTCCTAAGTAAGACCAGAAAAATGCCAGACATGCAATGAGGGCAAAGACTTCCCCCGTGTGGGAAGGTGCTGACACATCCTTTGGAGATGGGTTGTCCCACATTGCCTCCACAGTGTCTTCAGCTTCCGCAGTCGATTCCACTTGTGTACTAATTAGGATGAAGATTTCCTGGTGGAGGGGCTACCCAGCCATTACTCTCTAATGCTCTTGAGGATAGTAAAGGTGGAGCCAAGGTGGTGGAAAGCACGTTGGTGGCCCTTTGTGATACAGAAGGAGCCCAGAATCTGCTCCACAGTTCCTTGGGCTCACGCAGCAGACTGAGCTGCTCTGCAGTGGTCTCTGGGGGAGAAGTCCAAAGCTTTTCCTCCTTCCCAGACCATCTTCTCCCACACAAGGACCACTGCTGGGACTGGCACAGTCCCTGGCCAGTCCCGTGTGGTGGCTCTGGTAGGTCCTGCTGTCCCATGCTGGGTGACAAGCCCTGTACATGACCACCCAGTTGTGACCACCTCACCTCTCTTGGTTTTGTTTTGAACACTCTGATGAGCCCAAATGGATCACCATAACCAGGCCCTGCATCCCAGCAACCTCCCACTCAGATGCTGGAACGCAGTTATAATGAAAAAAACTACAGAACAAGATCCCTCAAAAATCTCAAGTGGGTGTTCTGCATCACAGCAAATCTTAATATATCAAGATGAGACATGCAACCCCCGTCTCCAGGGACCCTTGTTCACATACACAAGATCCACACTGGTCAGATTCACCTCACTCCAACACTCCTCAAGCAATCACACTGATTCCTTCAGAAAATAAAAGCAGGGTGATGGGAATAGCACTGGTTTTGGGTACTGGCATCAACTCTCCATGGTGTAACAGATGACTGGCCCCTAATTGCTCTTCTCCACAGGGTCAGCCACAGAGAACAGAAAAACAGAACTGAAGTTTGCTGACACACACTTTCCCCAGGCTCAGAACAACACATGACCATCCTAGAGGCTGATCTGGATTGTACCCCAAGATGCACAATCTGGAGTTCTCCCCCTTCGAGTGGGCACCATTCCCTGCCCCTCACTCCGCGTCCCGCCCCACATCCCCAAGGTTTCTTAACCCCTTTTTTTAAACCTTATTCCTTCCCTTCGGAGCTGCGCAGGAGCCTCTAACCAGGCAGATACCACATTAACCAAAAAAATCTTTAATTCTTTTTTTCTATTGGTGGAAAAGTGTTTTTACACCTTCTCAGTAGGATAAAAAAGCACAAATGAGCATCAGGGTCATCAGGCTCCAGATTCACTCACAACCCAGTGGCCACTGGAGCCCTTGAAATTAGCTCAGTTGTCCAATGATTCTGAAAAAAAAACATTTAAATGGCTACAATTTTATTAAGATAAAAATCCTGTACAATTTTGAGCACTTCAGAGCTAAAATTGTTTTTAAGCAGTAATGTAGGCATTTATAGCTATGTGCTCAAAAAGCCTCCAGAGCTCCCTTTTTGCTTCATGCAAAAGATATCTTGACAAGCATTATTAAAGAATTCCTTGAAGCAAGATAATCACTCTTGTGGTTATGATGAAGACTGGACACAAGCTTGAGAAGACTTTGATTTGCAAGAAGAATTTTTCGGACCTGCATAGAGAGAGGAGATGGACATCAATCACTCTGGTCACAGCTTCAACTATAATTATTTTAGGAGTCAAAAATGATTTCCTCAAGAGCACTCTTGACTGCAGCATCTCAGCTGCAGGCACAGACCCACCTTCTGGTGAGATAAAACTCCTGCAGAAACTGCTTTTCTGTCCCTTCCTTGGTGGGGTTCAGAGTCCAACAAGTCAAGAGGATCCTTGTTCTTCACCCCAGGCAGCTTATCCTGCTCTCAGCTCCTCCACCCCAGCTCAGTAAATCCTTGTCACCAGACTCCAGTGAAGTTGCCCATGTCCCACCTCCAGCCAAGGCTGGCATCCATCACCATCGGTGACCTCCAGGCTGATGTCCCACCAACCTAAGCCACGATGCCACTTGGGCACAGCACATCTCAGACCCTGCCCTGAGGCCAGGTTCCCCTCCCCGCTGCCCAAAAGCAAGCAACAAACCAGATAAGTGGCCATATACAACTTTGTAGAGCTCTACAAGAGTAGGGGCATTTCAAGTGAGGTCCTGCCAAGGCTTGTCCTGGGCACAGTTAATCATTATCCAGCCTCTACCAGGGCACTTATCTAAGTCGTTTCAGCCAGCGTATTACGTCAGCTGAGACACATATCTTCAGTTTTCTTCCGATCAAGGGTTGAATTGGAACTTCCCTGTTGCTAAATCCACATCAGTTACAAGAATATAATCTGAAGAACATGGAACCCTCGAACTCTGAGACACTGGTAATAAATCAAAAACTGCTTCCAGTTTGTGCTTCATAAATCCCACATTGTGCTGCCTGTCTGCCACAGAGTTAACCAGCCTGCTTCCCCCAAGGCATGGGTCTCCAGGCACAGCAACTGCCTCCTCCCCAGCGAGGAAGTGGAACTGTGGGGCCTGAAGAAGCATTAGAGGACGTGTGACAACTCTCAACGGTACCTGGCAGACACAGCAAAGACATGGAAGGTTTTCTCCAAGGGTCTCCTTTCTTTAGACTCCTGTAGGCAAGGGATGGCCGAGAACAGGCCGAAATAGTGGGTAGAAGGAGTGTGGGGAGAGTCTCGTGCCCCAATCAGCAGTAACATCATCTGCTTTTTGGGGATGGTTGCTTCTGTTCCTCAACTCTGCAAGTTACACACTCTCCCCCCTACGGAAATGGGTCCACATTCCCTTACCAGCACAGAAAGCAGCATCAGCATAACTCACCGTGGATTACCCCAGACACAGCTCAGAAGTCTGGTTCTGCAGGGAAGAAGGGTGGAGCGTTAGGCTTTGGGGCAAATGGCACCCCCTCCCGAAGTACCCACAAGCCCACCCCTACTGGGTGTAACCAGAGATCTGCCCTCGGCTGGGTCGCCACTACAGTTCCCACTGCTGTGGCCTTTATATTCTGAAGGTAAAGCCCAAATCACTGTGTGACTCATCTAGGTGAGTTCACCGATACTGGACAACACAGCACCACCAAATCCCTACAACAACAAAATCCCCCCACAAATCCCCCCAACACCAAGGCACTCCCACCCTGAATCCTTCATGGATATGTATAACAGCCTTTACAGCTGAAACCGAGTTAACTTTCCATCTCTAACACAAGACCTTCAAAACCCACCCTGCTATAACACCCTGCTTCCCAGAAAGAAGAAGAGAGACACCATGGATATAAACTAACGAGCTCCAGCACGCAAACGGAAGCCGGAGGAAGAAGGCAGAGCGTACCCCATCGGTAGATCCTCGGTTCCGACATGGTGGAATGCTCCACCCTGCAAGCAAAGATGTCGCCCTTCGTAGGGGTGAAGGGCACGTAGACCAGGCGCTGGAACTGCCACTTCTCGTTGAAAGACAAGTCCCCATACTCGACGCCGGTCATGGGCTCGCCGTTCTTCAGGAGTTCCACCTTGATCTTGGGTGGGTGAAATCCAGTGATGAAGCAGTGGAGGGTGTTCGCCTGTCCCTCCTTGGCGCGTGTACGGGCGTAGACTTCGACCTTCGGCGGCTCTGGAGAGGGGGGCGAGGGCGGTGTGAGAAGCGGGGCTACGCTGGGCATCCCGTCGATGCACCCACCCACCCCGACACGGTGACCGCACTCCCCGAGACCTGGGCCCCCCAGCCCCTCGCCCTCCCTGCCCCTCGCAGGACCCTTCACGCCGTCCCCGTTACTCACGATCGGCAGCGTCCCCCGGGCCAAGCAGGGCCAGCAGCACCAGGGCCGCGAACCACAGGACGCTCCGCTCCATCGCAGAGTCTTTCCCCGCGGCACCGACTGTCCCGCACTACTCGCGCGCCGCCTTTTATATCCTCGGAAACCCGCGGCCAATCGAAGCGCGGAGCGCCCGTCGCGTCATCAGTCTCCGGGCAGAGAGGGACAGCCGAGGTTGTGCGAGCCATCTGCGCGCCTGCGCACTGCGGGCAGATCGACCTGTGCGCTTTCGCTTTCGTTTCTGCGTTGGAACGGGGAGCCCGGGGGGCGCTGGTCACCGGGGGCTGGACATGGGCCCGGGGGGGCACTGGCACCTGACTTGTACCTGCCACAGTGTGGCCACAGGCCCAGGGTAGTGATCACCCCCCTGTACTGGGCACTGCTGAGGTCACACCTCGAGTCCTGGGGTCAGTTCTGGGCCCCTCGTGATGAGAAGGACATTGAGGGGCTGGAGCATGTCCAGAGGAGAGAACAGAGCTGCGGAAGGGTCTGGAGCACCACGAGTGGCTGTGCGAGCTGGGGGGGCTCAGCCCGGAGAAAAGGAGGCTCAGGGGGGACCTTCTCGCTCTCTGCAACTCCCTGACAGCAGGGTGAAGCCAGAGGGAGTCAGGCTCTGCTCCTAGGGAACAAGGGACAGGACAAGAGAAAATGACCTCAAGTTGCACTAGGGGAGGTTTAAGTTGAATATGACCGAAAACTTCTTCCCTGAACGGGCTGTCCAGCCCTGGCAGAGGCTGCCTAGGGCAGGGGTGGAGTCCCCATCCCTGGAAAGGTTTAAAAGTCGTGTGGATGTTGCACCTGGGGACATGGGTTAGCGGTGGTTTGGCAGTGCTGGGGGCATGGTTGGACTCGATGGTCTTAGATGGCTTTTCCAACCTAAATGAGGGTAAAACCCACCTCTTGCAGAAAACTTTGCATCCAGGGATCGTATTATGCCAACAGCCTACGCTGGCACAGCTCATCCACCTTCCTTTCCGAACCTCCCTGGAGGCCTGTGTGGAATGTCTCAGTCCAGCGGCTGTGGGATTAGGGATTTAGTGTTGTTTGATGCAGCACAGACTCCCTGACATCAAGCACAAGAACCCCAAGGCCAAAGAACCAGGTTTTCTGGTGCCTTGGCTGGGAATGCTGCCAAGCAGTCTGGTAACATTGCTTGGAAAGGGGAAAAAAAAAGGGAAAACAAAGGAAAGTCATTACTAATGGGGAGAAAACAGCAGCATTATAGGGGTCCTCTAACACTGAGCCCTTTAGGACTTGCTTTCTTAATACATCATATTAAAACGTACATTAAACAAATACAGCACATATGGAGAACATCCCAAAGGCAGCAGGTAAATCAGGAGAGGACAAGCAAAGGAAAATCCTGAAAACATTTTTATCAATCCCCACTGGCCCAGGCCCTGCTGGGTCTGTTGGCTGCCTGGTGAGTGGCACAGCAGCCACGTAGCTGAAAACACTCAGTGTTTTCACTGAGATAGGCAGAGCAGCTTCGGCCAGAACCTTATCAGGGATCTCAGGGCTCCAGCCTGAGATGTCTAAGGGCTGTAAAGGTGACAGAGCTGCCATCGAGGTCACTGCATTGGGAGTCACCACTCCGGTCCAGCCTGACCCACAGGCAAGTCTGACCCTGCTCAGGTGGGCAATCGCCTTGGCTCAGAGAGGACTGATCACACAAAGAGCTGAGGGAAGGATGCGGATCCTTTCCCTGCCTTTTGGGATGTGAATCCCTGGCAACGACTCCACTGCAACCACTAACACTCGTCAGACTTTCCCTGTAAAGAGAAGCTGAACCGCAACTCTTTTCCACATGATGTTTTTTAAAGGCTGCGGTGATTTGATCAGAGCAGCCAAATCTTCCTCTTTCGGAGCATTTCTGCTTTTACTGGCAGACAGAATTATTTGGAAGTGGGTGACACGATCAAGGTGCTCCCAGCACTTGAGGGGGGGGGGGAAATGAGGGCACTCCGCTGTGCTTGGCAGGACACAATGATTCACAGTGTTAGTGTTGACCCCTGTGCTTTCAAGCCCACGTCTGTATATCTCCAGGGTGCTTCCAGCCGGACAGACCATATCCAACTGGTTTTCCATAACTCCTCAGAGGGTTATCAGCTTGGAGAACACAATGGCAGGCAGGGAACAATGGGAGCAGCGGGAAAAGCCGAGTTGGGATGTTCTGTGCCCCGAGGGCTGCAGGTGGGGTCACTAAACCTCATCCTCCTCATCCTCATCCCTCGGCTTCATCCTCATCCACGGCAGTCGCGGGGGCATGCGCAGGGCTCGGCTGAGGGCCGCCATGCTGTACGGCAGGCGCAGGTGAGGGGGCTCAGCAGGGCGCCGCCATGCTGTACGGCAGGCGCATGCCGGGGCGGGGGGGCGGCCCATAAAAGGCGGCGGCGGGAGCAGCGCGGCCCCGTAGAGGGACGCGGGACGAACGGAGGGCGGGAGGAGGAGGAGGCACCGCGGGATGGCAGAGGGCGGCGAGCCCGTTGTGAGTGCCCGCCCTGCTCTGCTGCTCCCTCCCCGCGGCCGCTTCCTCACGTCTCGCCCCATCGGCGGTGCCAGTTCTCCCGGGGCTGGCTCGCCCCGGAGCGGTCGGTGCCGGAGCAGACACTGCTCTGGGGGTGCCGGTGTGGTGCTCGTCCCTGCCTTGTGCTCGCCTGCTTTTCGTGTCCACGTAGCGGGCGGGGTGTTCCCTCTGAAGCCCAGTGTGTCTCAGCGCCAGCCGGGCTGGTGCCGTTCCGTACTGGCAGCCTACTGTCCCGGCGGGCTGCGCCTGCGGGTCCTGCCCTCGCTGGCAGTGCCAGTGGCTCCCGTTCTTCCCTTTTCCAGCTGGGAGCCGTTGGGGCTGCCTGGCACCACCAGTGGGGTGGGGAGGAGGTTGGTGACCCCCCCCACTTTGAGAGCGTGTTAGGGTTACCTCTCCCTTAGCGAGGACCCTGCTGCTTCCCATTCCAGATCCTCGAGGACTTCTTGCTGGTGGAAGATGCGCCTCTGCTGGAAATGGCTGAGGAGGATGAGGAGCTCGACCTGTACAACGAGATGACTTTTGGGTTAGGTAAGACCTCAGGGGAGCCTCAGTATCGGAGAGATCAGCCAGCCCCCAAAGGGGGAAGCAGGGACCCCCGTGGGCACTGCCCAGGCACTCACACACCCTGCTCTGCTCTGCTTGCCCATTCCAAGACCAAGACTCCACAGAGGACACCCCAAAACTCCTGGTGCCACGGAAGACGAGCCCAGTGGTGGCAGAGGAGACTGAAGTCGGGGATGAACCGGGACCTGGAGCGGCTGAGCAGCCAGAGAAGCTGGGAGAGCCCCAGGAGGAAGGTGGGACAGAGCTGGAGGCGGAGCAGGTTGGCTCTGAGTTGGAGGAAGAGGAGGAGGAGCTGGGGACTGAAGAGCAGGAGCCCTGTGAGGAGCCCAATGACCTAGGAGACCCGGCAGTGATGAGAGCTGTGCAGAGCAAACCCACGCTGGAGGTGATGCGTGAGCGGAGGGGGGGGTCTCCCTGCTCCCCCTTCATCCCCACTCCTGTGGGTCCTGCCCCACAGAGGGCACTGGGGGAGGGAGACGGACCTGTAACTCTTCTTTCCTTGCAGAGCCAGGACTCGGCGGTGCTGGACAGCAGGATTGGTGCTTGCTGGGCAGAGTTTGACAAGGAGGACATGGTAAAAATGTCCCTTCCCATCTGGTGATGGGGCTGAGCAGCCCCCGCAGTGTCCCCTGCCCCTCTCCTCCTGGTCCTCTTGCCCCATGCCCACCATCTCCCTGTCTTCCAGCTGATGATGGATCCTGGGACGTGGGGCTCCTGCCCTGGCAGTGTCTCACCCCACCATGTGCTGGAGGTGGGTACTGCCAGCCAGGCCCTCCTACCCTGGAACAAGGGTCACAAAGGGATTTGGGGTGACTGGGAAATCTCCATCACACCTCTGGAGGTGCATGGATGTGTCTTGGGTGCCAAGGCTGTGGATGGAGGTGCCCACCCAAAGCAGAGCCTGGTTTTGAAGGCAAAACTGTTGAGTTTGGGGGGATTTGGACCCCCATGCTGGGTGTCCCCTTGGGCTCCCAGCTGCTCTGCACTACCACAGTGGGAGCCCAGGTGGTGCATGGTCTGTTTGAGCAGTGACTGAAGGTTTTGGTGAGCTGCCTAGTGCTGGGGAAACTAAACTGATCCCAGCTGGGCCCCATTCCCACCTGCTGTTGCCTCCTCCCTGCAGGATAAAGCCATCCTCCAGGTCCTGAAGAGGCCCCCATCATCCACCAACATGGCCTTTGACTTCCTTGGCTCCTGTGTGCAGAGGGGCTATGGGGACTCTCCCCGGCTCAAGCACCCTGACTTAAGACTGATGTCCCCCAAGTCCTTCCCCCAGCACTTCATCCAGCAGGTAACAGGTTGTAGGGGGGCTCTTGCATTCCCTCTTTCTCTGTCCTCCTGTCCCTGGAGGTGCAGCCTGGAAGACAGGCTTGTCCCAGTGACACTTTCCATCTCTGCCCTGCAGCAGGCACCTCTGATGCCTCCTCACTCCCCGTGCCCCCCTCGGCCCTTCCCACCAGCTCGCAGGCCCCCTCCACTCTTCACTTCCAACCAGGTAACGCTGTGGGCTGGGAGCCATCACCATGGCCCTGGAGCGGCAGGGGATGGGGACAGTGGCAGGTGTGGTGTGGTGCCAGAGGGTGGCCCCTGTGGGGATGGGAGCCAGAAGCCAGCACAGAGCTGGCTGACTCGTCCAGGGCGCTCAGAAGGGAAGGCTCAGACCCTTGATTGCTTCTCTCTCCCTCTCAGACTTCAGGGTACACGTCTCCAGCCCCTTTCCAGCCCGGGTCCCCCACCATGGACAGCCCACTGCAGCCCCTGGCCATGCACTTTGGGCCCATGTCTCCCTCCTTGGACCCTGCTCTCTTCTTCAGCCCCTCAGCCAACAGCCAGCTGAACCTCAGGTATCAAGAGTGGGGTGTCCAGGTGGGACCCCACAAAGAAGCTGGAGGGTGTCCCTGCTCTGGGGGTGTCCCGAGCCCCTCCCGATCCCTGTCTGGTCTCCCCTGCAGCATGCCCAGCCACATGACCCAGCTGCACCCCCAGCACCAGCGGATCCTAACACAGCGGCAGCAGCAGGGCCGGCAGGCACAGAGGTATGAGGGGTCCCCGGGAAGCTGTGGGGTGCAGGGAGGGCTCTGGGCGGTCATAGCAGGCTGAGCTCTCTTCCTGTGCCAGTATTTCCCCCAAGAAGCCATGGTCTCCTAAAGTGGACCCTCATGCTGGGCTGATGACCTCCAAGGAGAAGGACTGGGTCATCAAGGTGGAGATGATCCAGCTGCAGAGCGAGAACATGGATGACGACTACTACTATCAGGTGAGCTCCTGCTGGCAGCACCTGCGGCTTGTTCTCCTCAGAGTTGGGCTTTGGGAGCCAGAGGAACCCTTCAGGGTGTTGGAGGGGACTCCTGACCTGTTGTTGCAGTGGTACTACCACCGTCTGGAGCGCAGGCAGGCGGAGGAGGAGCTGCTGGGTGGGCGCAACAAGCTGGACACCCCCAAGCTGGTCACACCGTTCATCCAGAAAGTGGAGACCTATGACTCTGGTGAGGGCTGGGGTGGGTGTTGGGGGCTGGGGGAGGGGCTGTGGCCGTGGTCTCACCGTGTGTCCCCCCCTCTCACAGTGGTGCGCATCGCCGGCTCGCTGGGCCAGGTTGCCGTGTCCACCTGTTACAGCCCTCGCCGGGCCATTGATGCTGTGCACCATGCCCTCGTGGAGGAGGTAGGTGAGGGGAAGCCAGGCTGGTTGGTGCCCTGAATTGCTGGGAATGCTGCTTTGCGGTCCTCCTTGGACCATCAAACAGCTGTAGGAGCTGCCCCGAAGCAGTGGGATGGGGCACACAGTTGGAGGAGGTCCCACCTCAGCAGTGGCAGCTTGTCCCTGGCCAAGGGGTGGGATGGGGTTCTGGGCAGTCATGGTCACATGGTCTCCCTGTGGGATCGCTCTGTGTCCTGAAGCCACCTCTGATCCCCAGGGAGCAGCTGGCCCAGCACTGGGCCAGCAGTGGTGTCTGGGACCAGCTGTAACTCTTGTGCCTTCCTTTCTCTCCTCCTGAAGGCTGCAGGGAGCCACCGGCTGCGGGCACTGCACAGGATCGAGAAGGTGAGCAAGCAATGATTCAGGGCAGGGTGGGATGGTCCAGGTGCTCTATTTTCATCCAGGGATCTCCCAGTGGGACATCTACCTGGGCAGGGGCCTGGGTTACCAGTTGGTAGATGTTCCAAGCTTCTTCCTTACTGTGTGCCATTTCTCCAGCTCTTCCTGCAGCTGCTGGAAGTGGAAGAGGCACAGCAGAAGATGTCCCTCGCCCTGGGGGTGGAGCAGGAGCAGCAGAGCCAAGAAGTGGAGAGTCTCTACCATGCCTTGAAAATCAGGGCTTGCAACAGCGAGGAGTGAGTCTGTGCTGAGGGGAGTGGGCAGCACAGCTTGGTCCTTGTGAATCTGAGATGGCCGTGGATGAGCAGGTCTGGGTGACGGGGAGTGTTGGATCCTGCCTGCTGTGTCACCCCGGCCTGTGCTGACCCTGCCTTGGGAGTCTTGCCCTCCACTGGAGCTGATGCTCATCCTCTTGGATGGACAGAGATGCCCTAGGTCCCTCGGGATCTGTGCCAATGGAGCCTTCGTTCCCAGGGAGGCAGAGGATGAATTCCTGCAGCTGCTGTGTGTGCGGAAGGGCAAGAAGCTCGTGGCCCGGCTGCTGCCCCACCTGACCCGGGAGCAAGGGGAGAAGATCCTGCTGACCATCACTCACCACCTGCCCTTCCTCATGAAGAAGGATGTGCTGGATGAGGCAAGTACCTCCAGCCAGGGCAGGGATGGTCTAGGCTGCCTCCTTCCCCTTCTGCTTTCAGTGGGGGGCACTCTGGGCAATGAGGGGTCCTGTCTTGTGGGGTTGATATGAGACAGGAGCCTCTTCCCTTCAGGGAGGAGGAGAAAGGTCTCCAGGAGGGGTTAAAGCAGTTGTGGTGGCAGTGTCCGTCCCCACCAGGTGTTGGGATGGGGCTGTGGCTGTAAGGGGTTGAAGGGTCTTATTCCTGCTCTCCCCTCTGCCCTGCCCAGTCTCTCCCCCTGCTCTACAGCCCATTGAATGAGGTGGTGGGCGGGATGACCTTCAGCAAACTCATCGAGGTCCTGCAGGAGCTGACCCGGCCTCTGCCTGAGTGCCCTGAGCTCCCCCTCACCATGGCCTTGAAGAACCAGGTATGTGGCCCTGAGCCTTGTGGTGTCCCTGGGGTGCCACCACTGCTGGCTGTGATGTTCCTTCTGGTGCTTCCCTGCAGTTTGGGATCTCCTTGCTCTACTCCCTGCTGAGCCATGGGGAGAGGCTGCTGTCATCGGATGTGCCATTGGAGCCGCGGAGTGGAGACTTTGAGGCGTGGTGAGGGGCTATGTGAGCTGTGGGGTGAGGGATCTTCCAGCCCATGGGGTGCTCACCCTCTGTGCCGGTACCTCCAGGACAGACACGGTGTACGTGGTGGCCCGGGAGCTGTCGCAGGTGCCCAAGGCCTTGCTGGTGGAGCCTCTTTTCTTACCCAGCAACCTTCTCTCGCTCTTCTGCCGCTACCTGGACAAGCAGACTGTCCACCACCTGGAAGCCAAGATGGAGTGAGTACTGCCTGGAATGGCTCCCTGCCTCTCCTGGGGATCCTCTTGGAGAGGAGGAGCGGGACAGCATTAGGGCCTCACTGCTTCTGTCCCCCTTTGGACTTAACTCCAGACCTCCATGGGGCTGACCTGATCCTTGTGCCTTTGCTCCTGCTTCTCTGGGGTGGGTCAACAGCCTGATGCTCCAACCTCATCCTTCCCCTGCAGGTGCTCCCCGCTGCCATCGGAGGCTGCCATGTTATGCTGAGCCCCAGGAGTCGGGAAGGGGATCCGGGGCCGGTGGTGCTGGGAATGGGCAGGGCCCAATGCCATGGCTTTTGAGTTTGGAAGCAAACATTTATTTACCCTGGTGCAGGGCACTCTGGGTGATGTGGGCACTGGCAGGGCCAGCTCTGGAGAGCTGGTCCCACCCTGCCCCTGCGCCTGGGAGCACAGGGAGGGTGTAACTTATTTTGGCTTCGTACCTGGCAATGGTGTCGAGTTCGGGGTCTGCACAGGGGTGCTGGGAGCACCTGGGGGGGGGTGGAATTTGTGTATAGCACTTGATATAAAATAAAAAGGTGATTAACCAGCTCCTCTGGCTCCTGTGGGCAGCTTCTGCTGGGTCCTGTGGGCATTGCTGGGCATGGAGACCCCAGTCTGGAATGGTGGAGATCTGGTAAAGGGGAAGGAAAAGCATAGAGGGGGATGCTCAGAGTATGCAGGAGGAGGATAAAGGGGATGGAGGAGAAGGGAGTGCTTGGAGAGGGGATCAGAGGACCCATGTGGCTGGGGACAGAGGGGGGTTGAGCGCCCAGGGAGTGGAATGGGCTGGGAGAGAAGGAGTGTGGTGGGGAAGATGAGTCAGAGCTTGTCCTGACAGGGAAGAAAAGATCCGTGCAGGTACCTGGGAACACATAGAAAGGATATGGGGGATCTTAAACATACATAGGTGAGTCATAAAGCACCTCTTGTCTCCAGTGAGTTCCCAAAGACTCTTTTGTCCTAAGTCTTGCAATCAGGGCCACAGTAAAGTACCTTGAAGCATCTTTCTGAGCAATTTTGGCTACCCCAACCTGATTGTCACTCCTGCATCTAGACCTGAGCAGGTTCAATTTCTGCTCCCACTGTAGGAATTTTTGTGGCTCCTGCCTGGCTTTATGCTGGGATTTCCCCCAGTCCTATGGGACATCTGAGACTGGGCCACCTCCACCTGCCCTGTGAGGTCTACACCTGACACCCCAAGCCTGGTGTGTAGTTAGAAGAGATTTGCAGCAGAAAATTGTCTCATCCTGAGACTGCCCAAGCTCCAACCCAAGTAGGTAAAACTATCACTTTGAATGGGCATCTTTCAGGCATCAGATGGGGAATTTGCAGAAAATAAGGATGTGAGGGTTTGGGTGGGATTTATCTCCACTGCTTATCAAGGCAGCTTGGTTTCCTCTGCTTCAGAGTGCAAGGTCCAGCTGGAAGGATCTCTAGATCCTTTTGGCAGCTGTGTTTGTCATCCTGCTACCTCTCCTGCTCATCTTAAAGGATGTGTATGCTCCTCATACTTCATCCTTGGGAAGTTTTTTGGGACAGCTGTGTTTCATCCCTAGCCATCCACTTCAAAAGAGTGACACTGACAGGTTGTCCTCGTTCCCAACCCGCTGAGGCAATCCAGGAGGATGCCTGTGTGGGGTCCCACCTGACAGCCAAAGGACGGGCCTTGCTGTTACAAATCTCAGAGGGAATTTCAGACAGGAGGGAATGAGCAGCTGTTTCCTGATAGCAGGAACTGGGGAGGACACCAGAGAGTCCTTCAGATGAGGATAAGCTATGTTATGTTTTTCTGTTTGCATCTTGCCTGGCAGCCAGCCTGGATGAAGGATGGGAGTGTGACATGGCTGCAGCCACGTACTAGATCAAGTTCTCCAGTGTGAAGGGATGGAGGTCTATGCTGGATTTTGCTGCTTCATTGCAGGAAACAGCTGAGAGAAAAGAAGGAAAATCCATCTCTTTTTGTTACTCTCCCATAACTGAGGGGCTCGCAGCACCCAGCAGCTGTCTCAGTGCTTCCCACCCTCTCCCTGGGGCAGCACTCAGGAATTCAGATGAGGGGTGTCCAGCAGGTTAGGGACCCCCATATGGTTCATCTACATTCCTTAACCCACAGCTGGTGGAAGTCCAGGGTGTCTCACCTGGCTCTGCCTCACTTGTCGCCCTGCCTGGCTCCTCCTGGCACTGTCCTGAGAGGCTTGTGGCCCAGGAGAGTGGTGGTGACCCAGCACCATGAGAGGGCTGTCACTGTCACAGGGATATGGGGCTCATCCTGGGATGTCTGGAATTCATCCTGAGATATCTTGGGACTTATCCTGGAATGTCTTGGTGAGTATATGGGGTTTCTTCTGGGATGCCTTGGGAAATATAGAATTTAGCCTGGGACATTTCCAGGTGGCTCATCCTGGGATGTTTTGGGGGAGGGAGGGGTTAATCCTGAGATGTCTTGGAGGTTGTATGGGGCTCATCCTAGAATGTCTGGGGGAATACAGAACTCAGCTTGGGACATCTTCAGGGCATATGGCTCATCCTGGGATGTTTTGGGGGGTTATGGAGTTAATCCTGGGATGTCTGGGAGATACAGGGCTCATCCTGGCATGTCTTGGGGAATATAGGACTCAGCCTGGGACATCTTCAGGGTACGTGGCTCATCCTGGCATGTCTTAGAGATTGTATGGGGTTAATCCTGGGTTGTCTTGAGGGTATGGAGCTCATCCCAGGATGAGGGGGCTATGGTTCTCATCATAGGATGTCTGAGGCGGGTATGAGGCTCATTCTAGGATGTCTTTGGGGTTATAGGGCTCATCCTAGAATGTCCGGTGGGGGGGAGTATGGGGCTCATCCTGGAATGTTTTGTGGGAGTATGGGGTTAATCTTGGGATGCTTTGAAGGTATGGAGCTCATCAGGGCTCATCCTGGCATGTCTTGAGGGGTATAGGGAAGCCTAGGACATCTTCAGGGTATGTGGCTCATCTCAGGATATCTTGGAGGTTGTATGGAGTTCATACTGGGGCATTATCAGGGTACAGGGGTCATCCTGGGATGTTTGAGGGGGGATAGTTCATCCTGGAATGTTTTGGGGAGGCAAAGGCTCCTCATGGGTTGTTTCGGGAGGGGCAGGGGCTCAACCAGGGCTGTTTTGGGGCCTGAGGCGCTGAGGGGACACGGAGCCCTGGACTCAGCCACTTCCACCCGGGGGACCGATGCTCCCCCAATCACCTCAATGGTATGGCCCAGCCCCTCCGTTTCCATGGTGACCGCGCGACGCCCTGCAGCGGCGCCGAGCGGCGGCGCTCATTGGCCGCCCGTGCCGGGAGTGGGCGGGGCGGACTGGGGCGGTGCCAATCCGAAACCCGTCCGCCACCGAGGCCCCGCCCCCGCGGGTTAAGGCGCGGTGGGCGCTTCCGGCGCGGGCGGAAGCGGCGGCGATGGCGTCGGGCGGCGGCCGCGGGTCCCGCTCGCCCTCCCCAGCCGAGCGCCGCCCGCCGCCCTTCCCCGAGCCCCCCGGGCCCGGCGCCCCTGACAGCGACTCGGAGGGCGAGGACATCTTCACTGGCAGCGTGAGTGCGGCAGCACCCCCCGCGGGGCGCTGAGGGGCCGGGCCCGGTGCCTGCGGGCTGCAACGGGGCTTGGTGAAAACAAGGGGAAACGCCCCAAAGCCCCCCGAGATAAAGGGGGGCGATGGCTCTGGGCGTGTGTCCCTGCAGGGTACCCCGCGCCCCCTCCTCTTGGGGGCCGGCTGGAGGTCGGCGGTGGCTCTCGTGTCTGTGGGGTTGAGAAGGGGCTTGTGCTCGGCTACTCCTCGTTTCCCCGGGGTTGTAACCTGGCCAGTCCTGCAGAACTGGTGCCCAAGGCCAGGCTGGACGGGGCTTGGAGCAACCTGGTCTAGTGGAAGGTGTTGCTGCCCATGGCAGGGGGTGGAACAAGATGGGCTTTAAGGTCCCTTCAAACGCAAACCATCCCACAGTGGCAGCTGCAGCTCGGCCTCTTTGCTGTGGAGCTTGTGAGGCTTCACGGTGGGGGGAAGCCCCATCTGCCTTCCCCCAGCATTGTCAGCTCTGGTCCCCTCGACGTCCAGAGGGTACTGGTGTGGCTGGTGTAGTGCTTGCTGCCCTCAGTTTGGGATTGAGGGGTGAACCCCCAGTGCAGTGGGGGTGAGGTGACAGGAGGCATCCAGTGTCCCCTGCCTAGTGGGAGGGGGCTCACCAGTGCCCTACTGGGCTGAAGGAGGGTCTTGGAGGGTTTGGTGGTATTGGTTCAGCGAACAGTTGCTGCATTGCTGCACAAATTCCACACTGAAGGTGGAGGTGTGAAGGATTTCAGCACCTTTCCTTGTTTCTAACAGTCCCCTGTGCAGGAATTCCAGGTTGCTGAAGGCTGTTGGCACTAACTCTGTGCCAGCTCTGTCCTGGTGTTTGCTCCAGGCAGTGACCGGCAGTTAGGAGGGGAGTTAAAACACTGCCTCAGTTTGCTTTCCCAAACTGAATCCCTCCTCAACCAGCTGGTAACCTCCCAAGGATCAGCATCTTCATGGAGCAAGGATCTCTGCTAGACAAGCTCTTCCAACAGGCTGGAGGCTGGAATGCTGCGGGATTGACTCCCTGAGCTCCAGGAGCCTCTGTCCACCTCTCCCAGGCTGTTTCCAGCCTGTCTGATCCAGCCAGCAGTGCAGGAGGGATTGGTGTCTGTGGCAGGAGGCCCTCCAGCAACATTCTGCAGTTTCCCAGCCTGGGGAAGCCTCGAGCAGAGTGTGGCTGTGACCATGTGAATCCACTGGGAATGGCCTGGCCAAGCTTCTGCCACCGGCACAAATCCAGAGCAACCTCTGCTCTGCTTCTGGTGCAACTCGTGCCTGGTGTCCTTGAGCTGTGCTGGTATTGCCAGTGGCCTGGGATAAGGGAACAAGCCAGATCTGGGGGGTTGTGGAGAGATTGTGACCTTGTGAGGATGAAACTCTGGCACTGCTCTGGGCAAAACAGCAGCTGGGTGGTGTGTTTGGAAAACAACTCGAGAAAGTGCAACCCTGGACCAGGCAAGAGGAAGGTGCTGGTACCTCTGGCAGGCACCAGGTCGTGGAGATGGCCTGGAGCTTCTCAGGATCTTTCTTTGGTGAAGAACTGGAGGATGTAATAGGTGGCTTGTTGTGGCCCACCAAAAGGGATGAATGCCATTTAATTTTACAGGAATTCCTGTACTGGAAGGGGAGGCTGGGGAAGCTGCAGCAGCTTATCAGGTTCTTAGTGGTGGTGTTGAAGCCACTGTCATAACTAATACTTGGCTCTTCCATGCAAACTGGTGGCTTTGTTTGTCTCTCTGCCCTTGAACATTAGGAAAACACTTTCTGGGAAGCAAGGGAGGTAGATCCGCCCAGCTGCTGATATTCATGTGGCTCAGTAGCCAGCAAAGAAGGGTTTGGGTCAGACCCAAATATAACTAAAGCTGGACCTCACCTGCCTGTGATGGAATCCCAAAATATGCTGAGTTGGAAGGCACCCACAAGGATCATCGAGTCCAACACTTAGCCCTGCACAGGACCATCCCCAAGAGTCACACCATGTACCTGAGAGCGTTGTCCAAATGCTTCTTGAGCTCTGGCAGCCTTGGTGCTGTGACCACTGCCCTGGGGACACTTTTCAGCACCCAACCACCCTCGGGGGGAAGAACCTTTTTCTAATATCCAGCCTAAACCTCCCCTGACACAACTTCAGGCCATTCTCTGGGGTCCTGTCACTGGTCACCACTGAGAAGAGATCAGTGCCTGCCCCTCCTCTTCCCCTCCTGAGGAAGCTGTAGACTGTGAGGTTGGATCCCTGTATGACCATATCCTTCTCTAGGGATGCCCCCAAGGGCCAGCTCTTCCCAAAAAAGTGTCAGGCTGGCATGGGGGCACCTCTGCCCGCACACACGATGTTGGGGGGTGCTGAATCCGGCCCTGGGACAGCTGGTGTCGTGTCGTGGGCTGAGCTAAACAAGGCCACAGCTCCTCTGTAGCAGCAGATGGAGAAGTAGAAACAGGGTGCGGTGCTTTCACGTCTGAGAAACTAAATTTAAGGCAAACTGGGAAGCGGTTCTGGTAAAAAACTGCCTTGTCCTCGCAGACTGAGATTTGTCTACCAGCTTGAAGAGCTCCTGCAGCGGAGGATCTGTGTGAACCCTCCTCAACAAAACATCCTCAAACACAGGAGGACTCGCCATCAAGTGGGTGTTTTGAAGGCTATTTCTTTTACCACCCAAAGACATGAGCCCACCTCAAAGAGGAGCTACCTCAGCACTGCTTTGCTCTGTCAGGAGCAGTGGGATCTGACGGCGTTTCCTTGCTGGACAGAGTGCCAAGGAGCCTGTCGGTCCGGAGTCACTGCTAATAGAGCTCCATTTACTGCCTGTCAAAGACCCGTTCTGTTCTCTGCCAGGACCTACAGAATAGCACTGCTGTCCCATTCTTCCTTGGAATATCTGTCTGCCTGCAAAATGAAGGGTGAATTGGGATGAGGGATGACTGAGGGATGATTTGGGATGCCAGCCTCCATAACAGGAATGCAGGAGCAGCTCTTCTTTCTGCTAGGGTGGACTGGTTGGCATACAAGCTCTCATGTGGGCTGTCTCCTTGTCCCCAAGGCTGCTCCCAGCAGCCAGAATGGTCTTTCCTGGTGGGCTGGCACATCCCAGTGACCTGCGAGCTGCTCCTGTTCTGATAAAAATCAGGGTGGAAACTGGCTGTGGAGTTTGGTGTGACACTCGGTGTCCTTAACAGTGGCAAAGATGCTGACACTGAAGGGTGGGTGGAAGGGCAGCAGGGTGGGGTGATGAGGAAGTGCCATGTTTGCTCCTCCATCCGTCAGCATAAGTGACCTTGTGTCTGTGTGCTTTTAACCCTCTCACAGAGCAATCCCCCGGCCCCAAAAAAGGAATCTCTCCTCCCTGTGAGCAGCCCTTCCAAAGAGAACGGGGTTCATGTGGAGCAGGACGATCAGGACCTATTTGCAGGTGAGTCTGTGTCTACTGGGTGTTTACTGGGCCACTTGGAGCTTCAGGACTATCACAAGTGCTCATCTCAAACTCCTGTTCTAGCCTGCATTGTGTTTGGGAAGGTTGGATTAGCCTCTTCCAGGTGTCCAGGATAATCATGCCACAGGAATAACTGTTTGGGAGTTGAAGAGGATTAAAAATTGATTTGCTTTAGTTTTGTTACTTTAAACCTTCGATGGTGTCTCCTCAGAGTTAAAAGACTTTCGTTATCCACCTTTTCCTACCTCTGTGCCAGTGGAGGAAGCGTCTCCAGTAGAGACATGACTGTTCCCTAGGAACTGGAAACACAACACCCCTCAGCAGGTGAAAATGAGGAGGCTCAGACCTTCCCCAGCCCTGGCATGGTGGAACAACTCTGGCAGAGAGTCAGTTTTGGAGACCTCTGCTAAGAGGTGGAGGTTTTTACATCCTCTGGATGAAGAAGAGGCCTGGGAAGGCACCTTCTTCCCAGGCTGGCCTGCGTGCCAGGTAAAATCCAGCTTTAGCTGTTCTAATGTGCAGCTCCTCTAGCACACAGCAAGGAGATGATGCCTGGCTCCTTCTGGAATAAGAAGTTCATTGGATTAACATAATGTTCCCCAGCAGGAGTGATCAAATGCTCTTACTGCTTTAAGTCGTGCTCTTCCCAGTGCTTACGGGTGTCCTCTCGATGGATTTCTTTTTTTGCTAGTTTAGACTATTGTTACTCCTGAGATCCCATGAACCAGAGAATATTGCAATTGCCTTTCCAGAAGCCCTGAGGAGAGAGGCTGACCTTACAAACTTCTCTTGACAGATGCTACTGTGGAGCTGTCCCTCGACAGCACGCAGAACAACCAGAAGAAGGAGGTGGCCAAAGCATCCAACCCTCCCCCCTCGTTAGATGTAGCTGCAAGTTCTTCTTCTAGAAACCCTTCAAAGAGCTATGAAGAGGTGAGAACTGCTCTTCCTACCTGTCCTGCTGGTTCCAGACTATCCTTGGCAGGAACCTGTCCGTTTACTCAGTTGCAAACATGAATCTGAAAGGATGTAATTACTGTAATTGCCATATTGGATGCTGTGACTTGTATCTCAGGCCATCAGTCTGGGACTGATACCACTGGAGTGGAGCTTAGGTCAGACTGGTGACATTCCACTCCTGTGGAATTTTCAGGCTGCTTCCAAAGCTGGAATAGCAAGTGGTGGTTCTGGTCCTGGGGGTCTGAGCTGGGACTCGGAGCTTTGCAGAGTTTCACCTTGGGGCTGAGCAGTTCGTGCATCAGTCTGGGCAGATAGCGGTGTAGGAAAGACAAATCCAGTTTGGGATCCTTGGAATGTGTATCCTGGACATGAGTGAGGAGCTGGAAGGCTTTATGAAATGACCCTGGCTGGAGTGAGATGCCCAGGCAGGGTGACAAGCTCACCGTAGTGGTTTGGGGTGGGTTGAGGTCTGGCTTCCTGGTTTTAACTTGCTGTCCCTGTGTGCTTGCTCCAAACAGCTGGAGGAGGAGGAGCAGGAGGACAAGTTTGACCTGACTGTAGGAGTGAGTGACCCGGAGAAAGTTGGTGAGTTACTGTCCTGTACTGCACAGTGAACACGGTTAGAGGAGCCAGGCTTGGCCGTGGGACCCTGTTCTGCAGCTCCAACCTCCACGCTGTAGCTCTGGCTGTGAGGCTGTCTCCAAGAACAGACTTGATCCTGGAGGAACTTCTCCAAGACTTCCTCCAGGATCTCAAAGAAATGAGGCTGTGAACAGCAAAATGCCTGGGGTGAAAACAAGCAAAGCAGAGGCAGCTTCTGGAAAGCCAGGGAGCCAGGACTGGGGTTTTGGGATGCTTGGAGCCTGGAAATGTGACATGCCTTGTGTGGGGAAGCAAAACTCCCTTAACCTGAAAGTAAGTGTATTATTCCATGCTCTGGCACCTTCCCTAGCAGCTGTGCTTACCAGGGAAGCAGCTCTGGCTTCAAACTGAGAAGCAAGAGGATTTCTGTCTATTGAAAGTGGGGGTCAGAGAGCCTTGTGCAGCTATGTGGAAATTTCTGGGATGCACAGAACCCAAGGGAACACCTGATCCCAGCCAGAGGAGCAGCCTCACGAGTGGCAGGTTGTTCCCACTCCATGGCTTGTGATCTCTGGAGCTGGGAGGTGCAAATCAGAGGTAGACTTAGGGGTAGCACTGGAGCTCTGAGGATGCCCTTTGGTTAAACTATCAGGTAAACAAGGGCATTTCTGTGTTAGCTGGAGCAAACTGCCTGTGGTGTTCCAGGATCCAGTCCCATCCAGCCTGTCACTCATCCCGTGAATAGACTCTTCATGTGGCACACAGCCCCAAATTGTTGGGTGCTGAGCAAAAGTGTGGAGCCAACCCAAACGCTGCCGGCACAACAAGCGCCCAGTTGTCAGAGCTGGCTCCGTGGGAAGTGTGAGGAGGGATGAGCAGGCAGGTTGAGGAAGTGGTTGCTGGGCAGGGGTCTAGGGCCACGTAGCAGCATGCTACCTGTGGTTCTGTGCGAAATCCAGGGCTCTGTTAGACCCAAAATTGGGAATGACGAGGCAGGAAAAGGCCAGGAACCTTGTGCTTGTGTTCAGGGGATAGTGGAAAGCACTCATGTGAATCCAACATCTCGTTTCTGTCTTCCATAGGGGATGGCATGAACGCCTATGTAGCCTACAAAGTGTCAACACAGGTATGTCTAACTCCTCTGTGTCTGATTCTCCATTATTTTTCCATGTGTAAAGGCAGCTGGACTGTCTGTCCTTAGCCAAGCCAGCAGTGACCTAAATAAACAGAGGTCTGAATGCCTTGTTCCATGGATTCAGGAGTTATAATCCACAAAGGATGAGCCTAGCTGTGGAATAGGGTTGGAATCTATTTGAAATGAGACTGGCATTATTTTCCCAGCCAGTTCCCTCTTTGCAGCTCTGACTGATAGGGATTCTCTGCATTCAAGGGAGCAGCAGGAATGACGTCCAGATACCAGGCCTGTTGCTGAAGGTTCAGTGCCAATGGCAGCATCAGACTAAGCTGACCTGAGCTCAGCACTTGCTGCAGAGCTGCTGCTGTAGCTGGTTTCACATCAGGACCCGTTTCCCTCAATTTCCAAGAGAAATGGAGCTTCCTGCAGCTGCTGGAGTGCTTTGGAGTGCTCCTCTGGGCTCTGGAAAATTGTTCCAGCTGCCTGTACCATGGCTGCTGGGCTACAGGCAACCCGTGGACTGAAGAGGGGACTAGAATACTTGTTATCCTTAATCCTGCTCTGCAAACACATCCTGAAGCACTGGTGGCCCCTGTAGTCTTTAGGTGACCTGCAGGGGGTCCCTGTTCCTGTGTGGAGCAGGGATGATGGGATTAGGCAGCAGGCAGGGCTTACCGAGCAGCCTGTGGCCACACTACCAGCTGCTCAGTTATTTAGTGCCATTAATGATGCTGCTTGCTCCAAGGAGAACAGTTGGGAGGAAAATCAGGGAAAACCTGGGCCAAAACTTGCTCTGTTCCCTCCTGACCTCTTGCAGAGCTCACACATCCACCACATCCCAGTGACAGGTAGAGCTGGCAAGGCCATGTGTGCCAGGGGAGATTCCCTGGGGATGTCTGACCCAAATCCCATCTCTCCCCCCAGACCAGCATGCCGATGTTCAGGAACAAGCAGTTCTCAGTGAAAAGGAGGTTCAGTGACTTTCTGGGTCTCTATGAGAAGCTGTCGGAGAAACATGCCCAAAACGGGTTCATTGTCCCTCCGCCGCCTGAGAAGAGCCTCATAGGTGAGTGGTGGAGGTGCAGAGCACAAGCACTAGGCCTTCACAGCTCTTGTAGGTCCTTCTGGTGGTGAGCTCTGTGCCTGAGGACAGGCCTGCAGCAGTCTCAGAGCTGATAGAAGCTGCAGAGTAGCCAAGGAAAATAACCTGGGTTCTGTGGCACAGACAAAGCTCTGGTTTCCTACTTGCAGCTCTGGGCTGAAAGTCTTGATGGAGTTCACAGATGCTTCCACACCTGCTTGATGTAGAGTAAAACCTCTGTGGTGTCACTAAGTTGCTGTTTCACTTGAGTCCAGACCATTGGTTTGCTTCTTTTCTGTGTCAAAACTCATTGGGTTTAAATTTCCAAGTAGCTCTTGCTGATCCAAGGTCTAATTCCTGTTGTAAGATTCCTATACTATCACCTTGATAGTCTGTAATAAACCGCTTTACCTTGTGTGTGGAGTTTAGAGCAGCTCATAAATCACATCTTCCTTCTGCGCCAGGCATGACCAAAGTGAAAGTTGGGAAAGAAGATTCCTCCTCTGCAGAGTTCCTAGAAAAACGTCGGGCTGCTCTCGAGAGGTACAACCCCAACAGCTGTCCCTGACCAAGGGAGGGACCTCTGAGAGGTCTGGTCTTGCCTGGTGGCATCACCAAAGTCCATGGGGAGGTAGGAAGATTGGTGGGTGAATTAGAACAGTTGTTGGCTTTGATTTCCTGCTTTCCAGCTGCTCTTCCAAAGTAAATACCAAGCGTGTCACAGCTCACTCTGATGGCTCAGAGCCAGGTTTGCTGCTGCCAAAGCAACTCCTGGTGTGTGTTCCTCTCCACAGGTACCTCCGGAGAGTGGTCAGCCATCCAACCATGCTGCAGGACCCAGACGTCAGGGAGTTCTTGGAAAAGGAAGAGGTCAGTAGTGTGGAATAAGGTAGCTCCAAGTTTCTTGGAAGTGCTGAAGGCAATGGTACCTAAGCAGTTAAGGAGGCAAGATGTTGCAAAACTCTCCTCTTAGAGTGGGAGTGGGAACTGGGGTGGTGGGTTGACAGCAGGTACCCACCAAAGCTACTCCATCATCCCCTCAGGTGCACAGGGGGAGAAAATATAATGAAAGGCTTATGGGTTGAGATAAGGGCAGGGAGAGATCACTCAGCAGTTACCTCAGGCAAAATGGAATCATGGAATGGTTTGGATTGGAAGAGACCTTAAAACCCATCTCGTTCCCACCCCCTGCCACGGACAAGGACACCTTCCACTATCGCAGGTTGCTCCAAGGCCCATCCAACCTGGTTTTGGACACTTGCAGGGATGGGGCAGCCACAGCTTCTCTGGCCAACCTGTGCCGGGGCCTCACCCACTCACAGCCAACAATTCCTTCCCCATATCCCACTTAAGCCTGCCCTCTGGCAGTGGGAAGCCATTCCCCCTTGTCCTGTCCCTCCAGACCCTTGTCCCAAGTCCCTCTCCAGCTCTCTTGGAGCCCCTTTAGGCACTGGAAATGTTTCTAAGGTCTCCCCGGAGCCTTCTCTTCTCCAGGCGAGCACCTCCAGCTCTCCAGCCTGTCTCTATCTTTTCACATCTCAAAGCAAATTTTTCCATTCCTTTCCAGCTCCCAAGAGCAGTAAGCACCCAGACTCTGAGTGGAGCAGGAATACTGAAGATGTTCAACAAAGCTACAGATGCTGTCAGTAAAATGACCATCAAGATGAATGAATCAGACATAGTAAGTGTTGGGGCACCCTGGGCTGTCCCTGTCCTCGCTCCGGAGCCACGTGCCCTTCCCAGCCCCAGCTTTGGGTGCGGGGTGCAGGGAAAGCCCCACGTGTGGGAATCAGCTGCGGATTTACCCTTTCCAGTGGTTCGAGGAGAAGCTGCAGGAGGTGGAGTGTGAGGACCAGCGGCTGCGGAAGCTGCACGCGGTGGTGGAGACCCTCGTGAACCACCGGAAAGGTGACCGGATCAGCACCACGCACTCCGGGGCTTGGGCTGTGACAGTCACACCCTGGGCAGTGCCTGAGGGGGGTTAGGAGTGCTGGGTGTCCCAGGGACACTTCTGAGTCTCTTCATCATGGGAGACAGAAGTAAAAATGTCACCCCAATTCTTCTGTCCAGCTCCACAAGCTTGGGATGGTGGTGTGGAAGGGAACTTATGTCCTATGGGATCACGGAATCCCAGAATGGTCTGGGTTGGAAGGGACCTTAAAGCTCATCTTGTTCTATCCCTCTGCCCTGGGCAGGGACACCTTCCACTCTCCAAGGTTGCTCCAAGCCCTGTCCAACCTAGCGTTGAACACTTCCAGGGATCCAGGGGCAGCCACAGCTTCTCTGGCCAACCTGGGCCAGGGCCTCCCCACCCTCACAGGGAAGGATTTCTTCCCAATATCCCATCTATCCCTCCCCTCTGGCAGTGGGAAGCCATTCCCCCTTGTCCTGTCCCTCCAGGCCCTTGTCCAAAGTCCCTCTCCAGCTCTCCTGGAGCCCCTTTAGGCACTGGAAAGGGCTCTAGGGTCTCCCTGGAACCTTCTCTTCTCCAGGCTGAACAGTCCCAATTCCCTTAGCCTTTTCTCGTGGGAATGAAGGCTGCTGTAGCAAACCTGAGCAGACCTAATCTTATGTCTTCCCACCCATCCTCTGGCAGGGAGTGAGAATGTTTTCCTCCTTCTGCATGTTTTGACTGACTCCTGCAAAGCTGTGCCTGTCCCCCTGCTCGGCTGCTTCCCTTCTCCTCGTGGCTGGAAGCTGCTGGTCTGACCCAGCCAGCATTGGCCCTTCCAGCTGATGTCTCCTGGGACTCAACTCCTCGGGCTGACCCCTGGGCTGGGAAGCACCCGGTGCAGCCCAGCCCATCTCCTGACTCTCATCCCTTTTCTAGAGCTGGCATTGAACACAGCCCAGTTTGCCAAGAGTTTGGCCATGCTGGGAAGCTCGGAGGACAACACGGCCCTGTCCCGGGCGCTGTCCCAGCTGGCTGAGGTGGAAGAGAAGATTGAACAGTTGCACCACGAACAGGCCAACAATGACTTCTTCCTCCTGGCCGAGCTCCTGGGGGACTACATCCGCCTGCTCTCAGTTGTGAGGGTAAGCACTGCTCCTGCTCCTTGTACCCAGCTTAGGCTTAGGGATGCCAGGAGGTCTTCCAAACTCAAACAGAGGGCACACATGGCATGGGTTCTCCAGGAACAGGGAAACTTGTTGATTGTCCAGGCGAGCAGGTAGTTAGGTTGGAAAATTTTGGTGAGGTGAGGCCTGGCCATGCCACTGTTCTCCAGAGGGGATGTGGAGCAAGTTCCCAGCTTGTAAATGGCCTCAGCCCTTCCAGAGGTGAAGGCTGAGGCTGTGAGCTGATGACCTGTGATCCAAGTGGTGCAGATAGGCCTGCCAAGTGCCTGCTGGGGAAGAGCCTTAGTCTTCAAGTCTGGTGTTCTGGCCTTCTTGCCGGAGGCTGGAAGAAGCAATCCCAAGAGAGCAGCAGGTCTTGCAGGCTGAGCCCTTCCCACCCCAAACACATCCTGCTTCTGAGCAGGAGTTTCTGCAGGCTACAGAGGCCAGGACACAACCTCCCTTCTCTGCCAGTCCATACTGGGAGCTGTGGGTGCTCCAGAGCAGGATCCAGTCTGTGTTCTGGCTCAGCTTTGGTGCAGCACCTCAGTTATCCCCTTGGCAAGTGTCTCCTTGCCAGCAGAGCCCCTTGGAGCCACTCTGGCAGCACAGAGCTCAACCTCTGCCTCCTCCTTGCCTCCAGGGAGCCTTTGACCAGCGCATGAAGACCTGGCAGCGGTGGCAGGATGCCCAGACCATGCTGCAGAAGAAGAGGGAGATGGAGGCCAGGCTGCTGTGGGCCAACAAACCTGACAAGCTGCAGCAGGCCAAGGAGGAGATCTCGGAGGTAGGGAATGAGGAGCATGGGATCTCTGCTCTGCTCCTACCCTCTGTGCTCCAGCAGGGGACCCTCTGAGCTGGAGAAGGGATCGTCAGGGCTGGGGAGGACCTCCTGAGCAGGAGGGACAGGTGTCTAAGGCCAAGCTGCAACAAGGGATAAGCCAGCCTTGAGTGGAGCTGCTCATGGTCCCACCTCCCGTGACTTCCCTGCTGAGCTTCCTGTGGTGAAGAAGACCAGGAACACCGGCCTCTGCTCCAGCAACACCTCTCACACATCCAGTCGTGGCTACAGACACCCTTGGAGAGGGGAGCAGGAGTTCCTTCCCCTGCCCTGAAACAGCACACTTCCTCTCTCCACAGTGGGAGTCCCGTGTGACACAGTATGAAAGGGACTTTGAGCGGATTTCTGCCGTCATCCGCAAGGAAGTGATACGGTTTGAGGTATGTTTGGGGCAGCCTTGGGCTGGGAACACCAGCCTGGGTCAGCCATGGGGCACCTGGGTATCCGGCAGTATCCATAAATCCAGACATGTGTGAGCTGGGGCATTGCTGAGGGCTTCTGGCTGAGGCGGCTTCTCCACAGGGTATCTGTTCAAATGAAGGTGGGTGGGCAAAGATCCTCCATCTCCCAGGCCCTTGTGCCGGTCCTCTCGTGAGGCCCCAGGAGGAACAGGAACATCCTGGCAGTTTCTCTTTCAGGAGGGTTTTGGTATTTGATTCAGCCTCATGCCCATCTCTTGCAGAAAGAGAAATCCAAGGACTTCAGAAACCACGTCATGAAATACCTTGAGACGTTGTTAAACTCTCAGCAACAGGTGAGTGGCCCCTGATGTGGTTTTACCTCCAAGTTCAGGCCCAGGTTGTGAACCCCTCAAGTGTGACCCCCCTCTGCAAGTGCGTCCTCAAGGTTCCTGACTCTCTCCCTCTCTCCTCCCTGCAGCTGGTGAAGTACTGGGAAGCGTTCCTGCCTGAAGCCAAGGCCATTTCGTAATCGGACCGAGCGAACAAACCTTTATTTTGCCTTTTTTTTTTTTTTTTAATATATATATACACTATACCTCCTCCTCTTTTCCACGTGAGCGACCCCTCGTTCCACATGCTGGAGCTGGTAGAGGTGTCACCCCCAGACGAGCAGCTTGCGAGCCAGTAACTCTTCTAACTGTATATTTTTCATTTAGCAACATATATTTTCTTACTGAAGAAAAACTAGTTTCCTGCTTCCAGACCAGACCCACAGCCAGGGGGTTATCAAGATCTGGCAAATGTCTATTTTTCAGGCAGGGTTTTAGGGCTCTAATGATTTATCTTACTCCTGCAGTGCCATTAAAATTCTGTAATAAAACTTCTATCAGGGCAAACAGGCTCTGAGTGTTGGGGGTGGGCGTGGGGAGAGCTAACGGCACATTCTCTGGGGTTTGGGGGAGGCAGTGGAGCCTCCCCCGTATTGTGTCGGGGACAGGAGTGACCTTGGACACTGCCCTGGCCACCTGTCCCTGCTCCTGATTAGGCTTTGGCTCTCTGCCCTGCTCCCAGTGGGAGCCGTTTTTAGGATCTGAGCTCAGCAGGGGCTCTGCAGCGGTTCCACTTTGTGGCATTCCCTAAAATCCACTGGGAAGCCTTTGGGGGTGTGATGCTCCTGCCCCAACGTGCCCAGGGACGGGTTTGCCCCTTCAACCTCCCCCCAGCCCCCCACATGTGGATTTCACCAAAACCGATACCCCTTCTGCCTTAAAAAGGGAAAACGCAGCTTGGTTCTGACTTCCCACTTTCCTTTCCCCATATCCCTGTCCCGGCGGCGTCCCGGCGGCTCCTCCATTCCCCCCCCTTCTTCCCCTTGTGCTGGATGTGGGGTCGCAGGACCCTCCCCGGTGTGCTTTAGGGACCGTGTCCCCGCTGTGGGCGCTCGGGGCGGTCCCTCCCCGGCCCCGCAGCCCTTCCCCGCCCCGCGGCCCCCCCAGCCCCCTGGGCCATGATCGCCGTCTCTATCCCAGCGGCGGAACCCGCGGCGGCTTCGCGCAGCCCCGACAGGGCACACACGGTGAGCGGGGACTCGGGGGGTGGAGGTTTGGCTGCCCGCGGGGGTCCCCGTCTGCCCAAGAAGGGTGGAGGGGGGTGGTGTCTCTCTCTGCCCCGGGGTCTGGAGGTCCCCAGTTGTCCCCGAGGGTTCCCCATCTGCCTCGGGAGTGGAGGTCCCTGCGTGTCCCCAGGGGTCCCTGCCGGTGGAGGGGGGTGGGGCCTGGTTCGGGGGTCCCTGTTGGGGGGTCCTCGTCTCTCCCGGCATGGCCCCACGTGCTCTGGGACTGGAGTCCCCCGCGCTCCGGGGGATTTGTCTCCTCCTGCCCCAGGGTTTGAAGGTCTCCAAGTGTCCCCGGGGGTCCCTCACCTGCCCCAGGACTGGAGGTCCCTGCCTGGGGGGGGCACAGACCCTCTACCTTTGAAAGGCGGGTGGTGGTGTCCCTGGTCTGGGAGTCCCCTCTGCCCCCGTGGGTGGGGGTTACCGTCTGTCCGGGGAGGGTGGATGGGCGTGTCTCCCTCTGCCCCGGGGTCTGGAAGTCCCAAATGTCCCCAGGAGTGACCCATCTGCCCCAGGGGTCCCTGCTGGTGGTGGTGGGGGAGCTGATCCGGGGGTGTCCTCTTGGGGAAGTCCCCATCTTTCCCGGCATGCCCCCACATCACCTGGGACTGGAGTCCCCGTCCTCCGGGGGTTTTTTCTCCTCCTGCCCCAGGGTTTGAAGGTACCAGGGGTCCCCCAAATGCCCCAGGAGTGGAGGTCCTGCCTGTCCCCAGGGGTCCCTGCCGGCGAGGGGCACAGACCCTCTACCTTTGAAAGGAGGGGTCCCTGCTCTGGCCCTCTGGCCCCCTAGGTGGGGGGATACCTGTCTGCCCGGAGTGCCCTCACCCACCCTGGGGCTGGAGGCCCCCAAGTTCCCACAGGACACCCCACCTATTCCAGGGAGGAGTTTGTCTCCCGCTGCCCCAGGGGCTGGAGGTCCCCAAGTGTTCCCTGAGGAGTCCCCACCTGCCCCACGGGCTGGAGGTCTCTGCCCGTGCTGGGTCCCTGCTGGGGGCACCCTCTGCCCTTGAAATTGGGGGTGTTCCTCTACCCTCTACCCAGAGGGATCCCCTCTGGCCCCAGAGGGGTAGGAGGGTCCCTGTCTGTCCTCAGGTACCCCCATCTGCCCCAGGCATGTGTGTCCTTCATCTGCCCCGGGGGTGGGATGTCGTGAAGTGCCACCCCTCTGTCCCCAAATGCCCAGGAGTGGCAGTCCCTGCCTGCATCCAGGGAATCCCTGCCGGGCGGGGGTATAGGGGGAAATGACACCGACCCTCTACCCATGGAAGGGGTGGGGAAAGAGTGTCCCTGGTGAGAGTGTGTCCCCTCTGTTCTTGGGGGGAGTCCTTGTCACCCCCTCTGCCCCTGAGGTGCAGGCGTGTCCTTCTCCCAAGTGTCTGGGGGGGGGGTGGTCCCTGCCAGTGCACTCTCTACCCCTGAAACCTGGGGTCTGTGGCCTGAGGGGTCCCCTCTGTCCCCAGGGGGTAGCTGGATGTCCCCATCTGCCCTTGGGGATAACGATCCTGGGGCAGGGAGGGGAAGGTCCCCCTTTGCTCAGGAGGTTGGATGTCCCCCCCTGTCCCCAGGGTGCCTCCCTGACTGAGGTGCCCCAGTGTAGAGGTCCCCAGCTGCCCCCCTGGTCCTTGCTGGAGGAGGTCACTGGGGTGTCTCTGTCCTGGGGGGTTGCCAGAGGTTGAAGTCCCTGCCTGGGGGCCCTCTGTGTTTGAAAGGGGGGGATTCCTGCTGACCTGGGGGATTCCTGCTGGCCCTTGGTGGTGGTAATGGTGTCTCCTGTTGGCTCCTGATTGCCCCTGTATCTCCCACAGAGGGTTCCCATTGGCCGGGGAGACGAGATTCGTCTCCACCTGTCCCAGAGTTTGGGGGCCCCCAAATGCCCTGTGACCCTGTTGAGAGTGGGGCACCCTCTGCCCTGAAAAGGGGGTGTCCCTCTGCCCTGGGGGAGGTCCCTCTGGCACCAGGGAGTTGGTGGGTCCCTGTCTGCTTCTGAGTGGCCCCTCTGCCCTGAGGATGAGGGTCCCTGCCTGCCTTGAATGGTGGAGGGGGATGTGGGGTCCTGACATGTCCACCCGGACGTCCCCACATGCTCCAAGAGTTCGAGGGGTTCCTGCCTGCCCCCTGCGGTCCTACTGGCTCTCAGGGGTCCCGCCTGTCTAGGGGAGGAGGGGGGGAGTGGGGAGAGAGGGGCAGATGGGACTATCTGCCTGGGGGAGTGGAGGTCCCCAACTGCATCCTCATGGATCCCTGCTTGGGAAGGGGGACACCTAGCCCTTGAAAGGGAGGGGACAGGGGTCCTTGGCCCAGGGGGTGCTGGGCAGGGGCCCCCACAGGGTTCCCTACTGAGGTGGGCCCTCTGCCCTTGTATCTTGGCTCAGGGGTTACCCTGTGGCACCATGGGGTGGAGGTCCCTGTATTTCCTCAGGGGTGTCTGCCTGGGGACATTCCACCCTTGAAGGCACTAGATGTCCCTAGCTGGAGGATTCCCACTGATCCTGGGGAATGGAGGGTGGGGAACTCCTGGTCTGGGGGTTCCCTCTGGTCCCATGGGGAAAGAGCAAGGTCCCCTGCCTGCCTCAGGGGGTGGAGGTCCATGACTGTCCCCAGGTGGGGGGAACCTCACCTGCCTTGGGGAAGGGTGGTTTTTCTCCCTGTCCCAGCAGCTGGAGGTCCCCATGTGCCCCTCCCTGGTGTCACCACATGCCCCAGGGGGTGAAGGTCACTGCCAGCCCCAGGGGTCCTGACTGCCCTGGGGTTTGGTGAGGGGTGGGATATCAAACCAACCCCAGGCTGTCACACCTTCCTGATTGATCTGGGAGGGGGCGTCCCATCTGCTTTTGGGGGTTCCTGCCTGCTCCCATGGTGACCTCATCTGCCCCCAGAGGTTTGGGAGTCTACCCGAGAGGCTGGAGGTCTCTGCCTGTCCTGGACAGCGGGAGGGGGTAGAGATTCCCAAGTACCCTCCCTAGGTGGGGAGTGTGTGGGGGAACTGGGGGCTCCTGCCTTCCCTGGGAGGATGATGGGGATGGTGAGGATGAGGATGGTGAGGACAATAAGGATAGTGAAGATGATGAGGATGGTGAGGATGATGAGGCCAGTGATAATGATGAGGATGAGGCTGATGAGGTCTGCCCCCCTTGCAGGTGTTCCGGGTGGAGGTGCTGTGCGATGGCCGGCGGCACACGGTGACCAAGCGCTACAGCGAGTTCCAGGCACTACACAAGCGGGTGAGACCCCCTGGCTCTGCTGGAAGGGGACACAGGGAGGGGACACGAGGAGGCTCAGCCTCATCCTCCCTGGCCCATACTGCCCTGATGCCCTCCACACTCCACTCCAGATCAAGAAGACCTGCAAGGTGCCCGACTTCCCCCCACGCCATGTCCCCCACTGGATGCCCAAAGCACTGGAGCAGCGCCGGCAGGGCCTGGAGCTCTACCTGCGGGTGAGGTGTGCACAGCAGTGGGGTGGGGTGGGTTTTTTGGGATGCTGACCTGTCCTGGGCCACGGTAGGGTGTCCTGTACCACAACAAGGAGCTGCCCCAGGATGTGCTGGACTTCCTGAAGGTGCGGCGGTGCCAGCAAGACCCCAAGGCCGGCAGCCCCTCGTGAGTAGATGAGTTACTGGTACCACGGTTATCCCGTACGGCACTGGGATCATCCCCCCGACTTGTGAGAAGCACCCCAGGACACGGGGTTGGGGACGATGGGGACAGGCTAGGGGCTGATATCCCCTCTCCCATGGCAGCAGACTCCTGCCTTCCCAGCGCCCTGTCATCGGCTTCTGCTCTGATCCATATGTGGGGCCAGGTGACACTGGTAAGGAGCAGGACCACAGAGAAGGTCCCCAAAACCTCCAAAAGGCTCTCCTGGGTCCCTAAAAGATGTTTTTCCTTTAATGGGGCTCAGGAGGGAACCAGCTGCTCCAGCTCCCTCCTCTCCTTGCAGATCTGCTCCCCAACACCGTCCTCACCGGGGTCCTGCAAGGCCTTTACCTCCCTCCAAGCTGCACCCCCAGCCAGGCCGTGCCTTGAGCCCCTGGAATGCCAGGCTCCCAGGCACCCATCCAGCTCCCAGGGCTGCAGTGGTGAGGAAAAAATCCTCAGCTGTGGTGAAAATGACTCCTCCCCACTGGGGCAGGAAAACTGAGTGGGAGAACCCAAGGGGACAGTGGGAGCCACAGCTGCTCTCCCACCACCATCCAAAGTGCCTTTTCTGAGAGAGTAGGAGCTCTGCCTTCTTCCCAATATTTTGGGGTTGTAGTTGGAGCCTTTGGATGCTGAACCATGCTGGAAAACCCCTCTGCATCTGGCTTTGGTACAATAAATCTCTTGGATTTCATTGCCTGGCAAAGTGCTGTGCTGTGGAATTCTGTGAAGCAAACCTGGGGCCAACTGTGGCACTGCTCCCAGCTGGATGGGATGTAGAAGAAGGGAGATGGAAGGCTGAGGGGTGCACACAGGTGAGGGATGGGAAGGGATCTGCACCCCCATGAAGGTAGGAGAGAGGCAGCTCTTTAAAAAACACATTGGTCACATTTATTGGAGCATGTGCTTCTTACAAAAGTGATGGAAGAGGAGCCCGTGCCCCGTCCCACTGGCTGGGAGAGGGGCCTGGGCAGTGGGACACAGCAGGACCCCGTGGCTGCTCCCCCGCCCCAAGAGCGGGGCAGCCCCAGGCCCATGGCCCCCTCATGCCCCAGCAGGTCCCCGGTGCCGGCCCTGCCACCCCCACTGGTCCCTCACTCTTTGGCGATGGCAAAGGGCTTCTCCACCTCGATGGTGCCGCAGTCAACGATGGCAACGTCCTTTAGGGGCTTGTCCCGGCTGTCGGTCTTCGTGCTCTCCACCTTCCGCACCACGTCCTGGGTGGAGGAGAGGTGTGAGAGTGGGACACACAGGCAGAGCCAGCTTGGCCAACCCCTGTCCCTCTCCAGGTGCCTCCCAGCCCATTCGCCTGCCCAGTCCCACTCTCCCAGGCCCCCTTTTCCCCCTGGGCCCTCACCATGCCCTCCAGCACTTTGCCAAACACCACATGCTTCCCGTCCAGCCACGGCGTCTTCACGGTGGTGATGAAGAACTGGGAGCCGTTGGTGTCCTTGCCAGCATTGGCCATGCTCACCCAGCCTGGCCCATAATGCTTCAGCTTGAAGTTCTCGTCAGGGAAACGGTCCCCATAGATGCTTTTTCCTAAGGGTGGGGACAAAAAGGCAGTGTGGGGGTGATGACGGTGGTGGGGGAACAAGCACTTCCACAGTGGGGACGAACACCAATGCCACAGGGAACCATGAGCTATGGGCTGCTGGAGGGAGCTGGAAGCCCCCATGAGCTGGGCAAGGAGGGTCATGCCCCCAGGGACCAGAGCAGGAGGCTTCCAGCACTCCAGTTACCCCAGCACCCAGCTCTGCTCTGAGGCCAGGTCTCTATGAACTCCATGCCCACTCATTCCTACATTGCTCCAGCTCCACACTGGTCCCAGGGCAGCCAGGCAGCTGTTGGGAACATGGCTTCTGCTTCACTCCCAGACAGTGGCTGGATCCATGGGCTGGTGTGGGCCAAGTTACCTCCAGTGCCGTCGCCACGGGTGAAGTCTCCTCCCTGGATCATGAAGTCCTTGATCACACGGTGGAACTTGCTGCCCTTGAAGCCAAATCCTTTCTGGAAGTGGGGAGGCAGAACATGGAGTGAGGCAAAGGGATGGCCCAGAGCTCCCTGCACCCAGCACTGCCCCAGGTCAGTAGGAGCCTCCCAGGGGCCAGCGAGGCCCAGGGGGCCGTGGGCCCCTCACCTCTCCGGTAGCCAATGCCACAAAGTTCTCCACTGTCTTGGGCACTGTCTTGCCAAAGAGCCCAATGACGACACGGCCCACGTCCTCCTCCCCGATCCGCAGGTCGAAGAACACCTTGGGGGGTGCAGGAAGGTTAGGGGGACACCACGGGAGCCACACTCACCTTGTTGGGCCAACCCACCTCCCAAAAGTCCCACTCACCCAGTCCAACCAGGCCCAAAATCTCACTGGGTCCGGTCTACCCCGCCTCCCTGCCTGCATCCCATCACCCCACAATCTCAGCTGGGCTCCTCCAACCCAGGCCTTCAGCCCAGGCCTCTCCCACCCCGTCTAGGACCTCCTCACCCCACAGTCCTTCCTCCTCACTCCAAGCTGGGTCTTCCCCACCTCAGCTCCCCCCAGGCTGGGCCAAGTTGCCTCCAGGCCTCCTCCGCCCATCCCAGACCCCCCCATCCCAGCTGCCCGTCCCTCCCAAGCCCTCCTCCCTCACGGCCTCCCACCACACCCTCCCCTCCATCCGGGCCCCCTCAGCGCCAGACACCCCTCAGCCCATCCAGGCCCCTCTCACCCCAACAACCCCGTCGAGGCCTCCCCCGCCCCATCCCCGCCCCGGCTCCGGCCCGGCCCCCCCCGACCTTGGCGGTGACCTTGGGCCCCTTCTTGCGCTCGTCGGCGCGGGAGGCCGCGGGCAGCAGGAGCAGGAGGGCCGCGCCCAGCGCCGCCGCCGCCACCAGCACCTTCATCCTGCGCCGCTCGCAGCCCGGCCACAGCGCCCGCCGCGCCGCCGGCATCCGGCCACGCCCGCCGCGCACCCCCACCCGCGCCGCGCGGTGGTACCGCCCTCGCTGCCGCCTGCCCGCTCCGCCCGCCCGGGCGCGACCAACAGCGGCCGAGAGGGGGGGGGAGGTGGCGCCTTCCGGCCGGGCGGGGCGCGGGCGGCTGCCACGTTGCCCCTCGCTGGGCGGCCGCGGCGCTGTCAATCAAGAGCGGGCTGGCGTGATGATAGGACGCCGTAGGGAAGAAGGCGGGACGGGGGCGGGGCCGAGGGGTGTCGGCGGCCAATGTTGGCGGAGGGCGGGGTGTGAGGGCAGCCCGTGACCCGGGGTCGGTGTGTCCCGGTGTCCCTCCCCCGAGGCCCCCTGGGGCGGTGTCCCCAAGGCCACTGTGTCCGGTGTCCCCCCGAGCCGGTGATCCGGGGCCGTTGTGTCCCTGGTGTCCCTTGTGCCAGTGTCCCCGGTGTGCCCGGGTCCGGTGTCCCCAGGGGCATGGGGACACTGAGCGGCCAAAACAAAGGAGCGCTCGATCCCCCCAGGAGGCCGAGCCGTGCCCCGGTGCAGCCAAATGGCTGCGAGTCAGTGTCAGTGAGCAGAACGGCGTTATAAAGATGCCACCCGAGAGCCAAACAGCACCTTTGGAGCAGCTGTCACTGTCCCCACACAGGGAGAGCACTTGAACAAAGATGTTCCCGTGCTTGGAACCTGCTCCACGCTGGAATCGCTCTTGGGACACTTTCCCCCCCACTTCCTAGCCTTAAATGTAGATTTTTTTTAGTATGAGCTCTCATTGCCTGTTCCCGAAAATTAGTTTTTGGGATACATGTGCTCTGGCAAGGATACAAACCCCAAGCATCTCCTCCCTGGCCCTTAGAACCTGCAACTTCACCTTTGAGGTTTGTCTTTTGGGGGACTGACACTGACACTAAATAAAGCTGACACTAAATTTAGCTGACACTAAATAAAAACGTAATCCCCACATCTTCAACTAACTCCAGGATTTGTAATCACAGATTAGTTTGGGTTGGAAAGGACCTTTAAAAGTCCAACTCCTGTCATGGGCAGGGACATCTTCAGTGATGGTGCTAAGCTGCAACACCACAGTCACTCCTGTGTGTTTCCAGCCTGGTCACTCCTGCTATTTAAGAGGAATTTGGGCTTCTCTCACTCCCTTTTTCAGTTTTTATCCCACAGCCTGATCCACTCTTCCATCTTGCCAGGGGAAGAGGTGAGGCGGGCAGGTCCCAGCACCCCTTTCCTGTGGTCCCTCTCAAGGGTTGCCCCAGGACAAGGCATCCCATTACCCAGGACAGCTGAACTGGCAATGTGCAGCCACAGGGAGAAGGGAAATCAGTGTCACCACGCCTTGGCCAAGCTCTGTGGGGCCAAACCATCCATGGCTCAACACGAAGTTGTTGAGAGGGTCCTGCCAGGTCCCACCCCCTGCACTGTCCCCTCCAAAGAGGGCTCAGTGCCCAGCGCAGCCAAAGGAAGACAAAACACAAGCACAGTGCTCAGGCTGAGGTAATAAATACATCTATTCATGGAGAACAATGCAGCAGTGCAATGTTTTATTGAAAAAAAATAATAATAATCATCTCACTTGATACCTCAGAAGACTGCATCGCAACGTTGGCGGGCTGAGCCGCAGAGAGACACGTCGGAGACCAGCCCAACCCCCAGGGAGCCCCCAGAGAGCCCCCTCCCCTCCAACCCCAGGGTTTCCCCACTCTGACGGCTCCCAGCAAGGAGAGGAGGGTTTGCCCAGGTTAATGCCCTGCGTCCTACCACAGCATGGCTGGCTCAGTCTGGCTGCATCTCCTCGTCACCTCTGAGCTCCCTGGGGACAGCGGTTCCCTCAAGAACGGGACTTGCTGTTAACCTGCTTTATTTGCCCTTTTTTTTTTTTTAATTTTTTGTTAAAAAGCCACCCCACATCTTTGCCCTTTTTTTTTTGAAGAGTCCAACGTACGATTATAGTGCAAGAGGGCTTGGTACAAGTGAGCATTACCAGCATGCCGTGGGGGGACAGTCCTCCCCTACAAACACATCATCGTAGGATTAAAAGAACATCATATCTCTGGAGAGAAGCCGTAGTGGGTCACCATGAAACAGCTTTCAAACCAACCCACTTAAAACCAAGGTCAGGAAAGTTTCTAAACAATCAAATACATTCACTTAAAAAAAAAAAAAAAACTGAAACAAAAGAAACCAAAAACATTTAAGAACAAAACCTGTTGAGATGGCCCCTTTCCCCCCCGCCCTCCCTCACCCTGCAAACACTTACATATGCTGCAACTACAAGCTGCTCCTTGAGCGGAGGCAGCGAGGAATGACCAAACACGGCAGGAGATGCAGAAGGAATCGAGTTCTGGTGACAGGCACTTAGTGGGGCTTGGGAGGGCAGCAACAGAAGTGTCTCAGGGCCTGGCTCCATCTGCAGCGGGCAGGGCGGCTCCCGAGGAGCTCCCATGCCCATGGACCCTCCTCCCAAGACGCCAAACCATGGTTTCCTACAGCAGAGAGGGGAACACCTATGCCAGAGACAGATACAGGGCTCCTGGGAGCCCCTGGCAGCAGAGGAGTTCGGGAAGAGAAAGGTGGAACGTGGCCACGGTCCCTGTCCTCCCTCTGGTGGGAGGGGACAAGAGAGTGAATGTCCCGGTGGGAGGTGAGGGGTCCCCTTCCTGCCTCCTTCCTGCCCTGGCCCACAGCATGGCTGGAGGAAAGCGCTTTGCAAAGGGAGAAAGGGGTGCATGTGTGAGCTGAGAGCTCCTTGGGATAAGGCATGGAGAGAACATGGCCAAGAGACACCCCGGGGGGATCCCGGTGAGGAGCAAAGCCTTTCTGCTCTAACCAGTGTCCTGCCTGTCTCAGGGATTCACGAGGAGCAAGCCCAGAGCTCCCTGCCCAGGGCGATCTCCTGCCCTATACACCCACTTCTACCCAGCCTGGGGAACTGAACCTCCTGGGAATGCCACTCTGTGAACTCCAAGCTATGCAGATCATCATTAAAACAAATAAAAGATAATGAGATCTAGTCTCTCCCTTTCCTCCCTTCACGCTCTCCAGGATTTTGGGGTGAGCCAGGCCCCAGTTTATGACAAGCAAGTCCCTCAAGTGAACAGTCCCTGCCTGGCCTGGTGTCATATATCGAAAGACTAAGTCCAAGGAGCTTATTCACAACGTTCCCAACAGCTGCTTGAGTTCTCCCACAGCCCTGCCACCTCCTGGGAACCCCTGGGCAGCCTCAGCCTCCTCTGATTTGGGAAACACTGCAGCAGGAGGCAAGATTTCCTTGTTTTTACGGGTGTGCAGAGTGCCCCAAGCCCTTTCCTTGCTATTGATTTGGCTCAAAGTGGTGCAGAACCGTGGCTGCTCTGGGGGGTGGGACGGTGTCCCCCACGCCCGGCCCCACGCTCATGGAGAGGACATAAAGGCTATTCCAGTCAAACCTATCTGACCATCGGGAAATGGGATCAGTGTTAAGGCATGAAGTATCCTCTCCCTGCCAGGGAAGCTTTGCTCCTGCTAAGGTGTTCTCACAGAAGGTTCACAACCACCCCACAGAGGGATTTGGGAACGCTGCCTGGCTGCCCACACTTCGGGAAACGGCTGCTTCCCAGGAACCTCAATCCAGATCTACCTCTTAAACCAGCACAAATTCCTCTGGCTCAGCAAAGACGATGCCACTCCCTCCTGCCAACACTGGGTGACGGCCTCGCGTCTCCCGGCCAGCTGGGTCAGGCACGGCATAGGAAACCATGGAAGGGACATTCACCGGCAGCTAGGAAGGGTGAGTGGAAATTCAAGTATGCTTTCCTCAGCGTGTGCCCCAAGGCGGGCGTTGGGAGCCCCAGCCTGGCACGAGGGTCCTGGACATCCCCACTCGAGGGCATTCTGTGCATCCACCGTCTTCCCCGCTGGATGTCTGCCTGCGCTGGCGCGGCCACGGAGAGATCCACAGATACAATGTGCATCTGTAAATGCTAAAAATAATAAAAAGTGCAACGACGTCAGCTTCTTTAAAACAATCCACATTGCTCTGTTACCGTCAGAGGAGGGAGGTGTCAAGGGAGCCGGAAAAAAAACCCTAACTGGAACAGTAGATTGCAAATTTCTCACAGCTTGCACATTACAGTGTAACTGTTCCCAAGGAGCCGCAGAGGGAACCTGTCTCTTCCTGCTGCAGCGGTCAGGCCCTTCTCCCAGCAACTCTCCTGCCTGCCTCACATCCTCCTGCCCTCTCAACAGCCAATCAATCCTATTGGATTTCTTCACTTAATTAAGGAGGGAGGAGGACGGAGGAGCACAGAGCGCAGGGGAGGGAGGGGAGGAAAGTGAGCAGGAACTAAGCACAGTCCTCAGGTTTGCGTGAACGATGCCTTCGCCGTAAACAAGGGGAAGGAGGGTCAGCCAGCCAGCCCCCCTCCCAGGGCGACCAAGACCTGAGCCAGCCACAGTCCTGGTCCCAAAAGGAGCTTCAGGCTTGGAGTGAACGAGGGAGACCATTCAGCAGATCCACCCCAGAGTGGTTTGTTTTGGAACATTTTCTTCTCTTTTTGGTTTAAAATGTCACTTTTTTTTTTGTTTTGTTTTTTTTTTGTTTTGTTTTGTTTTGTTTTTCTCTCTTCCTCCTCTGCCTCATCCTCCTCCTCCTCCCCCCTAAAGAGAAGCCCCTTCCAGTGATTCAGGGCAGGAGCTGCAGGCGCGGTGGTTCCTGCAAGGCCCAGGAGGCACCGGTCACTTGTGACGCTGAGCCGTCTTCTTCCGTTTCCTCTTAAAGAAGCAGCAGCACCTGGGACACAAAGGACAAGGAGAGTCAGCCCCATGCCCAGCACCAAGTCCTGGCAACCCCAGGAAGTCCACACCGCCCCGGGGTCCCTGTGTTGGCCACATGCAACAGCACCTCTGCTCGACAGGCCTGGACACACCTTTGGCCCCTGGAATGGTCAGCAGGGGCTGGTGGATGGTGATCCCACCAGCCCAGACTGGGAGACCACCAGTGAGCCGTGTGCTGAGGGGATCCACCACCGGGCCCCTGAGCTGGCTGGGCTTCTCCCTCCCAAGGCTTTACGGGGGCAGGAACACAAGGAGCCATCTGGGAAAGCAGTAAATCAGTATCCAGGTGCTCTGTTCCCTCTGTCCGACAGAGGAAGCGGACTGGGACAGCGAGCCCTAGCTGCTCTTCCCAGCCATGAGACACATGGTTTTCACCACTGTTCACTAAAAAGACAAGTTCCAAAGAGACCTTGGCTCTGGGACCAGGTTTCTTTATTGAACCTTTCACCAGAGCTTCCACATCGGATCAATCACTCAGCGCCAGGATGCAGAACCCCTGCTTCTTTCCCCATCTGATGTGAGGGAGGTGCACAAGCCCAGGGATTGGGGGAAGCAAGAAGGATGGAGAGTGGAGGCTGAGGTGGGGAGAGGAACGCCCAACACAGCTGCACCATGAGGAGTGATGGGTTCCCCGTGGGATACACTGGGAGCAGTCACCCAGATCCTATAGTCCTGCTGGCTTCCTACAGAATCCCTTGGTGCTGAAGGTGTATCTATCTTCCTGCCCTCAGCCCACTGCCAGGAATACTCTGCACAGGTGCTTGTTCTGTGCGAGTTCTCCTGAGCTACGTGTCTTTCTCCATGTGCCAGGACAGCCACCTCTGGAGAAGTCTGGGTGATGCTGGAAGACTGCTCTTCCAGGCTGGTGGAACGGATGCCTAGCTAAGCAGTCAGAGTAGACCGCAGAATCATAGAAGATACTGACTTGGAAGGGACCCACAAGGATCATCGAATCCAGCTCTTGGCCCTGCACAGGACACCCCCAAGAATCCCACTGTGTGCCTGAAAGCGTTGTCCAAACACTTCTTGAACTCTGGCAGGCAAATGTGAAGATGCAAAGACCATTTTCTCCCACAATCATCTGTTACCAACAGACTAAAAACATTTAAGACCACTGTAACAACTTCTCCAAACTATTTTCTGCTGGGTCCTTTGTGGAATGGTGGCATTACACCTCCATCCTCTCAGAGCTGGAGGAACAGATTCGTTCCTACTCGCATCCTGAAGGTGCTTGTCCCTGGGTGCATGAACCTTTCTATGGGGTGCAAAACTGATGGGTGAACACCACCACGCTGTGAGCATGGATTGTCTGCTGAGGAGAGCAAATCCCTGCCACAAAACCCTGTGGGAGAGCCCCCACAGGGCCCACAAGAGGGACTCCTCCCACTGCACGGACTAAGGGCCAGGAGAAAAATGTCCATGGTTTGTCTCAAGGTTCCTGACCACACCCAGTCTGGAGGTGGGATGAGGAGAAATGCCAAGCCCTTGTTCTTGCAGGAGCCTCCATCACTGCCCACCCACCCTGAGATGTGTGTGTGCCGCCTGCAGCCTCCCTGGCCCAGGCTGGAACCCCCACCCCAGGACAGCTCTTGTGTTTTGTTGTCCCAAGCCATCTGCCCCCTCCTCCTGCTTTAACCTGTCGCAGTATTTTTCTCCCACAGCAGCCACCTTCCTTCATGACATGGGCAATGGTGGGTAGGGGGGAAGGTCATGGGGAGAGAGGATGGAGGATGCACGAGTGATGGTTTTGCATGCAGCGGGTAAGGGAAGAAGAGGCTGAGCAGCACTCGACTCCTTGGGTACCCAGAAAAGGGAGCTGACTGACTTCTGGCTTTTCCTTGTGACTGTCTTTTTAGGCTCTTACTCAGAGGTCCAGGGAAGGGTTCAGGAAAGGAAATCCTGGCAGGTCAGACAGGCAGAGGCAAAACACCAAAATAAAAGAATAAGGCAGGCTGACAATTACAGAACGTGATCTCTCTGCATGCAGACGATGCCCAAGAGAACAGCCCCAGACTACGACATACAGAGAAGCCAGAGATGCCAGAGGTATTGGAGGTGATGCCTATGGAGAGCAGGGCAGAGGCAGTCAGTCTCCCATCCAACAAGGACATTCCTCACAGCACACGGGCCTGGTCCCCTCACTCTGGGGCCATTCCCACCCATCAGCCCTCCCTGAGATACAAATTCTTCATGTGAACTCCACTTGGTCCCCTGCTTACTGGGTATGTGGCTTCCCCAAGGGGCAGGAGGGAGGGAACATCTCCATGGGACAACCTGAGACTGGGATGCTACAGCTGCAGCTTCGAAACCCTGATAAAGCCCTGAGCTGGGCTTGGACCAGTGCTAATCCCAACCCTTCCATCCCTTCTTTACTGGAGACATCCATTCACCTGCACCTCAGCTGGCTGAAAAGGAGCTGTCTCCCACCCACTGTCTCCAAGCAGGGGCTCTGTCACTAATGAGGACTCCATAGTCTTGTCTTTCCATCCTCTCTGGCCTGTGCTTCTCCAAAGGAGACTCTCCAAGGAAGTGACTGCCTCCCCAGGATACCCAGCACAGGGTTTTCCCTCCATAATCGTCTGCGTGAGGAATTCCTGCAAGAGGCCCAGCAAGCCTGGTCCCAACTCTGCCCAACTCCATCAGGCATCATCTGCTCAGGGACATAAACGTTTGGGGGAGATGGAAAGCCAAATAGGAAAAGATTAAAGTCTGATTTTACATCCATGTGTTCAGAGATCAGCCGAATTGCTCGGCCTAGTGTGGCCGCTCGGACACAGCCCACACCCTCCCCAGTATTGCACGTGGCCCTAAAATCAAAACAGCTCTGGGTTGGCTTTGACTTTGTGCTTTTTTAGGGTTTGGTGGGTTTGGTTTTGCCAACCCCAGTCTAGTCTGGTCCGCTCCCCCTTGCATGTGGACTGGAGAGAGGGACTCACCACAAGTTGAGCATTTTCAGGCAGCTACAGAGAGTGTAGAGAAAAAACACAGAAAGGAAGAAAGAGCGATTAGTTCACAGAGGTGGGATGGAAGCGAGTCACCACAGCCATGCAAACATGCAGTGCAGAGGCAGACACACACCAGGCCTGCCCGCCGCCCACCCCAGCCCTCACACCACCTCTGCCCTCGCTGTGGTGCCGCTGACAGCCGCCACCTTCTCCAGGGGTTTTCCACCTTCCCCCTGTTTGCCATGGAGGTACCAGCCCCATCAGGTTCTTATCTGGGGCTGGGATCAGAAAGCGACTCTGGGCCACCAACTGCTCTTGTGCCCTGCAGCTCCAGCAACAGCAGGGCCTGATGATGGATCTACACTTGGAATCAGCCCTCCAGCAGAATCCATGTCTGGGATCAGGAGCTTTTCTCCAGCACACCATAGGCAGAAGCACTGGCACAGCTCTGCCCTCTGGAATGCCAGGGAAAGCCCCTTCTGCTCTTGCACACTGTCTCAAAACATAGAGCCCAGCTCCAGCTCCTGCCAGCTTTCTCTGGCACACTTTGCTGCAGAGCACAATCCCAAAGTCCTTTGCCCTTCTCGTGTGCCTGAGGGGATTTCTGATCACAGATGTGAGGAAAGATGAAGCCAGTGCTCCCCGTGGCAAGCGGAATGAAGAGGACTATGCTTGGGAATTACAACAGACCCCAAAGCTGTCAGTGCAAAGCAGCTTATGCTCTGCTTCCCAGCACCGCCAAAACCAATTTGGGAGCACACAAACAAGGGCTGGAGAGAGACAGACTAGTTCCATGGCCCTGAGGGACAGGGCCTGGGCAGCACAGCTCTCCCATGCTCCTTCCCACCTGCCTTGATGTCTCCCCTGTACATGGAGGGGGGTGTGGACAATGACCTCACTGCAGGAACATGGGCTGGAGGTGTTCCTGGTCCTTCCTTGCACTGGGTTGTTGTATCAGAACTGTTAAGAGTGACAATGTGCTGCATCCTAGGAGCCATATGCCTGGGGGGGACTCCCTTCAGAGCCCGTGATGCCAAACTGGTGGTCCCTGCTGGCCACACTAAGAGGAATGTTTCCCACTCTGCAACCTGCACCTCAAGATCTCCCCCACCCTGCTGAGCCTGATGAGGAGCCTGCACCAAATCCAAGGCTTGCTTCCTGGGCTCAGAGAAGGTGTGCCTGCTACTGCTGGGATCAAGGCCAGGCCAGCTACCAGCGAACAAGATCCAGCACAGGTGCTTCCCGAGGGAGAAGAACAGAAGACCCTCAGGACAACCAGCACAGATGACACATACCCAGGGACCTTTCCCTTCCACATACCCTTCCTTGCACCTGCCAGTTTTCCTCTTCACCCAGGAGTGCCCACAGAGGTTGGGGCAAACGATGTGGGACAAACAGCACCAGTATCACCCAATCAAATAATAACCAGGCAGCTGGGCCATGTCCCAGCACTGACCAGTTCAAAGGCAGCTCTGGCCCCACTGACCCCTCGCTCGGAGAGTGCCAGGATTCCCCGGTGACCTGCCAGGGACCTGGTCTAGTTCAGAGGCAGAGAGAAGGTGCCATGTTGAGGATCATGCAAAAGGTGACACGATGGTGCTGGAAGCAGCACGTGTGCACAGGAGGCCGAAATGGGCAACGCAGCGACTCTGGACATCCGTTCTCACTCCTGATCAAAAGCTACAGGAGAAGTCAGTTCAGAAGGAGCACCTTCTCCCCCACAAGCTGCTTCTGGTTCCTCTCATTCAGCTTCCATAGAGCTGGACCAAGACAACCTACAGGGAGAACTACCCATCCCTGTAGGAGTTACTTTTGCACTGTTCTGGATACCTGGCACTCACTTCTCACAGCCAGAAATAAAGTGTCAACTCTCAGACCAACAATCTCTTCACTGAGCTGTGCTTGAGCTACTCCTACACTCTCAGCACGAGAGCACAGTGCGTTCTCCCTTTGGAAAGGGGGACGCTCCCCAGGATTCCTGAAATCAGCTCCCAGTATTTCGGGATCTGTGCCACCATCTACCTGGCAGGACATGCTCTGAGTAAGAGTTACGTTCTCCAGGCATGACAAGTGTCAAAGAGAAGCAGCAGCAGCAGCAGCAGCAGCAGCACTGAAGGCACCATGCACAAAAGCAGCAATATGCAAGGAAAAGGGCACGGGACACGAGCATCGAGTACTTTCCCACAGGAAAACATCCCCACTCGCTTCCCAGGAGGAGGATTAATGACCAACCAGTGGAAAGCCTGTTGTAAAGCAAACGTACTTAGCTTCCTCCACCACCTCCACCTCTGCCTGCGCTGTGATGGGCGCGTTGGAGTGTGCTCCCGTCGGGTCATCCACGTTCAGCTCCCCGTTGGTCGAGCTCACCACCTAAACACAAAGGAACACCCCGTTAACGAAGCTCCCCAACAAGGAATGCTGTGGGAATGGGAAATCTGCAGGATAACTGTCTGTTTCTCTCTCTTTGCATGCTGTCAGCAGGCTCAGGTTCTGTGGGTGCCTTTCAGTTGCAGGCCTGGTCCATCCCAAGCAGAGCAGCAGGAAGGGGACTGTTCCCTAATTCCCACTCTCATGCCCACCACATGTTGTTCTGGCTTTGGGAGGCCACTTTGGGAGCGTAGCCACTGGTGTAAGCACTGCCAGCCCTACATAGACATGACATGGATAATGTTGATTGTTTTACCCTGATGCTTTTACAGGTGAGTGGCTGATCCTGTTGCCTGGCAGCACCATGGGCAGAAGCCACTCCAGAGCCACCAGTCTCACTCCTGGTGAGACAGCTGGTTTTTGGAAGTATGTCCTTACCCAAAAGCTATTGACATGGTCTCTCATCTCTTTCTGCCTCACAGCTGCCATGATGGCTCACTTCAGCATTTCCATTACAGTGATGACCATCCAGCTCCCAGCTCGTGGCAGCTGGATGATTAATCACTGCTCCACTGCCACAACAACCACCAAGGAAGCCTGCATGGGATGGAGGTTTGGCTGGCCCTTCCACACTCCAGCTGGATGTTAGGACAGGCACCTGGAGCTGCTCCTGGCTCCAGAGCTGTAAGGATGCCTGCTTCCCCCTCCTGCTCCTCCTCTTCACCTTTCTACAAGGCAAAAGGAGGCATCTCCCATGAGGGGGGAGTCAAGGTGCTATCCAGAACTCCTGGTGGCTCTGGATGACCTGACCACCAGATATGAAGGGAAGGGAGCCCTTGCAGCAGATGTCCCCTCACTACTCAGCACATCCATCCATGCTCATTTTGAACACTTCAGTCCTACCAGCAGCTGCTGTTTCTGCCCACCGGGCCCCAAGGCGGGTGGGTCCTGCCGAGGTGGGTCAGGACTCAGCTCATGTGATGCTCAGAGCTCTCCTCAAGTGACAACCCCTTGGCTTCTCTTCACCCCTCTCCCAGACTCATCATGCCATGGGCCCACCCGGGTTCTCCAGACTCCCACGCGACTCTGCAATGCTGGCGCTTAATTGTGCTGTTCCCAGGGCTCTTCCCACACTTTGTTAAGCTACTTGTTCAGTTCCATTTTCCAAAAGGTTTTGATTTTCCTCCTCGCTTTTCATGTGCTGCTGCCTCTTTTTCAGGTGACAAATTCAGCCTTAAAGGAACCGGTGGCTCAAAGGTGCTGACCCCCCCCAAGGGTGCAGCACGAGCTGGGGTGTCTGTTGAGAAACAATTCCAGTCTCTGCAGCCACACACAGCACATTTTTTTTCTCAGCTGCATGTAAGCAGAATTTTAATGCTTACAGTGGCACATGGAGGCTCATAAACTGCTTAGGTAGCTGCATTAGTGCTGTAGCTACAAGGAAACCATTCCCCTTACATTAAGAAATACGAATAAAAACATCTACTCGGTACTGAGTGCTGGAGTCATACAATCACAGAGCAGTTTGGGTTGAAAGGGACCTTTAAAGCTCAGCTCATTCTATCCCCTGCCATGGACAGGGACACCTTCCACTAGACCAAGTTGCTCCAAGCCCCATCCAGCCTGGCCTTGAACACTCCTGTCCCTGTCTGCTCACATCTGAGATCAGAGCTACATATTTATCAGTTCCTCCTTGTCTTTGTTTCTCTGCTACTCAGTAAAATATCTTTAAATGAAAAAAGGAACATGACTAATCGAGCCAAAAAAATCATTCAACCCAGTCAAGTATCAGGAAAAAGTAAACATTTCAACCTAATCTGCATTTCCCTAGGGACATCCTGCACTACCCGTGTCCTCGGCTCAGCTCTGGCCCACTCCAGGTACTAATTCCCATTTCACCAGAGCCAATTTTCAGAGTGTTGTGTCTGACAGCAAAGTGAGCTCTCACAGCAAACCTCTGCCAAAGAGGCAGCGATATCAATGTTCCTGTTTGCTTGGGTGATTCCTGCACCTTCTCTCCAGCACATCCAGCCAGCTCATTCTGGCACCAGTGTAAGAAGGTCCCTCAGTGACCTTGGGTGACAACCTGAGCAGATAGGACTTCACAGAATCACAGAAGGGTTTGGGTTAGAAGGGACCTTAAAGCTCATCTTGTTCCCACCCCCTGTCAAGGGCAAGGACACCTTCCACTAGACCAGGTTGCTCCAAGCCCCATCCAACCTGGCCTTGGACACTTCCAGGGATGGGGCAGCCACAGCTGCTCTGGTCAACCTGTGCAAGGGCCTCACCACCCTCAGGGGGAAGGATTTCTTCCCAATATCCCATCTAACCCTGCCTCTGGCAGTGGGAAGCCATTCCCCCTTGGCCTGTCCCTCCACACCCTTGTCCAAAGTCCCTCTCCAGCTCTCTTGGAGCCCCTTTAGGCTCTGGAAGGGGCTTTAAAGTCTCCCTGGAGCCTTCTCTTCTCCAGCTGAACATCCCCAGCTCTCCCAACCTGGCTCCAGAGCTGAGGGGCTCCAGCCTTCAGAGCATCTCCATGGTCTCATCTGGACTTGTTCCAACAGTTCCATGTCCTTCTTGTGCTGCTGGACCCCAGAGCTGGAGGTAGCTCTGTAGGGAAGGTGCCACCTGAGCAGTGCAGATGGGCAGAATCCCCCCTCCCCTGCTGCCCACAATGTGGGATCAGCCCAGGGCACGAGGGGTTTCCGGGCTGGGGCATGTCCAGCCTCTCATCCACCAGCACTCCCAAGTCCTTCTCCCCAGGACTGCTCTCTGTCTGTTTATCCCCAGTCTGGATCGATACCATGGGTTGCCCCAACACAGGTGCAGCACCAGCACTTGGTCTTCTTAAACTGCATGAGATTCCCATGAGTCCACTTCTTGAGCTTGTCTAGCTCAAGACATTGTTCATTCCTTGTTCATAAACAGGAATTTTTCAGGAATTAAAAAACTTATTGGTAGTGCCACCTCCAACACTGTCACTGTCACTGTCACACGTCCCCTTCCAGTGCAACCATCCAGAGATGCACCTTGTGGCCATCGTGCCCTCGCAGTGGTGCTGGTCTGCTTTGGAACAGCTGAACCCTTTTCCCAACATTAATGGGGATTATCTCCAACAAACTCTATTTCAGTTGCTCATACCACCCAAGAGAACCTCCAAGATGGGAGAGAGGGTGCTTTATAGACCAGACCTGCTAATACACACATACATGCTGCTTTCTGGCCTCGGTTTGACAAATCTGAGTTCAAAACAGCACTTGGAGGAGAAGCTTCATCAAAATGGTAACATCAACAGTTGCCATCACAGCTTGGATCCCACAAACCCACGGCCTGAGCGTTACGTATGGGACAGGACCAGTGAGATCACTCTCCTAACCACAACTTTGCTGTAATTTGAGGAGAATTCAGGGAGTTTAACACATCAGGAGGAAGAGGTACCTGCACTGATCCTCCGTGTCGATCCGCAGCCAAATGAGATGTCAGGTACGAGGTATTTGTCTGCCGGCTCGGCTGGATCTCCCACTCTCCTCGGCGATCTGACGACGCCTGCTCATGAGTTCAGGGGCACGAGAGAAACAGAAGAGAGGGCAAAAGGTGAAAGAGAGGAAGAAATAAAAGGGTGTTGGTTAGTGAGTTAGTTTCTTTGCAAAAAGCAAGGCATTTACACTTCTGTCTGGGCTAGAATTTCCCTTTCCCAAGTGCACCTCGTTATTTACATCTGTGGTAGCTGCAGTGATCCACTGCTGGAGTGGATTTTGTCTCCTCTGGCTGATGAACAAAGAGGAAGATCTAGTCCAGAAGATCTAGTCCAGAACTTATTTCTTTCCACAGCTTCATTTCCATGGATTTCAGCATAGAAACAATCACACTGCCAACATTTCATTCTGTCTGTCAGGTCACACACACCAGAGCACTTGGCATGGCAGCAAGGTTGGATAAACGAGCTGAACATCCCTCAAATACGTAATTTTAAGCTCAAATTTGCAACGTAAAACAAAGCCAAACACTTAATTTCACCTGAAGCCAGTTCCACACACTGATTCACCTGTGCAGTGCAGAAGGAAACATCCACCACACCTGCTTGACTGGAGAGAGGGTTGGGGGCTTTTTGGGTTTCTGCAGAAAAGTAGATAAGAAACTTTTGCTAACAAGTTTCCTCTCTGTCCCAAACAGATGCAAACATCAGGCGAGTAAATGATTAGAATTTTATTTGTTTAATTAGAAGAATCCCTTTGCACTTGCACGAGAAGCTTCTGTGGGTCACCCAGCTTTGATGACAACACATCCAATGCTCACCTAAGACCCAGGAGTATCTCAGTGCACCTGAACCCAACTGACCCAAGCAGGAGGAACACAAGACTGGGAAGTGTGGGACAAACAAATCTGTGTTGGCCTCAGGCCTCAGCTGAATGAGACACCATGGATCTGGCCAGGAAACAAGAAGCTCCAGTGAATAAACACCAGGTTCTTATCAGTGAAGGTGAAGCAGTAACCAAAGAGAGGTGCCTGGTACACAGAGAGACTCCAGAAGTCTCTGAAGAAACCTCAGCATCCACTAGTAAATTGTCAGTCTACTAGAGCAGGAGCATATCCAAAAAGTAGGAAAATTAAAAGAGAAGTCCCCTGGCATTTCATAAAAGATCTGTTATTGTTCCCTTTGCTCTGACTCCCTCCCAGAGTGATCCATGGTGCTGCTCCTCCTTCCAAGCAGCCACCAAATCAAGGTGCTATTTCCATATAGGTGGTCTTGTTGTATGATCTAGAGTGGTTTAGGTTGGAAGGGACCTTAAAGATCCCCTGGTTTATCAAATCTTCTTACTACACATCCTTCCTGTCAGCCTGAGACACTGCTCATGCTTTTTGTCCTTGGTGACACACTCAAAGGAGAAGTACCTCCCTTGGAATATTTTTTAATGGCTGTAAGTCACAAGAACAGGAGCAACTGGAGAATTTGAATGAACGTTTTACAAGCTGGTGGAAGGCAGATCCTGAGTGCTGCTTCTTCCACAGCATCGGGTGCTTGGCCAGCCCAGGGGATGAAGCAGTACCGTGGTACTTCAGCACTGGGCGAGGCAAACTCCTGCCCAAGGGCCTGCAAGCATTTTCCAGGAAAGCTTCAGTGGCAACAAGAGCAAGATTTGTCTCTTTTAGCTCTACAGCCAAGTATGTAACAAACTGGGTTTGAAGTCAGCTTGAGCTGAGCCCAAAACAACCCAAGGAGTGACACTGAGGAAGTGATGCCTGTGAAATTTAGAATAGAATAGAATAGAATATCCTGAGTTGGAAGGGACTCACAGTAAACATCGACTCCAACTCCTGGCCCTGCACAAGGCACCTCAACAATCCCACCTGGTCCCTGAGAGCGTTGTCCAAATGCTCCTTGAGCTCTGGCAGCCTTGGTGCTGTGCCCACTGCCCTGGGGAGCCTGTTCAGTGCCCGACCACCCTCTGGGGGAAGAACCTTTTCCTGATATCCAACCTAACCCCCCAACACAGCTTGGGAGCATCGAGTTCCCATTAACACTCATCACCTTCCTCCCAGCTTCCAAATCACATGACAAGACTGGCACCTAAAGACAGAGGGGCAGAGCTCATCCATCTTTGATTAAATACCCTCACTTCCCAGAGGAATGGGCTACAAAAAGGACATCACACACGTCAGCTCTTTACTGGGAGTCAAGTATTGTAAGAGATCTGCAGTTATTATACCCAAGAACAAAAAAAAGGCCATTAAATCTGGAGACCCAAACCCACGCCTCCAATTCACGCTTGAGATGTTTCTTTTTTCTCATTTTTCCTTTACAGAAATGTTTTGCTCAAGTCTTAAAAGGAATGTCCCTTGGAAGAGAGCAGTTTGTGTTTTGGTGAGAAGAACCTGATTTTTCCTGTGTTATATTAAATAATTCATCATCCTAAGTAATATTTAGGTGAAAATATGACAAAAGCTGCTGTGCAATCCCATATCCGGACTATCTGTGTGGCTCAGAAGAACAAGCTGCCTGCATATTTTGGGACTAACACAGATTTCTTTGGGCCACATACTATAATTAGTGAACTAAAATGCCTGAAAACGAAGCCAGGTGTCACTGTCCAGTCAAGGAAACATGATGCCTCACACATACACACCACGAAGGTCTGTGGTTGAGGGGAACAACTGGAGATTCCACGCAGAACTGGGGGGTTAATGCAGCAATCAGGGAATTTGTTAAAGCAGATTATTGTGGCAGGGCTCACACACCAGCCCACACTAATCACTGCACAAACACTGCACTGCATGTGCTGCAAACCACCCGCTTCCAACAAGGGGTGTTCACACCGACTGCAGCTGATGGATTGGGATGTATCCTAGTCTACCGTTGCTCGACGGTGTCCTCCTAGTCTACCGTTGCTCGACCCTTCATGGCCCACGGAAAGCTGAGCCCAGACAGGTTATGACACCTCACACGTGGTGTTCCACCCCTGAACCCCAGTTTGAGGAGCTGTGTGGGGGCAGCGCCAGCAGCCAAAGAGCTGAACAGGACAGAGGTTGGAGGAGCAGAGCGAGCCCAGATCCACTCCATGGGAATAAGAGCAGCAACAGCTCCAGCCAGGAGCCCCAGCTGGAGTTCTACTGAACATCTGAGCAGTTCTGTTAACACGGAAAATCCAAATTCTCAACACCAACAAAGCAGTACAATAAGAAAGGAAAAAACGGGGAAATTCAAATTCAAATCATGGCAGTTCATCTGGACCATGATGCCCAGCCTTCCCAAGGGTGCCTGCCCTGCCAGTCCTTTGTGCTCTGCAACACTCACACTGTGAACTGGACATTCCAAGAAGGATACATGGGTGTATATGGGACACAGATCTCTACTGCAGCCACGTGCTCCATGGGCAGAGGGTACCTGGGACAGGCTGCTATCGCCACACCTCTCAGGCTACTCTACACCCATGTGCTGTGAGTAAAAGCACCCCAAAAAATGTTGTAGGTCAGGGCTGGATCACTGACTTAACCAGCTTACACACAAACTACAGACAAACAACCCATTCCAAACTGGAATCCACTTGGCTCATGAGGAATTCCACTGGTCGATACAGTATTTCAACAACCTGTTGCTTTGACAAAATTCTCCTCAAATCACAATCTCGAAATGAAGCAGGAATTGTCCTTGTCATGACCAAGAATCAGTCTCAGCCGTCTATAATGTCATATGGCATCTGCTTTTCCAGTGCAAGAGGAATTCTGGGAGGGGCCGGAGCCGTCGTGAGCAACACACCTGATTGCGAAGGGCCTGCTGGGATGGTCGATCCCGGTGGACGTGGCTGTCTCTTGTTACTGCAGATGTCCCAGAATCTACGTGAACAGATCCCACAGGAGTAGGCTGGAAAACAGGGTGTTGGTTAGGATGAAGACTCTCACGTGCACAGACCCACCATGTCAGGAAGCAGGAAAACATCAAAACACTGCCCAAAGGTAATAGCCAAGGAGAATTACAGCCAGGGCTATAAAATCCCTGTGATTTGATGGCCGTGTGATTTAACGGTGGACATCAGCCCCAAATGTCTTGTATAAAAATTAAGAAGATATTGTTAGGTGTCAGTCTCGGCGTCAGATCACACCTAATGCGTCTCACACCGGGTTATTACAACTGAAAATATACAGACTTGTTTTCCTCATCCCCTCGTCTCACCACTTGTAAAAATCACGCTTGCACAGAAACAGGACGTGTTAAAATTAAAGCTTCATCTGCTCTCTCCTCACCAAAGTCATAATCCCTGCTCCCAACACCGAGATCTCCATAGCAACCACCGCGGTTGGCAGCAGTAGCACGCTTGTCTTACAAGGTGCTCTTTATCAATTGCCTTTGTAATTAAAGAAAAATGAGGAGAAAATCTTGATTCACAAAGGGAATGATTTCTCAGGAACTGTTTTGGGCACAGTAAACATTGGGAATGCTAAATATAGTTGGGACAGTAAAGCACCAGCAGCAGTACCTGGTTCAGCACTGAAGACAATGAATTTACAGATGTCATTGCTGGTGTTTGGGGTAGGTCATGAGCAGAAGCACCCAAACCAAAGAGCTTTAGACTCTTCTACCACATTTCCTCATGACACAGCTTTTGGCCAAGTACAACTGGCTTTTGACAAAGAAAGCAATGCAATGAGATCAGGGTTACAGTCCACATGGAGTCATGGAACTGCTAAATGGAGCTTGGTTACTCCAGCATTTCCTTGTCATGTGCCATACAGAGCTGGTTCAGCCTGTGGAGTGTCTGCCAAGATATTCTGAGCTCAGGAGGGAAGGGTTAGATTAGATATTTGGGAGAAATTCTTCCCTGTGAGGGTGGTGAGGCCCTGGCACAGGTTGGCCAAGAAGCTGTGGCTGCCCCATCCCTGGAAGTGTTGAAGGCAATCTGGGATAGTGGAAGGTGTCCTTGCCAATGGCAGGGGGTGATAACAAGATGAGCCTTAAGGTCCCTTCCAACCCAAACCATTCTGGAATTTTATTATTCACTGAACATCCATCAGAGCCCTGCCTGGATCTCCTGTATGTTCCTGATGAGAACTTGACCATTACAGGAGTCTTCTATGATTCTCCTGCTTTAAGATGGATTTTACATAGTTGTCTCCAATCCTGTGTTAGACTAGAGGGAATTCAGTCTGGTCATGTTCACTGTCACAAGTGGGGAAGTGGGGCTTGAATATCCTACCAGTGCAAGCCCAGAGAGGTGGGAAGGGGCCTTTGTCCCTCAGAGGAACTTTGAGGCACTGACAGAACTCCCTGAACACAATGTCAGGACACTTCACTGTGTTGAGAAGTAAAAGATTTGACCCTAAGATCACTGGCATTAATTGGGATTACAGGGGACAAAGAGGCAGAGGTGTGGAAGCAGCCCCTGGGAGGCAAGGCGGGGGATTTCACAGGGACAACTCACAATTGGCCTGCCGACCCAGTCATAGGCATAGTCAAAGGTGTAGCCTTTCTTCTCAAACAGCTCCGTGAAGATGGTTCGCAGGTAGTCGTAGTCTGGCCTCTCAAAGAAGTCTAATCGCCGGACGTAGCGGAGGTACGTGGCCATCTCCTCTGTGGGAAAAGAGAAAGGCAGCAGCTTTTATCCTGAATCTTCCGAATGAGCTGTTAGAAAACAAGGTCAATTCACACTGTGCAAGAATTGTCTGAGCTGCCAGCACTACCTCTGGCTTTTCCTCTACAAGGAGCAGTTTTTAGTAACAGCCAACAATGGAAAACAATTCAAACACTTCTCAAGCAAAGATGGAAGTCCCACCTCTGCTCTACCTCACATCTGACTGCCACACTTGGTTTTATTCTATATTTGTATAAAATAAACACAATGAGAAATAAACTCATTGAACCTGCCAACAGGCTGCTCACACGCATTTAAAATCTTGTTGCCCAGAGAAGCTGTGGCTGCCCCATCCCTGGAAGTGTTCAAGGCCAGGCTGGATGGGGCTTGGAGCAACCTGGTCTAGTGGAAGGTGCCCCTGCCTGTGGCAGGAGGTGGAATGAGATGAGCTTTAAGGTCCCTCCAAATACAAACCATTCTGGGATTCTATGAGTCTATAAAATAGCCACTGACATCTCATCTGGGGAAGGAGAGCAGGAGATGTTGGTGGGTTTCCTGTGGCACTCAGGATCTCCAGCAGCAACCAGGGTGTGGCTGCCCAGAGCACTGTGCTGCCCGATGTCATAACATCCATCAAAGCCTTGAATATTCCAAACTAGACTTTGAGGGGGAAGCTCCAAGGTTAGCTTACCTGAACAGGGTTAGTTTACACACCGGGGTTTGGTGTTAAACTAATTAACTGCTTTCTTGCATCTGGGTTGCACTTTGCATTCACAGAGAGCTGAGCCCTGGGAACCCACGTCCTGCCCCTTCCCAGCTCTCCCTCAACTCATGTGCAGACACACCAGAGTGGCTTTGCCTTTAGCAAACAAAAACAGCAACAGCTTTGCTTATTGATACTTAACTACCTCTGTGGCTTGCAAGCTTCCATGTCACATGGAAGTAAAAAGAGGGAAAAAAAAAGGAGGAGAAGAAAGAAACTCCTCTTCTGAGTACCTCTGAAGGGTGGAGGACCAACCAGTTTTAGGTGAGAAAGAGAAATCAGTTCTCCCATCTCCCATCAGCCCAGACCTGCAGTGTGACCAAGGTCTGAGCAAGAGTGTTGGGAAAAAAGATGAGAACATCCAGCCTGAAGCTGCTGTGCTTGGAATGAAGTGGATTTTGGAATGACACGTCTGGGGAATTAGCATGACTGAAGTGAACAATGATACCTTTCCAGGACTGCTGGTCCTTATGCTGGGAAAGAGCCATGTGACACAACGGCTCCTACAGGAATGGGATTAGTCGTGGGTGTTCTCCTTCATGTCGGGACTTCAGAAAACACCCAAAAAACCCCCCACACCCACTCTGTGAAGGCCACAGGGTACCTGGGGAGGGCTTTAACTTTGTATCCTGTTTAACTGGAGAAAAGGTGCTGGGCGTGGCTAGAAGAACATCTTTAGTTAACAATCCCCTTAGAACTGCTGTCAGAAGGTGGAATTCAAGGATATACACACCATTCCATCTTCCAAGCTGGCCACCTACACTTACAAAACCTGTAAAACCTTGCATTTGGAAAAGAATTAATTCGGTACATCCAACACAGTCATTTGGGAATGGGAAAATAATGAGGACCTCCTTTGGAAGGAAGCCAAGAAGCTGAGTTACACGAGGCCCTCGAGCACTGTCCAGGCTCCTTGATGGAAAGAATTAAGCTCATTTTAAGCCCTCAGGCCCTGCTAATTTATAGCAGCAGCTCCAGTTGTTTTCCAGCTTGAGGAACAACATGATGCACACACATCACCCAAATACTTTCTGTCAGAGGGGCTCAGAACCATCCTATTTAACAAGGTCTGTCCCCCTCCAGCTGCACTCACACAGTCCCGTGAGGGCTTTACCTGGAAAGTTCTCACAGAGAACTTCAACTGGAGTGTTTCTCTTTGTGTCCCCAATCTTCTGATACCTCTCTTTTAAGGTGTCAGCCTGCAGCGTACAAAGACAAAACAGTTGTGGAGAAAGAGTTCAACCATGTGAGAAAGGACATGCTGTATGGGAAGAAAAACAAGGTTTTTAATGCCCGTTCTGGGTGGTATCAGGGGATGTTACTTGTAACTGAACTGCCTCCTGACTACACTGACAGGAACATTTTATGGGCTATGGGCAGAGAAAATCCAAGGCCGTGTTCAAAACATCCTCAGTAAGGAAAGGCAGGACGCTTGTTAGTGTCTTACAAGGCTCCCTTCTCACAGTGCAGTCCTCAGGGCCGTGCAGGGAAGGTTTCATGGGAGAAGCAAACAAAGCTGCAGGAGCTGGGATGGCACATCAGTACCTCCCCCAGGCGCAGGGCCATTGGCAGCTGAGCTGCCTCCACAAACGTCTGCAAAATATATCCACTGCAAGGGCAATTTGGGTTTTTCTGGGTGTAACAGAAAGACACCACACAGATAACGACTTACATCAGTCACACTTCTCCCAAATCCCACGCTGCTCCCACACTGCCTCTCCTTTCACCCCCAAACTGCCTATCACTGAGACAGCACTGACCAAACATCTGGTCATCAAGGAAATGAAACAGTTTGCAGTTGGATTTCCCCCTAAATCCCCTCTGAAGCACAGAACTCTGCTCCAGTTGCACCTTAAAAATGGGGTTTATTGCCTTCATTTCAAAATATGCCAATTAGACCTGGCAGCAGCTTAATTAGCATCACAGATGTTCTCTCAAGACATGGCACTGACAGTACAGACCAAAAGTGTGAGCTGAGGAAACCTAGAAGAGCAACAAAGCTGTCCCATTCTAGGTCATGCTGGAGAGCCCAAGTTTGCCCTGGACCTCAAAAAGGAGTCAACTAATTCTTATCAAGTTCAGCACCAAACTTAGGAACTTTTGTAGAACCTTGTCAAAACCTGGAACTATTTTAGAATAAATTACAGGATTAATTTAAAGGAGATGAGTTCAGCTAAGCCAGAAATATGTACCAGAATAACACACAGAGGCGTGAATGTAAAGTCAGAAACATTCTGATTTCTTTCACGACCCTTTCATGCTTGAAAAACCCTGTCTTTGCTTTTTCTGCCACGTGTCTGATAAGGCTGAGCTCAGATTAACTCTGGATAGGTGGTGACAGAAGAGCTTAACAAGGTCTATCACCCAAGCTGCTTCCACTGACCATCGCAGTGTCCTGCTGAGCAGCTCCTGAGCCCAAAACCTCACCTTCTTTTTTCAACAGGAGTTCTCGTCTTCACTAACAAACCTTCTGCTATCCTGATCAGATTTGGTGCCTTCGCTCCCTGCAATTCCAAAGCTGAACACAGCAGCTTAACCATCAGGGAGGTGATGGAGAAGTGAAGATGCAGCTTCCAAGAGCTTCGGAGCCAGGAAATGACTCGCTCCTGGTTAACTCAGCTGATGGATGTTGGCGGCACTCAGTAACTCAATTGCCTGCAGGCCTCCTCATTGTACACGGCATCCCATAAACTCCTCAGCACTGAGTGTCCAGCGTCTCTGGAGGGAAGCCAAGCTCAATCCTTCTGCCAGAAAACCAGTTTTTCAAGCTGAAGTCCATCTGTTCATCTAAACTCATCAAACTGCTCCCATTATAAACACAGATCCCAGATGCAGCTGGAGGATTGTGTGCCCTAACTGGAATTTCATAAACAACCACTGTGTCCCCGTTGCGCTCCAGCTCGGGGCAGCTTCCAACCACAGCTCTCATTGCTATCCCTGAACCCCTGCTCAGTCCTCTCTCCAAAACTGTACCAGTTTGGCAAATTGAAGTGCCAAGTGACATATTTCTACCTTAAAATCTTTCCTGTAGCTAAAGCTAATGCCTCGTCCTTAGACTTCAAGGACGTAAAGGAGAGGACAGTGTTTCTGGCTGGGTTTTGCCGATGTTTCCCCAGTGGATTATCCTTTGGGCAGAGACCAGCAGAAGTTTTCAAGGGCAAAACCTAAAGCTCCAACCTACCTTCAATCCCTGCCAGGGCAGGCTGCCTCGGAGGAAATACATGAACATATGGCCCAGGGCTTCCAAGTCGTCTCGACGACTTTGCTCTAAAAGAGAAGAGATGACAAATCATTGCTGCAGAGGCAGAAATGGCTCTGAGATGTCCTCAGCAGCCACACCTGTATCTGAGATAAAGGTATCACAGGGACGTTCCCTCGCTGTCTGCAGCTCAGATCTCGTGCAAAACCACCTAGAAGCTGTTTCAAAAAACCAGAAAATATGCAAAATCAGCTGGAAGGCATGAGATAACACAGGAGCTGTACGACAAACAGCCCAGACTGTCTGGGATAAGTCTTAATTGCAGAGGAATAAAGCAGTTCCCCAATCCTTCTCCAGCCTGCCAGTGTCGATGGTGCACCTGCCATGTGGGGCTGGATCATTTCCTCTGGACTCCATGGGAACAGGGGATACTCACAACCAGCTGCAGGGAACTACCTTTGCACAGTGCCAACCCTTTTGCAATCACTCCTGCATCTCATTGCATCAGAGCAGGTCTAAAATAGCTCCTTCCAGAGCTGTGAAACACTTGCTGCTGTTGCCATGCAGATGTTCTGATTATAAATGAAGGGGGGGAAAAGGGGCCTCGAGCCAAAGGAAAAAGCATCCTTAAAATAAGATGCCAAAACGTATCCAAAAACCCAAGGGAGGATAGAAGAGAACAACAAATGTGGAGTCAACAGCACAGGACTGGGGCTGGGCTGGGTCCTTGGGTTTGCTGAGCTCACAGACTGATTTGGTGCAACATTCTCGCCTCCAAATCTCTATCTGCACCAAATGATGTGCTCCACAGCCACATCCCAGAGCAGATCCAGCCCACAGGCCATGACAGACATGAGCTGGGCCTGCTGCTGCATCATCTGCACAAGAGGAAGGCAGTGCTTTGCACAGCGTGACTCCTTCACAGGCAGCAGTAACTTAACCCTCAGCAGATGCTGAGAGTGAGAACACTCATGAGAAGGGAGCTGAGATGACAGTTCCTGCAGTTATCCTGATAAAAAGGAGAAAAAAAGAGGATGTCCTGGGTAATTCAGTGCAGTGATGAACTTCTCAGGAAGATGGTTGAGTGCACTCGTCTCTCAGAAAAACTGCAATCAGACGCCTTAGTTTTAAGTGTGAAGGGACTGATTCTGCCTGGGCTGGTCTTACCAGTGAAGCATCAGCCCCTCAAAACTCCTCTGGGCAGAGACAGCCTACCCTGGCTGGCAGCCAGCCCTGCCCACCTCAAATACAACCCCAGAACTGACTGACCCTTTCCCTGCACGAGCCCCAGCGGGAGCTGAAAACCTGCAGGGAAAAGGGTCCTAAGGAAGGTATGTGGTGCACTTCAAACACAAACACATCCTTCTTCCACATCACCTGCACCAGCAGCTTCCGAGCCCACTCCCTCTGTGCTTTCCCATTCCCTCACCCCTTCCTGACTCTTCACTTTCCAGCATTAGAAGTTGGGCTCATCCCTCCTTACTCCCCAGAGAGAGCAAGCTCTCCAAGTGAGGTGGAAGCCAGAACACTGGGAGGCCATTCAAAGAATATTCCATTATCTTCCTTTTTTTTTAGGGATTTAAGTGAATATAAACATTTCATAAGGTGTTTTTTTTGCCTTTCAGCCACAGAAATGTAATCTTATGGTATGAGAGAAAGCAGCGAGGAGAGGAGATGAAAGCCAGGTTTAAAATTAGTTAAACTATTCATTTTCTCCAACCAATTACTAGGTCAGGGAACATCCAACTCTAACATCTGGAACTGGAAGGTACTGAGACAGTGCTGTGCTATAAAAATCTATTTGTCTATCATTTAGTGTGGCAATCACTGCCTGCCTGCTTGTCTTTTATCAGTGCAGGGCTGCTCCCAGTTATTTAGTTCTCAATAACAACTATAATTAAGAGGCTTCCAACATTTCAGCTGCCTCAATTCCTCAAAAGAGGAGGAAAAAAGCCTCACAACTGTAAACAGCATGGCAGCATCAGGAGGTTCACAAATAGCTTGAAGAGCACAAGAGAGTTGTAAGCCAAGACAGCATCAGAGCCCTACTGGACTCACATGGCAAGTTGGAGCGTGTCCGGAAGAGGGAATGGAGCTGGGGAAGGGGCTGGAGCACCAAGAGCTGCTGAGGGAGCCTGGAGAAAAGGAGGCTTATGGGGAACCTTCTTGCTCTCTACAACTCCCTGACAGGAGGGTGGAGGCCGGTGGGGGTCAGGCTCTGCTCCCACGGAACAAGGGACAGGACAAGAGGAAACAGCCTCAAGTTTTGCCAAGGGAGGTTTACGTTGGATATTAGGGAAAATTTCTTCACTGAAAGGGTTGTCAAGTATTGAACAGGCTGCCCAGGGCAGTGGTGGAGTCCCCATCCCTGAAAGTGTTCAAAAGCCTTGTGGATGTGGCACCTGGGGACAGGGGTTAGTGGTGAACACGGCAGTGCCGAGGGAGTGGTTGGATACAATGACCTTAGAAAGCTTTTCCAGCTTAAGTGATTCTGTGACTCTTGGAGCTCCCCCTGAGCAGACAGACCTTTGCCAAGGTGGGTGTTGATGGACATGTATCTCGCCGTTCCAGTTAAGCTCTTGTGCTCCCTGTAGGGTATGTGTTTTTTGGTTTCCGGGTCAATGTACTCCTTCGCCAGTCCAAAGTCTATGATGTGGATGACGTGCTCCTTCTTATTGCCTTGCCGGCCAATGAGGAAGTTTTCTGGCTTCACATCTCGGTAGATGAGGTTCTTGGAATGCACGTACTCCATCCGAGAGATCTGCAGAACGACAAGGAAACGGTTATTTGGGAGCAGACCAGCCACCGGGAGAGATGGAAGAGGAATTTCTCATCCCCTCCTTTCCCTGGCTATTGTGCTGTGCTCCCTGACTTTATTCCCACGGAAATGGCAAAAGCTGTTTATGAGGCGTTACCGCCGGGATGCAGCTCTTGGCAGGAAGCCATGGGGAACTGCAGCAGCCTTTTTGTATTGATTTTAAACATACTAAACCAGTTACCAAGAGCTCTTCCCTTGCCCACCGCCTTCCCTTGTTGCTCTGTGTCTTACCACCTTCCTCCCTCAACCCATATGTTGTCTTAGACACGCCAGATTCTTCATGGAGGGGGATTTCTGGGCAGGCAGAAGATTTATGATCCTCAAAGTTGACTAAAATAATAATTAATCTCACTGCTGTCAACTAGGAATAGCTGGAATATTTGTCAGCTTTTGACGAACATTGTTCTGGCAGCATGACTGAAAGGGAAGGTGAAAGGGCAGGAACCCCACTTCCAAGGTGATGGAGGGCCTCCAACAACACACCTTGTTCAGAAGTTCACCATTAAAATTGCTTCTGAACCCAAATATATTGCAGGTGATGTCTGAACAGGTTGCCAAGCAGTTCTCCTTTGAGTCCCTAACTTAAGAGATGATTCCAACTGGAAATAACTTTTAATTTATTTTAATTTATAAACTCTAACTGCCTTTTTAGTTTTTAAATGAGAACACATGAATCTCCATTTCGGGCTGTTCTGGTCGCAGCTGCCCCACCTGCTGTCGGACACGGTGGCTTTGGTAAGCAAGGCACTTGTTTGGAGAGGCCACTGGGACTGACCCACATCCACGTGGGCTTGCAATACTATGACACCACCACGAAGCAACCACAGACTCCCAGTTTTGCACTAACGAGTGTCAGTCCCCAGAGGTCAGTGCTGCACTGCTGTGATGGATGTCAGGATGGCGCCCTCAGGTTTGGGGAACATCTAAGGCAAGAGCCACCAGCTGGTCATCCCCTCTGAGTGGATCCCAGCAGGAAAGCTGGATCACTGAGGCAGCCCTCCCCAGGCTGAAAAGCAGAGAACCAACACCCATCAGCCCTTCCAACCACCCCGCTTGCCATGACTGTGAGCACTGTTGGGCTGACAAACCCCACCTGCTCCTCCATTTCTTGCTGAATCCACACACCAATCCACGGGGCAAATCCAGATCATTCTTTCTCTTCACAGACCTTGGATCCACAGCTGGCTTAAAGCTCTATGTGTGTGTGATCCCTCCATCCAGCTCCCAAGCCCTTATCAGGTACCTGATTTTTAAGGAAAACCTGCTGCATTTCCACCTCTTGGAAAGAACAGGCAGGAGGGGGCAGCACTCCTTGTAAAATAAGCAGCTCTACAAGGAGGGCAGCAGACAGGAAAAAATTGGCTGCAGGTGAATCAGGATTATAAAACAGGACTTGCTCAAAGGCTCTTCAAAGAAGGAACTGGCACGTGCTGCCGCTCCCCTCCCCTCCACGCAGTGATTGATTTCAGTGTGCTGGGAAAATGGGTTTCACGGCTAACAGCCATTATTTCCAATCAATTACAGGCTGATGCAGAGCAGAGCAGATGCTCTTCAGCCATTCTTCACGCTTTGAATCATCTACAGGACACAGCAGCAGGTTGGGAAACAAAAAGATACGTCGGGAGGCAATTCAAATGAAGATGCAACCCTTGAAAGTGGAACAAAGCACTTCCTTGCCTCTCCACATGTAACAAGCTCTCAAGCAGAGCCTGACAGGCTCATTTGATTTGTTCCTGCTACCAGAGCAGCTCAGTTGTTGAAATCCCAACAGCAATTAGACAACCTGAAAAGAGCCTCTTTTTTTTGTTCTTTAAAAACTCACAGCAAGTTGCATCAGGCAGGACAACAGCCTGGACAGCTGAGGTGTTAGATGAACCAGCAGCAGCACTCAGAGGTACTTATTTACCTGCCTTTTTTCCTTCCACCTGCCTTTTCTGCTTTCACCACACACAGACAGATGTTGTGGGGTCTTTCATATTCCTTCTTCTTTATTTCCACCTGCCTGAATGCTTCATGCTGGAGAGCCACGACGGGTGGAAGACACTCTCCGAGTCAGAAAGATGTTTCCTGGAGCAGCTTCCATGCTTTATTGCCCCTGACAAGACGCTCACCCTGCTTGTGGCTGCTGTGATGCGGAGTATCTGGGCCATATCATCCTCTCAGGCTCACTGCCTGAGAAGACACGAGCAGTGGTGGTGTGGCACGACCTCGGCACAACTTACACCCATTGCACAGCTGAAGGAGGGGAGAAGGGGAGTTCCCGCTCCAGAAATGTGCTGGATGCAGAGATGCAGTGCCCAACTCCTCTGGGTTTGAACTACAGGCTCTAACTATTCTATAGTCAGAGAAACCACTTGAGGAGCTGGGACTAACTTGGAATTGCTTTTACACTAGATAAACAGCAAGCACAGGAGCACTGGGGGTGGATGGAAGACTCCGTTTGTGAATTAAAGAGGGATTTTCATGGCCAGGGCTGGCCCAGTCCATCCTTGGGCCACAAATCTCCATTTCAGATGTTGGAGAAACCCACAGGAGGGGAGAGAATCCCTTGGCACACAGCAGGACCCCTGCGCTGCGGCGAAGAAATGAGAGGATATTGTGACATTTACCAGATGCCAAACAAACCCATGCTTTCATTTGCCTTCCTCTTGCCAAGGAAGGAAGTGTAACAATCCTCTTCTCCCAAAAAGGTAACTCTTAGGAGCTGATCTCAATGGCAATCTCATCTCTAGATCCTCCTGATAAATTCAAGCCCTTCTTCCACTCATCACCTACTTGAATATCAGAGATATTCAAGATCAGCAGAGATACAAAATTAACCCTGTTTAAAGGCAATTTTGATGGTCACCAATGAGAAACCTTTTTGCCACGACTTGGTCCAGACCACATCCAGAATGTTTGCCCAGTGCCTGGCACAATGGACCTGCTGAGCTGTCAGGGAGCATCGCACAGGCTGGACTTGGCCAAGAGTGAAAAACTGAAGTCTGAATAAAAACCCATTGTCCCCTGATTTATGGGCTACAGGGACTGACGTAGTGACCATGGTTTTAAATGCCAAGCTTGGCTTCATTCAGGAGCATCACTCCCTCGATCTGTTTGGCTGCACGTGGAGGATGGAGGAAGTAGCTCCAGTCTGAACGATTTCCAGACAGGCTCTCCTTGAAGACTCATTATCATCCAGTCTCTATCTCCCTCGGCCAGGAGAGCCTTCTTGGTATAAAACTATACTTTAATTCTTCTGCAATCACAGTCCTTAAAACAACAACGCTGTCCTTGTTTTTCCTAGAGAAACTCCTTCTCTATCTTTTAATGTCTTCAGATTAAAGGATCCATCGCAGTCCTGAGATGATGCAACCTGTCAAGCTCAGTAAGGCCAGCCAAACACAAATGTGTATTAAAAAATATCTTTCCACAATGTCTCTCATTAAAAATTGACCACTGGACACAAAGGGAAAGGACCGGATGCTCCTACAGACGTAGGGATCATCACATGTAAGTGATGGGAGAAAGATGAGGGGAACAAGGGGTGGTTACCCTTTATTCTCATGCCCATGGCTGGAATTCCAGAAGCTTAAGCAGGTTTGGCTGGTCAGAACCAAAACAAAATGTAATTCCTGGATGTGAACCGCTGGAGTTTGACAGTCCAACTTCCCTTCTCTGATATGTGTCTCAGACTGGAGGGTGACACAGTGACTGCGATCATTTAGTGTCAAGAAAAGATAAATCCAAGACAATTTCCCCCAAAGCCTTGTGGCTGCAGTGAAGGGTTTTCATTCCAGTCACGTTAAGTGCATGCCAGCTCCTTTGGGAAACATGTCTCCCAGGCCCAGGGAAGGTGCTGGGGTACACCTGAGAATGATAAATCTGTTTCCTTCAACGTGCACACTCCAAGCTGGCAGCTCATGTAACCTCCCTGAGAACACTGAAAAGGTCCTAAAACATCTCCCCGCAGCAAAAGGAGCAGTGCTGCCTGGTCCTTTGGGAGAACATCAACTCCTCCATTTCCAATTGCTTTTGGGGTCCTCCCACATCACCCTCAGCATCTGTTTTCCCACTGGTACCAGTGTCTTGCTGAGCTCCAGGCTTGCTGAGGGTACAAGGTCAGCAGATGATGCCAATGAAGAATGCCCAAGCACAGAGCTGAGCTGCAGCCCTGGGGCACGACAAAAGGCAGCTGACACTGCTGTGACAGTCTTGATTTCCCCAGCAGTCACAAGGGAATGGATTTACACCTTTCATTTGCTTCTTTACAACCAAAAGGTCACATGAGCTAAAGCTTTGGCTTTGCCAGCTGTTGCCACTTGATTTAATCAAAACCAATACCATAAATTGGCTTTCCACTGATGAAGGAACACTCAAAACCAATAGAACTTGACCACTCCACCCTGGGAGACCCAACTGCACGAACCTAATACCAGGCAGGTGCTGTTCAAACTTCTGCTGCTGTGACCTCAAATTTCCATTGAAGATTCTGCTCTGGCACACTTCAGTTTACCTGGAAAGGACTGTGTTCCTCATCCCTTACCATCTTCTCTTCCCTGCAACACTTCTATCCACAGAGCTGTTAATGTGGATATACAGTCCCTACTCTGCTGTGGGGTATCTGAGTGATCCCAAGGTACAAGTATCCAAGATCTGGATATCTGCAGATACCCATATACTTGGGAATCTGCAGACCACAGGCTGAAAACCAAAAAGCTAAACTCAAATGATCACTGACTAGCCCTACTGACTCAGGGAAGTTCCCCTCACCCTTAGGACATTCAGTTTTCACATTGTTCACATTTAACACAGACCCCTTCCAGCTTGGCTTCCTTTCCTTCTCAGGTAAATTAAAGGCTCTGTGATGTTGCCCATAGATCTATTATATTCCAACTGTTAGTAATTTAAACCCATTGGCAAATTTTGACCAAATTTGACCAAGACAGGGCCCTCCAATACTGGTATTTTAGCTAAGGAGAGCTCAGCTCCCATCGCTCTGCGAGGTTTCAGTCTGTGAGTGGCCCGGCAGCACCAAACCAGTAGAACTGGTAGGACTGTGGGAAGGTGCTGTGCTCCCTGTGTCCTGGGGAATGGGTAAGAAATGAGATGTTCCTGGGACATCCAAACAGAGGGAGTGAGCTGGGGTAGGTACCGGGGTAGGGCTGTGCAGGGGACATGGGACGCAAGTCCGTAGGAATCCAGCATCACTGGTTCTGCTGCGCAAGGAGCGAGTTTCTCATCAGCATAACTTGACCTTGCCTTCATAGGCAAGAGTTCTTCTCACACCTGAGAAGTTTTCTTTTATAAAAAACATGGAGAGAGGCTTTTTATCAAGGCTGGCAGGGATAGGACAAAGGGCAACATTTTTAAACAGAAGGCAGGTTTAGTTTGGATGTAAGGATGAAATTCTTCCTGTGAGGGTGGTGAGGCCCTGGCACAGGTTGGCCAGAGAAGCTGTGGCTGCCCCATCCCGGGAAGTGTTCAAGGCCAGGTTGGATGGGGCTTGGAGCAACCCATGGCAGGGGGTTTGGATTAGATCTTTGAAAGTTCCTTCCAACCTGAACCATCCTGTGACTCTGTAACAGAAGGAGATTCTCTCTCCAAGCAACAGACTGCCCTGAACCTTGCACTGCACCAACCCATCCTCAGCTCTCCAGGACTGGCAGACCCAGGTGGCCCTGTGGAGGCCCCACTGTCACTCACCAGCTGGATGGCAATCATCAACACCGTCTTCAGGGTGAATGTCCTGTCACAGAGGTCAAACAAATCTTCCAAGCTGGGACCAAGCAGCTCCAGTACCATGGCGTTGTACTTCCCACACGGCCCGAAGTAATACACCTGGGGAAGCCCTTCAGCTGGAAGGGATGAACAGAGTTCAAATCAGTCAGTGGGACAAAGTTAATTCCCTTCCTCCGGCACGTACGTCTTTCTCTGGGCAGAGCTTTACTGTTACCTTTTGAGTGATTCTGTTTGATGTTGCCCAATAAGGAAATAAGTTCCAGCACACACTGTGAATGAACTGAAGGCCAAACCAGTGCAGGTTCTGCTCAGCTACACCCTTGGACAGACAAATGGATTTCAGAGCAATAACACGACCACATGAAAGCCTTGAGCTTTGGCAGCTTGAAGACTTGGACTTAGGGAACAAGACACAGAGTTCCCTGTGCTGCACTAAACACCAGGCAGAGAACAAGCCCAGATGTCGTTGGCACTTGTCAGAGCAGTTAGGAAGATGATAGCCCTTGGAGAACATGAGGCATGGCCAAAAAAGGGCTGCTTTGTCACTCAAGATAATACACAGCCCTTGTCTTTCAGCACAACTTTACACAATGGTTACTCCTATTATACTAGGGAAAGGAAGAAAAAATCCTTTTCCTTTAAAATAGAGAAAAGCTTTAAATTTTGACCTATCACCACGTAAAAACAGGTGATCATAGTCATTAAACATATGTGCACACACATAACTATTAACATCCAATTGGTAGGAGCCAGAGCCCACCTTCCCACCCAGCTCAGCTCAGCAAGAGCACACAGTGTTGATGCTCAGCTGGCAGGGGGGTTTTGGGTGGTTCAGCTTTCTAAAAGGCATTGGAAGGGAAAAAAACAGCCTTGGTATTGGAACACTCACAGAGCTGCACAGCACTCCTGAAATTACCTTTGAGTTCAAAGTAAATCAGAGCAGCCCATCCAGGAGGAATTTGGTGCAGGGCTAAGTGCTCATTTTGACAATCAGCACCTGCACAGCACTCAGCATCCCAGCACCAGCATCAACTGTGTAACACTCGTAAAATTATATGTATTTGCAGTCAACACCTCACAAGCAGTTCCAAAACACAGTGGAAGGGTTTTGTTTTGAAATGTGGGGGTTTGTCCTATGTCAAAACAAGGTATTTGCTTGAATCCCCAAAGATAGGGTATCCTGCTATTCAGTGTAAAGGCTGAGCCTGGGGAACACCACTGCAGAGATCCATAAATTACAGAGCACGGGACCTGAACACAGCGTGATCATTAATTTTATGGCATGTTTTAAGTAGGTGCAGGCCCACACCTCTATTTACATAAGAGATCAATAATAGGAATAGCAAAATAATCAACTAATTAAGTGCACGGTTTGGTATCGCGGTGTTCTCAGGCAGTGGAACAGGGAAACACTTAAGGCTGGAGTGCATCAGCAACACAACAACTGCATGTCCTACTCCAGATTTAGGGAAGCCTTGTTAATCCACGGCACTCTTCAATCTGCCAGCAATGTCATAAATGTGGTGCTGAGATTACTAAAGCTTAAATGCTACAGAACTTGTGCTCCCATGTACAGCTCCAAAAGAACAAAATGTGGCTTGACAAAGATTACCAGAGGATGGTTTTAATCTTGTTAACTCGGGGAATCATGTTAGGTATCTGTCATCGGGATGCATTAATGGGATATTACAGAGTGCTGCAGGAATTCCCTGTCTAACCAGAGTTTTGTGTCCCACGTAAAACATTTACCCAACCTGGTTTTGGGAGGCTGCTGCTCCTAACAGAGCTCTGTGCTTTAGAAAGCACTAACAGCCATTAAATCCTCCAGGAAAACAGGATGGTTTGATGCAGAAGCAATTCAGAAAGCCAAACAATGATGGCACGTGATCCAGGCAGCTCCAAAATGCTTTCAAATATCCCCAAATCAACATAAATGGCAATTTCATGCCATCAGCTTAGTGCTGAAGGCTGGAATAATTGTGATGGTTCTTGAAGTAACTCATGGTGAAGCACTGGGTTTTCAGTGAAGTCTGATGAATATTTGCCTACATAATCACCTCTAACCCAAAGATCAGCATCTCTACTTTTTTTGAGACAATAGAAGAATAATAGAAGAACAGAATATTCTATGCAACATTTAAAACTGAGATGAATATAAATTCTAGATATAAAGTGAGTACTTCTACCACAAGTTTCAAAAAGCGGAAATCAGGAAAGAATTGGGATTAGGACTGTGCTAATTAAGGTATGTGGGAGAATAAAATTGCAGAAAGGCTTTACAGTGGTGAAGGATCTCATTCCCAGAGCAATGGAGAGGAGAACATTTACAGCCTCACTTGGTCAGGAGTGAGCACTGCAACTAAAATTCAGTTCCTACTGGGCATAAGAACCAGGAAGATCCATTGCAGCAAGACACAAAATGTGGGGATTTCACTTCAGGAAGGAAGGAACACAACTGTTTAGTGCTCTTTGGGATACCAATTCCTTCATCTTTACCCCCTCAAAGCCTTGCAGGCAAGAGCTTGGAGAACTCTCCTTGTCTTTAACCTCTGGGAAGGCTCTGCTCTGGGTGTGAGCTCCAACAAGGTGAGGCTGTACCAAAGAACGTGAAAAAAAGCATCCTGAGACATTATTAGCTTTGGGTGTATTTTTAGGGTTTGATTTCCCTCTAAGGGTTTTCAGCAGCAGTGCTGCCAACCCTGCAGTCAAGAACTTCCCTGCTGCCTTTGCCAGAGTAAAACTGCTGTAATCTAATTCTAATTTCCAGAGCTGCATCGCTGTGTCCCCGACCCAAAGGAGCATCACTGATGAGCCCTGTGAAGCCTCCCAGCCCAAGCCAGGGCTCCTCAGCTCCACATAAGTTACTGAAATGAAGTTAGGAGAGACAAAGGGTAACATGCCCTGAGCTCATTCAAACTCAACTCAACTCACTGGGAAGGGGCAAAGCTTGAAAGAGCTTGGTGTACATACTAAAGGGAGTCTGTTGGCAGATGAGACTGGATGGAATTTGAGATACAGGCAGCTCCAGACCCATTCAGAACAATGAAAAGGGTCAGCCTAAGAAAATCTGCATCAAATTTGATTTAACCACAGCCCATCTGCATAATTCATGACGTAGCTTGGCTGTATTTCAGGACAAGTGTCCTGGTGCCACTGAGTCCATTGTCACGGTGAACCACAGAAACTCCATAAATATCACCAGCAGACCTGTAAATACTTAAGGACATTGCCAAGAGAGATTGATGGAGGAAAAAGGACTTTTTTGTCTGGGCTGTTGGCTTTCAGGTTTTTAATGGTGTCAGGAGAGGACTGGAAAGGTCACACAAAGCCAAGGTGCCATATTGCAGGTGAGCAGCTCTGGAGTCAAAGACTGCAGGATGAAAAGCCACTGGCAGAGCAGAGTCTCATCTTAAGAACTCAAAGGTAAACTCAACACCTGAAGTACAAACTATGATCAGTTTAATGCAATTAATGCATGAAATCACACTGAAAGTAGGAATTGCTCCATGGCATTAAACAGGAGCAACAAATTAAGGGAAGAAAATCCAGGCATGACACATGCAGGTTTTCCTCTGGAGAACAGCACTTTATTACAGTGGAGGCTGCTGCAAGCAGAAATCATCTCAATTTGCTTAACGGCTTTGGTCTTGCTGCTGAGTGATTTGGCTCGGCTACATGGAAAAGGCCCCGCTCCACCCTCGCTCTCACGGGAAGTTTATCACCCCAATAAACACAGACTGATCGCTGCACTGGAATCCACAGGCAAATTCTGCTACTTCAGCAGAGCGATGTCTTGGAAAAAATTCAAGCTGAGCACAGCGAAAACCCAGCAAAGCATTTCAGAGATTAAAGCCTTGTGGCTGGAACGACAGCGAGCGCAGACAGCAAAGCCAAAAACGAAGACTCTCCTTCCCCCACACTCCTGAGCAGCCCCACGAGACTGGCCTTGGCTTTCCTAAACTCTCACTGCTTCTGGGCTGCCACCAAAAGGGACCGTCCCATCACCTCCTCGTGCTCACGGGGCTGAGCAGTAAGTTGGGTCAACCCAAAAAACCTTGGCTTGGGTTTGAATGCAAGAATGGGAATAGTAACAAACAGCAGGACCACTGCTCTTCCAGAGCGCTTCATCTGAGCAGAATTAACACCCAGAACAACTCCTTTCAGCAAATTTCCATCACAAGATCGACCATCCTGGCTGATCCAAGTCGTGCTGTCTTGCTTTACATCATGACTAACAGCCCCAAGAGCTCCTCAGGCATCCAGCACACTCCAAGAAGCCACATTAGTCCAGGCACACAGACATTCCAGGCACACAATCATTTCTAGGACCGGCTATGAAATGGCAACGGGCAGAGATGCCAGTCAAAGGTTATGCCCAAGGGAAATCAGACTGTGCAGCACCTGCCCCACATGGCAGGCCTGGAAAGCAGGACCCATCTGCTGCAGCAGAGCACACAGACACTGTGTATGACCACGAGAGGCTACAAATAAACCTCAACAACAGCCAGCAGCCCAAAAGACACCCAACTGCAAGCAGCTACATGTGGCACCTACACCAGTGGAGAGGCAGAAACTGCATCCTCACAGAGCAAATAACCAGGAGACATCCACAGTTTGTGAAAAGTGATCAGTACAGTAGTATCTGAATCACCCATGTTTTTTGCTCCCAAGGGGAATTGGTTTCTGCTGCCCTTCCATGTGGTGTGCCCAAATAGAAAAGCTGATGTTTTCAATTTCAAGAATTACAGAAGAATTTCAGACCCTCTCTTCACTCAGGTTTCAACACTGAGCTCTACTGCAGAGCTAACCCCAAATTAGATACCCAAAACAGAGGGAGGGGGGATCAATCCAATATCCAACAAAGGGCTGATGCTCTACACAAAACCACACTCTATGTGAGCAGCAAGAACTCTTCTTCATTGAGAAGGATGCAGAGACACACCAGCAGCAGCAGTGCACAGAAAGTTCTGTGTGATTTTAAAGCAGGGCTGATGAATGGGCCGCAGATTGTCTCAAAATTCCCATTCAGAGCAGAAAGTTTATTTTTACAAATCACAGAACACAAAATTACACGATGAACAGCATAAATAGCAACTGTGCGAGAGCTGAACATCTATAGCTAAAATTAAACATGTTCCAAACAAATTAAACAAATTGCTTTAGAGTAGTCTACCCATTTAAGCTGATTACACTAATGAGGATCTACCCTTCTCTTAATTTTCAGATCAGAATAAAATCCTGGCTGAAAGAGAAGCTTTGTGATCAACATCAACTGGGCCAAGATCTCAGCTTTTAACCTCTTCAAACACATCCTGTGAAAATCTACCTGAGCACTTTGGTTAACGGGTTATGCCTGTGAGCTGGGAGTAAAAAAAGCTTGTTTTGACCTTCAGGTTTTGGAATAATCTGCTTCAAAAACAGAAAGAGGAAAGAAAAGTTGAGATAGGTTCATTACTGGGAACAGAGTTCATAGTGGGTTGGCAGGGACCTTAGAGATCATGTCGTTCCAACCCCCTGCCATGGGCAGGGACACCTTCCACTAGACCAGGCTGTTCAGAGGCCCATCCAACCTGGCCTTGTTGTTGTCCTGAAGGTCTTTCGAATGTTTGATTGGATGCATTTCAGAGATGTCTTCCCTCAAAATAATACTGCAAAAGCTTTGGGATACAGCCCTTCACCTTCAACCTGAACTGGAGGAGCTTGGGGAAGGACAGAGACTTTGGGTGACTGAGAGGATTTTTTCTTGTTTCTTGCCAGAAAACACTCAGCAGTTGAGATGCGAAGGCAAACAAGAAGAAAATGTAATTTGTGACTCCAGCAGAAGCTCAGTGTGACAGCGCAGGGTCTGCCACAATCTCTCCAACCACTCCAAGGCTTCAAAAACCTGGAACCGGCATCAGATTAGGGAAACAACCTAAGAATAGCGAACTGATCCCACAGACACACAGAGAAATATCCACCTGGAGCAGTGGGGTTGGAGCAGTGCCGGTGCCAGAGGACAGGCAGCTCTGCAGCAGCTCCCTTCCCACCGCTCTGATTCACAGAGATGACCACCATGACTGGGGGTCAGGCATGAGTGTTTCCAGCCTGGCTTACGAGTGTAAAGTTTATGAATAATTTCTTTGCTCTCCTGAGCTTTGATACTGTGGTTTGAGAGCCCAGGATTTACTTTCAGTTCTCTCTCTCTCACTCATCTGAGCAGGGGGAAGAGGAATCAGACTTGCCCAGAGCACCAGGCAACATACGCTGCCCCTGAGCATCCTCCTGCTCCGTTTGCTCCAGCTGCTGCCAGACACCTGGCGCTCCACTGCCAGCTTTTCTCAACATCTCCTCCCTGGACTGGACAATGAATCATCTCCCTCCTGGGAAATGCTGCAGGCTCCATCACCCCTGCCCAGCAGGAATGGCTGTGGCAGGACCTTCCAGTGCAGTCCACTGGCAGGTGAGGAGGCGCAGAGCCACCTCCAAGAGGGAGGAGAAGCAGAGCAAGGCCTTCCCCTTGCCCTTGGATGTGGAAGAGGTACAGTTCAAACACTCTGAACCTGAGAGGTACTGGGAAGTAACACCAGGGTAATGTCACAAGTTCATCATAGAAGAGTTTGGGTTGGAAGAGACCTTAAAGCTCATCTTGTTCCACCCCCCTACCATGGGCAGGGACACCTTCCACTAGACCTGGTTGCTCCATGCCTCGCTCCATGCCTCGTCCAACCTGGCCTTGAACATTTCCAGGGATGGGGAAGCCACAAGAAAATATTGGTTCAGCATCTTCTCCCCTGCTGATGGCAGAGGAAGCCAAGTTTTGATGGGAAGAGGTGACACTGAGCACAACAGTGAGTTGTGAGGAGACAGAGCTACCGTCATCTCCAACGAGGTCCACGTGGACCCCGAGACTCCAGCCTCGCTCCAGCATATTTTGTGCATCTTCTCAGGATATGCAGGATGTATTTAAGCCCTGCTGTGTTTTGAGTAGCTTGTTAGTATTTGAATCGACCAAAAAAAAAGGTGTGGAAAAAGGAACAGAAGAAAAACAGACATGAGAAGGACAGAAGGAAGAACATATTTGTTCTCGCTGCTGGTAAAAATCCAGACTATTTGATTTTTACTTCAATTTCAGAAAAACAAATTTCAGGATGGCCGTGTTATTAGAATGGGGTGGCAGTTCTTCCTCCTTAGGTGGTACAAGCTGCTTTCCTGACATCATGGCTTGACTCTATTAAACAACTCCTCACATCCACAAAGGAAGAAGCAGTTGCAGAGGGGGTACCAAGAGGACGTTCACATTTGTATTCATAAAGATAAAAAAAGACTGGGAGGAGAAACAGCCCTACTGGAAAGGCTGAATGCAGGAAAACTTTCAAAATCTGGGAAATTTACCCAGGAACATCCCATTCACAGGCAGTTTTTTAGCTGTAACAACTAAACTAGTCACGTAAAATTGTTTCAATTCTTGACAAATACAAAAGAATAAAGCATAGCACAATAAATTGCTTTTTTGGCAAGTTTCAGGAGATGGAATTCACATTTCTAGGGCTCAAGGAAAATGACTGCACTTCAATCCCCACGTTACTGTTGGATTTTATATCAATATACCCTTTGCAACAACCTCTTGCTTCAGTGATTATAGCAGCTGGCCCATAGAACAACATTTTAAAATAAGGATAAAACCAGTATATAATTTTAGAAGAGTTATTTTAAACTACCCCAAAACATTCTAGCTTAAATTCCAGCTTAATTATCTACCTTTTCCCCCACACCTGCAATACAAAGACAGGGGCAGAAGAACATCACTGCATAGGTTGCCCAGGGAGAGGTGGAGACACTCAGCAACATTCCTGGAGGGACTGAAAAGCTGTGTGGATGTGGCACTTGGGGATAGGGTCGAGTGGTGGCCTTGGCAGTGCTGGGGGAATGGTTGGACTCAAGGATCTCAGAGGGCTTTTCCTACCTCAGTGATTCTGTGGTTCTCCTTCCCTGCAGGTCCCCAGGCTGGGTGAGCTCTGCTGGGCATTCAGAGCCAGACCATGTCAAACCAACCAAAACAAACAAACAAACAAAAAACACCCCGCCAAAAAAAACCTCCAAAAAACCCAAACACAAATTGTTTCCCAGTTGGTTTTCCTTGGCTGTGCAATTCCTGTATTGCGTCAGCTCTACCTGCTGAGAGAGTCAAGTGGCAGGTTTTGGCCACTTCTTTTTAACCAGGTAACAGCGAAGTTGAGATGAAATCACAGAGTTATTTTCTTTCCTTTAAGAACAACTTCATAGAATCATGGAATATCCCGAGCTGGAAGGACCCACAAGGATCATCAAGTCCAACTCCTGTCTCTGCACAGGACAATCCAACAATCCCACCCTGTGCCTGAGAGTGTTGTCTAAATGCTCCTTGAGCTCTGGCAGCCTTGGGGCTCTGACCACTGCCCTGGGGAGCCAGTTCAGTGCCTGACCACTCTCTGGGGGAAGAACCTTTTCCTGATACCCAGCCTAAACACCCCCAACACAGCTTGGGAGCATTGAGTTCCCATTAACACTCATCACCTTCCTCCCAGCTTCCAAATCACATGACAAGACTAAAGACAGAGGAGGCAGAGCTCACCCAGCTTCGTTTAAATACCTTCACTTCCCAGAGGAAAAGACTACAAAAAGGACATCACATATCAGCACTTTGCTGGGAGCCAGATATTGTAAAAGACCTGCAGTTATTATAGCAACCTAACCCTCCTCTGATACAGCTCCAGTCATTCCCTCGGGTCCTGTCCTTGGTCACAGAGCACAGTGCTGCTCCTTGGGAGGAAGATGTGCACATTATGCATATGAAGTGATGCATATCAATGACATGACAGGTATAAATTTCAGAAAAATCAACGCCAGAAGTTCTTGGTTTTAAGAGAATGTTCAGCTGCACCCAAATTTAACTCCAGAAGCAGTGCCAAGACAGAAGCTCCTTCTAGGCAGGTGAAAAACGCTAAGAAAGCAGCAATAATAAAAGGCTTGTGCTGAATTGCTCCTGTGTTGCCCAGAGAACCATCTTGATTTGATCACACCATGTCACAAGTGGCTCCTGCCCTTCCTCAGCTCATTCCCATTGGAGACTGTGGGCTGGAGGCAGAGCTTTGATCGGCTCCTCCTTCCTCCCCATCCACAAGCCAGAAAGCCATAGCATGAGTTAAGTGATGCTTTAAGGTCCCTGGGCAACAGCCAGGATGTGACACAAGGGGGTGACACTACCACAGAGACAATACTGAGGGATCTGACAGCCTGGATTACAGCTCGGCTCCAACCCACATCTCTGTGCAGGGACCAGAGTCGTTCTAGCCAGGCTGGCACAGTGGCATAAGGCAAAACTGGCACGTCCAGGCAGGATTTGGCATTGATCCAAAAGCATTTGGGTCTGGGATGACATCAGATGGGTCCAATTCAGTGAGGTTAAAGCAGCAGTCACATCAGACATAGAATCTCTGGGTGCTCGGAGTAAGGTGATGCTCAGGCAGCTGAAGGCCAGCTTCACACCAGACCATGGTGGGACAATCTGATGGCATTTTTGGCAGCACAGCCCTGTGTGCCATCTCCCAGGTGTGCTGGGATCTGCCTGCAGAGACATGGGTGCACATGGCCCCACAACACTCATGCTGACCCACTGGGAGGGGGGGCACTTGCTCCTGCAGCAGCATCAAACTAGTAAGTGATGGATGCTGAGAGTCAAACGCACATGAACTCCCCACAACAAGCCAAGAGATGGGCATTCATCAGTCCCATAACTGTGGTAGGTTTGGAGGGAAAAGGGGGTTTTTCAGATGAGTAGGAAAGTGTTACCCACACGGTCCTTCCAGCCTGAGGGAAAACCTCCCACTCCCTCTTATCACAGGAGAACCTACTGCCAAACAGAAGTTCAGAGGCACTAAATGAGATCCCACCTCCAGATATCATCTCTGTTTCACCTTAAGAGAGCCGAGCATGAGGGGGTAGGAATGGAATTTTAATGGAAAAACTGCCATTTTCAGACAGAAAAATTATTACAAAACTGCAGAACTCCCTCTGATCCATCACAGACTCAGGGGAGAGGCTGTGGCTTATCTTTTACCAAGCAGAGGGGTTTTTTCAGTAGCAGGCAGGACACAGCTCTGAAATGCAAACTCCAAACCCATGGGAGAGCTGGTCTGGGAGGTGGGCAGCCCTCTGTCCCAGGACTTCACTTGTGTCAAACCTCGCTGGCACAGTTCAGTGTTTCACCTTGAAAACCTCTGGTGTGTGTAGGATGCCTCTGCTGCTTTGAAAGGGATCCCACTAAATCAGGCACCCACCTTCCAAAAGGGAATCAGCTTTGTTTGGATCAAGGCAGGCTCAATACCTGCAACAGCTGCCCTCCTGAAAATGGATCAGATTTTACAGCTCTAGACCTTAATTCGCTCCTAAGTACAGCATCCTGATGGCTTGAAAAATGTTCAGAGAAGGGGCAGAAAAGGGGGACAAGCAGAACAGCAAGGCCAACTGGTTCCTACATCCTTATTAATGATCCTGGCCCTAACTGCCAAACTAGGTTTTCCATTCAGTGTAAATGTAAATTCCAAAGTTTATCTTCAAACATCGTGGGTCATGTGGCCTCCTCAGCCCTGGAGGTGTTCAAGGCCAGGTTGGACAGGGCTTGGAGCAACTTGGTCTAGTGGAAGGTGTCCCTGCCCATGGCAGGGGAGAGGAACGAGATGAACTTTAAGGCCCATCCCAATGCAAACCAGTGTGTGGTTCTCTGATCTTCACCTCCCCACTCTGACGGCTAAGGCACTCCAATTCCCAAGCACACCCTGGGTTGCCAGCCAGAAGGAGATATTTCAGCTCAGGTTTTGCTAGAAAGCACCAGAAGCAGCACAGGGACCATCACCATTAATTGTCTGTCCCTCTCCTTTAGCCCAGCTGGACCCTCAGAGCATCTGGCCAGCACAACCTGCTCTCAGCGCACATGGCTGACTACGAGGACAACCCAACGAGGCATCTGGGATGACTCACATGAGTCCAACCAGTTTACAGCCATGTCAGGCTTCAAGGAAAAGTATCTGCAGGAAAGGCATTCTTCAGCTGCCTGGTTTCACTGAGGTTTGATTTGTGATCACTGCCACAAATACTGGAAGAGTAAGAGATGCACGAGGACTTCTCAGAATATAAAAAGGAAACTGCCCTAATTTCATATTCAAATATTAATGGCCTTGCTTTAAAAGCATCTGGTAACTTCCAATTGACAAAACCTAAATTTAGCCCTAGGAAGTCAAAACTTCTGATGCTGAGATGCTGAAATGTGCACACTCAGGAAGCCCTTCCTAACAAGGGAATGGCCACATGAAAAAAAAGCCAAATATTTTTAGATAGCAAAACACGATTCTCTGGAGATCAACAGCAAGCCAGCTCTGGAAGCAGCAGGCTCTAATCAGGCACCTTACAATAATCCACAACATTTCATCCTGCAATTCAAAAGCTCTGAAGTCCGAGATCCCTCAAGTTTGAGCTCGTTGGACTACCGTGACTTTACAATGAAGCTGCTGATCACCATTCCTTAAGGTGCAGCTCAGTGTGGGCGCCTCCACTTTTTGCTTAAAAAGGCCATTTTCAGGTGAATGAAACCATATCTCTGTGCTGAGCATCACCAACCTGTCAGCAAGGGCACGTTTCAGTGCAGGATTTGGGAACGGAGAAGATTTTTTCCTTGTTGGTAGGAAATTAACCCAACACCTCCAAAACTTCGGGTCTATCACAGGGAATGATGTAGGGAATGATGGACACAAGATGCAGCCCAAAGATGCAAGCTGCTTTCCTTGCAAATAGATGTCAATTTTGTATGACCTTGCACAGATGAGTCACTTATTAAATGCTTATAGTCACTGAACACTTGGATTCTAAAATATTTCCAGTATTTCAAAGGAGGCTGCAGTGCTCCTCTGGAGTGTTGGAATGTGACAGGTATGAACAAACCATTTCACACAACGAAGCAGGACACAAAAGTACCTCAGGTGACAGCCATGTGTCACTCCACACCAGTCCAAACCCAGTCTGGGGTGCAGAGGGGCAACCCCTGGAAGTGTTCAAGGCCAGGCTGGATGGAGCTTGGAGCAACCTGGTCTAGTGAAAGGTGCCCCTGCCCATGGCAGGGGGTGGAACGAGATGGGCTTTAAAGTCCCAACCCAAAGCAGTCTGTGATTTTACGATAATCCCCACCCAGCAGCTCCACCTTCCCTCAAACCATCACCCAGCTGAGGGGTGACCTGGCTCAGCTCCCGGCCATGGTGATGTTTCCATCAAGGTGGCACTCCAAGGAGTGGGATTTTTGAAGATTAAAGTGGCCGCAGCCACGACTAATGGGTATGTTCACAGTCCTTAATTAAAGAGGGGTGTAGACCTCTGGCACTAACTCACGTGGCCTTGAGTTCCTCCAGCTCCCTCGGGGAAGAGTGTTGGGCACAGCCAGCTCCCCGTGAAATCGCCGGTGTTGGCAGAGTGCTCTACCACGGCGACTTGTTTACATCCATCCTATAACGAGCCTTACCGAAATGATCCCTAATTACCACGTGAGTGACAGCATTGTGCAACCAGCACGGAAAGAATTTCTCCATAAAGGACACCGGTACCTACAAAGTGTGTGAGTAAAGCAAGAACAATAAAGAAGAACGCGATCAACGCAGGCGATCCCAACAAGCCAACTCCACAGGCAGCATGGAGCAGCAGACACTCAGCCACACTGGAGAATATATATGCAAATATTGACTAGACTATGCAAAGGCTCAGTTATTTATACCACCTTCATTTCCCTCGGTCCTACCTCCCGACAAGTAAACAGACTGCTGAGCTTGGGAGAGTTGTGCAACAGAGAGAGGGCCCAAAGTAAACACACCGACTCCATCCTTCATTAGAGGTGAACTTGTTTACAGAGCAGGAGTTAAAACAAAACCACAGAATCCGTCAATATTCTATATGTACCGACATACCCCTCCTTGACTCAGAACATTCTGCTCCTACACTGTGACTCATCCACTGCGTGGGCTGGGGACAGCAGAGATCTCGGTTTCCTGGGATTCTCCAGCGTATCAGACTCCTCTCCTGCTTCCCACCACGCCACTGTGGAGGTTCATGATGTCCAGCATCCACTTGCCAATGTCACCTGCCCATCCTGGGGATGAGCACTGGCTCCAGAGCTGTGGCACAGAACCCAGCTGGGCTGAATGAATCACATGTGCCAAGGTGGGACTGCAAAGGGTGGGGGAAGGTGACTCATCTGCCAGCTGATATAAAAATAAACTACTACTGAATCAAAAATGCATGAGTTGTGCACATGATGTGCACAGGCAGAAGCTGTCACTATGTGGAAGCTCCATCATCGGCTCCATGCAGCCACAAGGAACCTGGAAACAAGCAGTGCTCCATATTACCTTCCAAAGGTGATGCTTACAGGGAAGGCATCACATATGGTCTCAGCAACAAGAGGGAGAGATGCCAGAGGTGCTTTGAAATGCAGTAACAAAAAAACCGACAAACATAATTCCTGTACATCTACTGGTCACTGTTGGAATCACAGAATCTCAGAATGGTTTGGGATGAAAAGGACCTTACAGACCATCTCGTTCCACCCCCTACCATAGGCAGGGACACCTTCCACTGTCCCAGGTTGCTCCAAGCCCTGTCCAACCTGACCCTCAACACTTCCAGGGATGGGGCAGCCACAGCTTCTCTGGCCAGCCTGGGCCAGGGCCTCACCACCCTCACAGGGAACAATTTTTTTCCAATGTCTCACCTTACCTTGCCTCTGGCAGTGGGAAGCTATTCCCCCTTGTCCTGTCCCTCCAGGCCCTTGTCCAAAGTCCCTTTCCAGCTCTCTTGGAGCCCCTTTAGACACTGGAAGGGCCTCTCAGGTGTCCCTGGAGCTTCTCTTCTCCAGGTGAACACCCCCAGCTCTCCCAGCCTGTCTCCAGAGCAGAGGGGCTCCAGCCCTCAGAGTATCTCCCTGGACTCACCCCAGAAGCTTCTGAAGAGATGAGATTCTTCTAACCTGGAATCAGCCTTGAAACAAACAAACCATTCTTGCTATCCATAAGCAAACAGAGCCCACAAACCAAAGGAATCACTAAGACCTTGGTGTGCCACCAGTAGGATCTGGCTGCTGCAGGGCTCCTGCAAGCCTAGGGAACTTCTTTATTCACCCCAAATGAAGCAGAAGAGTCCTGCTGGGTGAGCAGAAGGCACTTCAAGCAAAGTCAAAGCTTTGTCCTTTGGTACCAACTGCCCAGGAAACAGGAGCATCCCAGGAGCCAGGAGCTGGCTCTGTCTGATCATGGCCAAATAACTCAGTTTACTCCACAAACTTTGAGTACTGGAGACAAATGCCAAGCTCGGGTGACTGATCCAACACTGGAAACATGCTGGCGATTTGAACTGCTTCCAGCAGCACTTTGAGATGTAAAAGCATCTGGTCAAGTTGGAGGGGAGCTCCTCTTGTCCTTAAGGTCTGGAAGCAGCGGATTCAAGATGCTGTACAAAGCCTCAGAGCAAGGGGAAGCTCAGCAGACAAGGAACCATCCTCTGGGAGGAGGAAACACCTGGAACAGCCAGGATCGTAGAGCAAGAGCCTAATTCTGGGGAATGCCCATCACCCTTGGACTGTGCTCCTCATGTCCTGCACAGGTAGGTATTACCCAGGAAGGAAAAAAATCAGGACTGACTGTGCTATCACCAGCAAAGTGAGATCCTGGTGAGGATGTGAGCGCAGGCCAGGATGAATCCCATCAGGATGCTGGTGCATGCTCAAGTTGGTTATAGGACAAAGAGTAAACATGAAACAGTTCAGTATGACACCGTAGAGGATTGATGACAGGAACACAACCTGTTTGCACAGAGATTGTTAAAACTATTCCAATTATCGTGGTGAGCAAATGGATCGTATCCCAGACTGCTAAAACCTAAAGGAATTCTCGTCCTTCCCTGGGACACCCTACAGACCAACCATCAGGTCTCTGACTCCGTGCCCGCGCTTTGCTCTGTTCTGTTCCGCTGCCCACACCAAGGTAAAGCACTGAGACACTATTTTGGGTTATTAAATATTTAATTCCACAGTGAGACAGACGAAGCCAGCAGATGGTCACTGTGCAGCAGGGCCTCACTCGACTTCTGGGGGGGCAGAAAAGTTCAAGGAAGAATCATGGAAAACAATAAGCAAACATTCCTCCTCTTAGAGGGGCAGGAAAGGGAATTATAGGGGAGCTGTTAATTTCTCTTAATACAGGGAAGCACTGAAATATCAGAGACAGCACCAATCACCCTCACAAGCACATCAGAGATGTCTTAGTTGATTACTCCCGACCCAGGACTATCTCCAGTAGCTACTTCTGAATCCAGTGGATACATCCAGCAGTATTGAGCTGATTTGAGAAGCACCAAAAAGAGCCACATTCCTATAGATTAGATCCCTTTATCAAACCTTTCCCTCCTCCAGTATAACTTGATCTAGTGTGAAACACCTTAAGATGTCTGAGACACACAAAATCCAGTCTGCTCCCTGGCTAATCCAAGATGACTCGTGATGCTCATCCAAGCCACATGGCAGGCGGAGAAGCTGGTGCTGCTGGGAAGGAACAGATGCAGCTTTGGTGCCTTGTCAGAGAGTCTTTGAACATCGATGCTGATGGAGCACGTGGCACAGGAAGCCACAGAGTTGCTGCTGAATTCAGGAAGAGGTAGCTCCCAAAGCTTCCTCTGTTCACGCGGAAACATCTCACACGGAAGCTCATCCAGGATTTCTCTTCTGAATCATTGGGCTATTTACAACTGCACCAAGGGAAATGCAAAACTAGATTGAATAGCTTAGAAAAAGGAAAAAAAGAAGACTAATTTCACTAGTATTGGTTAATGTCAAGTGAAGCAGGTAACTGATACCCACATTCATCCTTCAGGCTTTGATCCATGGCCAAGTACATCCCTTCCAAAATGAGTTTTCCTAGAATTACTATCCAAGAGCAATACGCTTAAAAAATGTTTTTTCTGAGCATTCAAGAAGAAGGAAATCACTACTAAAACCCTTCTCATTAGGAAGAAAACCCCATTCTTCTCCAAATGCTGCAGGTGATGACAATTGTGACGTCTCAGAGACGCCGCTCACTGAGACCATCTGGTCGCACACGCAGTTGAAGGCAGCAGTTGTGTTGATGAGAGGACCAGGCTGCCACCGTGGCATCACAGCAGAGCTCTCACCAGTCTCACTTTTTCAGCGAGCGGTGGGAGGTTCACAGTGCGCCACGTCATTTGGCAGGATTAATTGGCTAATTTATTGAGCAGTGTGTCACATGGAACGCTCCTGTTGTTCTCCTCTGAGTCATGCACACCATGGGTTTGGACACTTTCAGTCTTCGTTTGGCGAGTGCACGATAATTCCAAGTAACCAGACGAACCTACTGGAAGTTCAAGACTGTTTGAGCAGTTTTGAAGCAAGGACCATTTAGGGGAGCCTAGCGTTACCAACATCACTGGGAACAGACCACTCCATTTCCCCAAAGTCAGCACATATTTAGCTCCAATCTGTTCATACAGACAGACACTCTTCCCCTGACCCTCCACGTGCCGTGCAGACACTGAGTCAAGGCTCCTGCTCCTGGCAGCCTGACTCCACCAGAATTTATTCCGGTGGGACTCCAGGTTTCATGGTGAGCCCAGAGCTGTGGTTCACATCACCCAACCTCCTGGTCCATTTCCAGGTGTTTTAGCAAAACTGTAGTGCAAGAGCTTCTAATGGCATCCAACAGCTCCCAAGAGCTGGGCATGCAGTGCCCATGGGACCACACGGAGATAGAAATAGTCAGGTTGTTCATGAGGCTTCTCAACAGTCTCTTGATAAATGCTAGACAGTGGTAGATTAGAGATTGGGAAGAAATCCTTCCCTGTGAGGGTGGTGATGCCCTGGCAGAGGTTGCCCAGAGAAGCTGTGGCTGTCCCATCCCCAGATGTGTCCAAGGCCAGGTTGGATGGGGCTTGGAGCAACCTGGTCTAGTGGAAGGTGTCCCTGCCCATGGCAGTGGGGGGATAAGATGAGCTTTAAGGTCCCCTCCAACCCAAACTACTCCATGATTCCATGAATGTCCTAAATGGGTGAGCATTACAGGACAGAAGGTTTATATTCATTAGGAACAGGGGAAAACCCATTAAAAATACTTTATCTAACAAAAAGAAAGCCAAGCCCTGAACTTTTGATCAGTTTTAGAATTCCTCAATAACATCTTTAAAGAGTGGTAGGAAGCCAACTGGCACAGGAAAAACAGGTTAGGATTCATACATGTGTCACAAGACACATGGGCCGGGCTATCCCAGAGATCACAAGCCCCAACAGAACTCAAGCAGGGAGTTCAAATTAGTATTTCAGTAATATATTATTACCAAAGTGTTTTTGGATATCCACTGTACATCCTCTGCCAGTGGAAGCTGGGTCCATTCAGGGAAAATAGGAAGAATAAAGTCAGAGGAAAGTGTAAAAAAATTACAGCAATGGCAGAAACTTGGCAAAGCCCAAAGTCAATATATGATCAAGGCACAGAAGAAGCAGAGAAGGTCTTTGGTTCACTTCTTCGTGCAGTGGGAAGGCTGTAGAAATCCTTGGCATGGGAAACAGCACATGATAAAAGGCCCTTCAGGTTTAAAAATCAACCATAAATTCACAGAACAAGAATCCAAACACTATTAGACACAACTCAAGTCCTGTATTAGGGAAATCAGAAACTGCCAGAAAAAGAGGAATAAAAAAACTCCACACCTTTGGCTTATCTATTTTTCTCCTGTTTGTTGTAGACTATGGTCACACAGAAGATACCAAGCCCAGTACACTCTTATGATTTAATAAATACCAATGAAAACAGTATTTCAGGTTTTTATTAGGAAAGCTTTCTGCTTCCTACATAATTTACTAGATTTTAAGACTTTTTATCACCTTTATAAGGTCACTCTATAAGCAAATAACCTTCCATCCATTGATAGACCCAATGTTTTACAAACACACTCACATGGGTATTTCCCAGATCAGTAAATCCTCACTAACCCAAGGTTTTAGGTCCACACAATGACCCAGTATCATCATGATGATCTTATTCTCACCCAAATCTCTTCCAAAAATTGTGTGAGGCTGACAGAATTTGCCCGGATCGATAAGTTCAAGTCAGAGTTAGATAACAAATATGATGGTGACGTTTGATTTAATAAAAAAAATCCCTCTTGATAAGCTTAAGGTAGGTTTACTCACCTGCACTTCCAAGTTGTTTATAAAATCTGTATTCTAAATGAAGTTGTGGTGCCCGGGATTTAATTGGTTCCTAAAACAGAGATAAAGAAATTGGTTAAAATCAATTTGACTGAAAGAAAGTTTGATCCAATACTTGAAAATTTGTTACTGTGCATAATTAAAACGCTCTAGACTGAAAGTCCAACAACAGACTTCACCATTACAGGTCATTTAAATAAGAAGAGAACAAAAAGCAGTAAGATTTGCTCTCTCCAGGAGAAATAACCTCCTCATTTAAATATAAAGCTCACTCACAGCAGTGACATTCAAGAATCAATCCACAAAGCTCCTGGTCCTTGAAGAACGACCCTGGCCATTGGCAGAGGGAAGTCAAGGTTGCAAAGGCTCGAGCCCAAGTTCACTTTGTGGTCGCTGTGGTTGCCCAGAGGGTTTTTTTGTTGGTCATCAGCCTGTATTTTTGAGAAATGTTGAGTCATGTGTGTGTTTTAGGTCAGCCCACAGCTGCTTGCAGCAAGGACCACAACGCAGCCAGACAGTGGGTAAAAGGAACAAGTCTCCCCACCCAGTGGCAGGTGTCAGTCAAACATCTCAAAGCACTCAAGAATATTCTATTTTTATGCACAGAATAAAAAAAATCAAATGGCTAAGTCTGCAATGCACCCAAACCATTCCATTTGTCAACTGTTACTCATCTGCGCTTTACGCACACGACTTAATGCCCACGATCCATCAAGGCATTAATGTGCAAGATTACAGGGCTTCTAAAAATATAAAGTTAATGTGGAGAGGATTAAGAGACTGGAGTAATTACATTTGCAATAAAACTGTGCACTTGGGACAGGCAGAGATGCAGGTTCACCGACTGCCAGGGCAGCTTTGAGATAGAAGTTAACATTGGCCTCGATTTTCGCTGACCTCTGATCTGCACTGTAAGACTAATGTCCACATTGGGTGTGAACTCCATGTTAAACACTTTTTTTGAAGTGGGAAGTAGGATTTTTGTCCAGGAATTCAGGCAATTTGACTTCCAGTTGAGCTGTTCCTCACCAGCTCAAGTCATCCATCATTTGTTCCCAGCAAGGGGAACAAATGCTCCTGGTTGTTTATCAATTAATCATAGAATCACTGGGGTTAGAAAAGACCTCCAGTGTCATCAAGTCCAACGTTCCTGATGTTTAAAAGCTTTAGAAGTCAATTATCACAGAATCACAGAATATGATGTGTTGGAAAGGACCCACAAGGATCATCGAGTTCAATTCCTGGCCCTGCACAGGACCATCCCCAAGAGTCCCACCACATGTCCCAGAGTATGGTCCAAACGCTCCCTGAGCTCTGTCAGCCTTGATGCTGTGACCACTGCCCTGGGGAGCCTGTTCAGTGCCTGACCACCCTCTGGGGGAAGAACCTTTTTCTAATATCCAACCTAAATCTCCCCTGACACAACTTCAGGCCATTCCCTGGGGTCCTGTTACTGGTCATCCCTGAGAAGAGATGACCAACTACTTCAAAAACAACGAGGAAAAATATTCTGAAGGCAAAACTGAACCTGCACTGAAGGCAAATATAAAGCAACAGACAAACTAGTTTGTTATGTAAGTCACATTTAAATTAAGATAATTGCTACTGGTGGCTTGAGGGAAAGTCTACAGACACCTGAAGAGTGCAGGGATTCAGGGCAACAGGAACTCAGTCTGTTCAGGGAATAGTTTATTTATCCCAATGAAAAGGTGGAAGGATTGATGTAGCAGGATGTGATGCTGCTCATGACGTAATCAGGGGAGGAGTCCCGAGCCACTGCTGCAGCAGGAGCTGCTGGAGCCTGAGCTCAGGACGTTTGCCAGAGTTGTGGCAGCTTCCGAGAAGATCATACCAGAACAGATGGTTGTCCTGTAGACCAAGGGCTTAGGGATGCTGGCAGATGTCGTGTTTGCAGCAAAAATAACCGAACTGCTGCTGTCCAATGCCGAAAATCCACAGCTTGAACCAATGGTGCCACTGTCGCTACGAGAGGGTGCAGTCTGGTACCGCGCCCAGGCTACAGCTGAACGTCACCAGGCTGACCTCCTCCAGGGAAGGAATTCCTACCATATGCAATCCAGCTTTGAAAACCCTTGGAAGATTAAACCAGATGCCCCTGACCTCAGCTTGAACTCAATTGAAGAGCAGGACCAGGAACTATACATTGACACCACAGAAGGCAGAACACAGGGACTCATCTCCACTGCCAGCAATTTTCCAAGGTGCAGCCTCAACCCCAAAAAGAAACCTAAACCCCACAAAAGAAACCTCATTTTCCAGCTTTAACATCATGAGAGGAGGCAGGAATCGCTGAGACAGCAGGGCTGAAGTGGCAGAAGAGAATCTCACAGCCAGAAGGACTTGGAGCAGAGCTCTGACTTGGTCCAACAATGCAGATTAAAGAAAACATTGCCTACAAGTACATCAAAAGCAGCTACTCCACCACTAATCCAGGAATTATTTGAAGGATAAAGGAAATTGCAGTTAAGTCCACATGTAAGAGCAGCATATTTGCTGCTGACAAGGCTAAGTAATTCCTACTCCTGAGGAATCTTCTCTAAGATTAGGAGACCAAGGAACCCCCACCTTTTCTACTGTTCCCTCATAAAAATTCTCCAAAACAGAGCAGGTATGTGAACACCTGGATGGTCATCAGATGGTAATTCCAGCCCTTCACACAGGAAGGACCAGAGATCTTTAAGCTTGAATCACAACAGGGCAAATAAAACTGAAATGTGTTGCAGAGTAACTGCAAATAACTCAGTTATTTGGGGGGACACAAAAGAAAAGAAGAGGAAAGAACACGACCAGAAAAATAGGTCAGATTAAGGCAGCCTGAGGCAATGCCATGGAGCCATATGGCTGTGGAAAGGCTTCAGGTTGCTGGGAGGTGTCACTGCAGGCACTTTTTTGAAAGAAAAAAAGACTTTGGAGTAGTCCAGCTGTGTTTTACCTGGACTATTACTTATGGTTTTCAATGCGATAACTTTGGAGGAGTATCTTTGAAAGCAAATTAGGAGCGTTATTGACTGAATAAAACACCTTGTCTGTGTACACAGCACATCTTCTATTGCTTAAAAACCAACAGTCCTCCTTCCTCATGGGGATCCATATCATGGGCATCCCCTATGGAGCCAGGCTGGGAGAGCTGGAGGTGTTCAGCTGGAGAAGAGAAGGCTCCAGGGAGACCTCAGAGCCCCTTTCAGTGTCTAAAGGGGCTCCAAGAGAGCTGGAGAGGGACTTTGGACAAGGGATGGAGGGACAGGACAATGGGGAATGGCTTCCCAGTGCCAGAGGGCAGGGTTAGATGGGATATTGGGATGTTGGCTGTGAAGGTCGGGAGGTCCTGGCCCAGGTTGCCCAGAGAAGCTGTGGCTGCCCCATCCCTGGAAGTGTTCGAGGCCAGGCTGGATGGGGCTTGGAGCATCCTGGTCTAGTGGAAGGTATCCCTGCCCATGGCAGGAGGTGGAACTGGATGATCTTTAACTGTTCCTTCCAACCCAAACCATCCTGCAATTCTGATCCTAAACTCCACTGCAGGTGTTTATTTATTTACTTTGGGGAATATCCTCTGACATTTGCCAACAGTCTCGAAAACAAGTCTCACCTGCAAAGCCCTGATTATTTTTCATCTACTGTGCATCATAAGGAGAATGCCAGAGATATGGAATCTGTGGCACTCGAACGTGATCACAATTAATGCAACACATCCATCTTGGTCTTCTGTAACTGGAGTGATTCCTGTCATTTTGCCAGACAGCATCACCAGGACAAACAGGCAGGTTTGCTGCCAGTATCAAGCTAGAATCACAATTTTCACTGCAGGTTTTAGGGTTTGGATCATGATTAAAGAGCATTCGGGTGAGAAGAGAGCACATCACCTGAAGAAATTGAATCTGAAAACTTCCAGGGACCAAGGAAACTCTTAGTTTATAGACAGGAAAAGTTAAGGCATAAACACAAACTATTGGGCTGTGAGTTTATAAATCTGCAAGTGTTATAAGTTAGGGAGTTCCCCATCCCCCAGATATCACAGATGATGTGACTGTATCTCCTGGTCACACACAGCAGCCAAAGACTGACCTTCACCAAATTGAATCTTGTTTTGCCTGTTGCACCTGCAGCCTCTCGGCATCGTACCAGATTGAGCTGTGCCCTACTCCCCAAGGGTATCTGAACCACAGAAACTCCCTCTTTCCTGTCTCTTGACTCCAAAGACACGGAGCAGCAGGCTGCACCATGCCAGGTTCCTGACCAAATGCTCTGACAACTGGAGAATCCATGGACTCCTGAACAGGAAGGCTCAAGCTATGGAGCAGAAAGAGGTGGCAAACCCACCCTCAGTGCTCTTCACTCGCTGCTGTAGGACAGCTACACACCAGACCAGTTAGATACCAAAAGCACTCAGCAGGTGGAAGGATGGGTTCTTCCCTTGCTTTTAGTGTTCTTAAGAATTTATGTTAGCTTTAATAAGTCATTCTAGCTGAGGGTGAGAGCAGCACTGAGTCTGAAGTGAGAAATTTCCTTTTGTTCTGAATTTTTAACATGAAGTACGAGTCATTTAAGGACACCTGAAGCTTCTACTCACCAGTTTGATCGCTACATATTCATTGGTGTAGAGATTTTTACCTGTAAGGAGAGAAGAAAAAAATCTTTTAGTTCCACATTCAGCACTCGCAGCTCGAGGCACAATAAGGAAGAGTGTCACTGCTGCCAAAGGGCTGTTTTTGTAATTCCCCACAATGCCTTTAACAAAGTGTAAGCCTCAAAATAATCAGTTGCAGCAGTTCAGCAGGGCAGGCAAACACCACCTTCCCCTCAGCACAAGGGAATTGTGTTTTAGGGTAGCACTTATGCTCCGTGCACGCCTTAGAGGAGGTATCCCAGAGACATGGGGTTTTATTATCTACATCATGCCAAAGACATCTGGGGAACAAAAAGCTGAAGAGACAGAACATCATTTCTTTTGGAAGTGTATTGGATCTGTTGGACACATAACAATTTCATCCTGGAATCTCTAGGGAGTTTCACCAGGTTAATCATGCTCTGGGAAGCACGAAGGAGCGTAGGATGAGCACAACCAGCCGAGCACACGCCCAGCTCAGCCAGAGCTCTGGAATCTGTGTGTGCTACAGCTGGAGGGGAATTTTTCCTCCAGGAGCCTGTCTGGTGTTTGAAGGGAGCCCTTGGCCCCCTCAGCGACCCCTGGCAGCAATGCACAGCTACATGTGTCACAGAGCATCTCTCCATGTGCTCTGACGCTGCCAGTTACAGTATCACTCAACGTCCTCCAGTTCCTCTGCCAGGGAATCTGAGCAATCACCTCCCCTTCACCTCCACATTGCTCATGCCTGACAGCAAACTCTCCAGTCCCCCCACTGGGGAAGGACACTCAGGCAGGCCTTGGATCTGCTCTGTCCCACCACGCTGGCACCCTCTACCTTTCTGACCTCCTCTGGTCCCACTGTTCCCTTTGAGGAGGGCAGCCCCCAACACAAAAAGCTCCCCGTGAATTTAGCCAGGGAAGCATTGACCTTTGCTCATCACTGCTTAGCACTGCCACAGCATGTCATGCTTCCATTCAGCAACTGTAGCTCTAAAATACAGAAGCAATCCAGGCTGGAAGTTATCAGCATTTATTTGTAGCATCAGCCCGGTTGTGTTACACACTTATTTTCCAATTCCTATCATGGATATTGATGCTTTGCACAGCCCAGCTCTTGAGAAAGCCCAGGACAGGGAGTGACATCCTTCAGAGCAGGCAGGAGCAGCTCTGCCATATCCACATGGCAGCATTAAAACCATGCCGTGTCCTCCTCAGCACACGGATACAACACGACAGCACTGGGAGACTCAATCAAATTAAAGACATTACGAACATGAGAGAAGACAGACAGTCATTTTTAAATCCTGAAATATCAAGGGAAATTTAGTTTACTTTATAACAGCTTCATGTTTTCTACATTTCACTTCTTTTGATGCTTTCCCCGCTGTATCTCTCAGGGTAGTTCTGGCCTCTAAATTTGGGATTAGGTGTTCCCAGGCTCAGCCTGCACCAAGCATACTGCTTTAACATCCATCAGGAAGGCAAAATTTTATAGCTCCAACCTGTTCTGGTAACTGGTGATGCAGTTTAACACAGGGCAGGCATTTAAATGCGAGGTTAAATATCCTCAGGGAGGTGTTTCTGCAGGCAGAGGTGAAAGCTGAGCCCCAGCACTAACCCCTGACACACAGGGTGCTTTCCATCTATTTCTTTCCAGTAAAAGACATAATATTATGCCCAGACTGGAAACAAAGCCTAGAAAGGAGGTTTTGTAGTTTCATTGGGAATACTCAGACACTGGAAAGCACTGAGAGGCTAAAAGGCCAAACTGCTGGAAAAGGAGATGGCAGATGAACTGCTTCACCCTCTGAGACAGACCTGGGCTGCAGTAATGGCTGAAGGCGAGAAGATGTGAGGACACTGAGGGAAGGCAGCCTAAAAACACCTGGAATACCTGCTCTGTCTGACGGACTAGAGAATGAGCCCCACTGGCAGTTGAAGCTGTAGCTCCTCCTCCTCCCCCTTCCCGATGGAGCTCCAACCAACATCACAGAATGGTTTGGAAGGGACAGTTAAAGATTGCCCAAAAGATTGCCCAGTTCCATCCCCTGCCATGGGCAGGGACACCTTCCACTATCCCAGGTTTCTCCAAGCCCCGTCCAACCTGACTTTCAACACTTCCAGGGATGGAGCAGCCACAGCTGCTCTGGACAACCTGGGCCAGGGCCTCCCCACCCTCATAAGGAACAATTTCTCCCCAACATCCCATCTAACCCTGCCCTCTGGCACTGGGAAGCCATTCCCCCTTGGCCTCTCCCTCCAGGCCCTTGTCCAAAGTCCCTCTCCAGCTCTCTTGGAGCCCCTTTAGGCTCTGGAAGGGCCTCTCAGGTCTCCCTGGAGCTTCTCTTCTCCAGGTGAACACCCCCAGCTCTCCCAGCCTGGCTCCACAGCAGAGGGGCTCCAGCCCTTGGAGCAGCTCTGTGGCCTCCTCTGGACTTGTTCCAACAGCTCCATGTCTTTCTGCTGTTGGACCCCAGCGCTGGAGGCAGCTCTGCAGGGGGGGGGGGTCTCACCTGAGCAGGGCAGAATCCTGCCCTCACCTGCTGCCCCTGGTGGGGACGAGCCCAGGACATGGTTGAAGGTGCTCAGTTTGAGGACACTGAGCCAGGGAAGCTCCAGCCCAAATATGTGAGAAAGTCAGATGCTTTGAACAGCAAAAGCCTGAGAACTCCATCCCCTATGGATCCCATGACCTCCATCACACCTTTTCAAAGCAGGGGTGCACTTCCACCCACAGCCCTTCCATCAACACCTGTGCTCTCCCACCAATGCAGGACAACGGCATCAGGGAAACAGTGCTCTTCCAAACTTGTTTCAAGGCAAAACGGACATGGCCAACACCCTCCATGTACACAGAGCCATAATCCATCTTATTATGGTCTGGTTTATGAGGTGAGGACTAGATAGAAGGTAATTTTCATAATGAAGTTCCTCAGTTAAAGAGCTGGGATTAGCAGCACACCAGCCTGGGAAATCAGGCCAACAGTCAAAGGTAAATGAACTAATTCATCCTCCAGTGCATCCCCACCAGAGCACTACGGGGAGACCCTGAATATAAAGGGGTACAAATGGGTCCAGCCTCTGAACTCCAAACCCTTCCCAAAGCTGCAGCATGAGATGCTTGTTTTGCCAGCTACAATGGCAAAGCAAATTCCCAAAATCTCTCTGCTGGCTCCAGACTGACATCTACCCCTCAGTTTTGCTGTCGCACTGTCCAAGGTGCAATGGTTTATCCTTCCTCCTCCCCCAAGGCAGATTAGGATGGAAGAGCGAAGGCTCCCAGGAGACAGTGACCTGTGCAGTGAAACAAGCCCTGAACAGAAGCTGCACCTTAACTTGGTACGACAAACGATCCGTATAACTGTGCTAACAAAAGCCTTTCAAGTTGAGGCAAAGCTTTTGATGGAGCAGTGAGTAAGTCCATGCCTCAGTTTTGGGGAGTTCCACTGACAATTATGAACTACATATTCCAAAGGAGAAGCGATGCATTAAGTTGCTGGTATTCACGTGGGAAACCTCGCCAAGCGGATTTCTCAAGGCCTGGCAGTGAGATGCAGCAAATACATGGACAGATTGCAGGCACCAGAGGAGCCCAAAGCGAGCCATCTACAAAGTGATGCATCTGCACACACACCAGACTCTGTGGGCACTCAGGATGTGCCTGATTGTTGTCCCTTTTAGAGCACATGTCTCCTGCTAACAGCCCCTGGTGTAGACCCTACCCAGGATCTGCTCTCGCCCTCCACATCCCACATTGTTCTCATCCAATATTCACATTATGCCTTGTTATTTGGGAACTACAGCCCCAGTACCAGATGCTATTATCATCTTTAATTATTTATTTGATTGTTTTACTTGTTTGGAAGCAAAGCTCCTGGCTTCAAACTACAGCCCGGGTGGTTCTTGCTTTTGGGGGGCACCTTCCCTGATCAGATCCACCTGCTCTGACCCGGCAATCTACAGATAAGAAACTTTTCTGCTAGTCTGGGGCTCGCTACTCGCTGCTGAGATGTGCTGAATCTTCAGGAGAACTCTGTGTGAATCATGCTGACATCTGACTTCTGGATGCACATAAAAACACAGACTTCTCCCCAAATCTCTTTGGTGCAGCAACCCATCAAGGGAGGAATCAAGATACGGATCAGATCTAGTCCATCCTAACTATTTTTTCCACCCCCAAAGCAGGGAGAAAAGCTGCATTAAGGGTAATTTTTAAATACTTGGACATACAGTTTTGAAAATGCCAGATAATGTTGGCATTAGAACAAAAAGATTTGGTCTCCAGTAAAAATTCTGTGTCTGCAACACAAGAAGGACATGGAGCTGTTGGAGTGAGTCCAGAGGAGGCCATGGAGATGCTCCAAGGCTGGAGTCCCTCTCTTTTGGAGCCAGGCTGGGAGACTAGGGGTGTTCAGCTGGAGAAGAGAAGGCTTCAGGGAGACCTTAGAGCCCCTTCCAGAGTCTAAAGGGGCTTCAGGAGAGCTGGAGGCTTATTTATCCCTACCATGGCTCATGGTTCAGTGTTTGGGAAAAAATTTCCTGTTGCTCCAGCTCCTGAGGCAGCATGAGGTTTGACTCAGCAGATACCAGGGAGCTGCACGATTTGGTGTTGCACAGAGGGCAATGAAATCCCAAATCCATCAGCATCTGACATGGGAATGGCAAACAGGACCCCCTGCTCCCTTCTAGCACCATATTCCTGCTAGCAGGGTGAGCCAGTTGGGAAACCAAAGCCCTCCCAGGCCCCTCCTCTGCAGCCTGTCTGAAGAAATAGCCACTGGCTAACCCTGTTCCAGATCACAGAATCATTAGGGTTGGAAAAGACCTCCAAGGTCATCAGTCATCAAGTCCAGCCTTCAATTGAATCCCACCATTCCCACTAAATCACATTGTGCAGTGCCACATCTACTCCTTCTCTGAACACTTCCAAGAATGGTGACTCCAACACTTCCCTGAGGAGCTTGTTCTGATGCTCAACCACCCTTTCAGTGAAGAAATATTTTCCTAATATCCAACCTGAATTGCCCCTGGCACAGGCTGTGGCCATTTCCCCCTTTCCTCCTATCAAATGCTGAGTTTTGTGTTCATCTCCCCATCCCATCTCCTCAGTGGGCTGGGATCCGACTGTGCTGCTCCCACATGCTCCAAAAAAGTCATATCCCTGGGGCAATCTGTATTTTTAGGAAGAAAGATCAACCCTGAGCAGGGAGCTGGATATTCACAGCAAACAGCTTCCGTAGGCACGTGCCATCTCCTCCCTGAACAATCAGCTCCCCTGATACAAGAGCAGCTTGGAGTGAAAACACAACACCTGAAAACAGAGAAACTCTCCAGGGAATTGGAAAAATCTCTTTTCCCCTTGTTTATCAGGCTTTGCTCTGCCTGTACTACTGGGGTTTAACTTCTCTGAAACCATATTAAAAAAGTCAAAAAGCGGAGGGCACACCATTCATCCTCACAGGACAAAACTGTTATCAGAGACTTGCATGCTCGGATTTCAGCTTCTCCTTCCCCCCAGACATAATTACCACCAGCCTGTGCAAGAGAAATAGCTGCTATTTGAGCAAACAGGAGTTCTTAAAGGATAGTGACAGGCAAAAAGCAAGAGGAGTTTCAAAAAAAGGGTAATACAGCTCCTGGAAGGACCTTACACCTAATGGTTGTTATCAGTACGTGTGGCTCATTGCCCAAATTCTTAGTTAACCAGCATTAACAATACATGTATTATTAAAAACAAAACAGTCACTCACCTAGCAGGTGTTGCATTTCCACAGTTAAAACTTAATTTCTCTGTAAAATGACTTTTTCAGAAGTGAAATCTCTTCTCCGAAGTACATGCTATGAAACTGTACTTTAGTCACAAACCCAGTAGCACTAAAATTTTGAGAAATGTGAAAAAGAATCATGGAAACAGGAGCTGCAGCCACAGCACCACCAGGGGCAGCAGGGGAGGGGGGATTCTGCCCCTCTGCCTCATTCAGGTGACACCCCCCTGCAGAGTTGCCTCCAGCTCTGGGGTCCAACAGCAGAAGGACATGGAGCTGCTGGAGCGGGTCCAGAGGAGGCCACGGAGCTGCTCCGAGGGCTGGAGCCCCTCTGCTGTGGAGCCAGGCTGGGAGAGCTGGGGGTGTTCACCTGGAGAAGAGAAGCTCCAGGGAGACCTTGGAGCCCCTTCCAGTGCCTAAAGGGGCTCCAAAACAGCCCCTTGGACAAGGGCCTGAAGTGCCAATTCAAGGGGGAATGGCTTCCCACTGCCCAAGGCAGCGTTAGAGGGGATACTGGGAAGGAATTGTTGGGTGGGAGGGTGGTGAGGGCCTGGCCCAGGCTGGCCAGAGAAGCTGTGGCTGCCCCATTGCCAGAAGTGTTCAAGGCCAGGCTGGACAGGGCTTGGAGCAACCTGGTCTAGTGGAAGGTGTCCCTGTCCACAACAGGGGGTGGAACAGGATGAGCTTGAAGGTCCCTTCGAACCCAAACTATTCTGTGATTCTGTGATTTGGGCACCAGCTGAATAAACCCAAGAGCCCTGTGCCTGGAGGGATCCACTACAGCCACTGAACCTCAGTGCAGAGCTTGGATTACAAAGCAATTTAACATCTCCCTGGGGATCCTGACATTTGCTGTTGGGGGGGGGGTTGAGAATGCAATAGAGCTTTTAATGTCATGTCACTGTAAGGATCCAAACCTATCTACAGGAAGACGGGAGTTTCCGTCCCTGCCCTTGGTTTCTCTCCACCTCTGGAGTGTTATCTCTGCTCCTGCAAATCAATAAAATGTCTCTGATGTAATGCTGAAACCAAACTACCCGTTTACTGAGACACACCATAAGTGAGCTGGTTAATCTTCACACTGTGGAGAAGCAGCAGTTTGTAGAGATGCAACAACCCAACCTCAGAGTGAGAGACTACACAGATTAATTTAAGATGACATAGATTCCGAGCAGGAATCTACAAAGATACTATCAATAGTTACTTGTTATTACCCTTT
>NW_016690238.1:211510-487972 GCF_001604755.1 Lepidothrix coronata | reverse complement strand
ACCACAACTCTGTGGGTGACCAGCTCTGGAGTACTCCAGCCAGCGACCAGCACCCCTCCTGAGCACCTTATAACTCCTGATAACTTAGTCAAAAGAGACAGATGCTTCTCAACCTCTGCAGGCCAAGTGGTTCTTCTGTGCTCAGGGACCAGCCCAAAGGAGACAGGCAGGAGCTGTATGGACCCTGGAGGTCCTGTCCCACAGGTGCAGTCCAGGGAGTGCACGGAAGATCAATATTTCACCCTGAGACTGTTCCTAGGACGTGAACTCACACTGAGTCATTAGTGCAACCAAATGGTTCAGCTTGGCCCCATGGCAGCCAGGAGGAAGTTCTACCACTCACACATGAAACTGAAGCCTCTGTAGGAACAGAGGGCCTGAGGGCACTGCCTAGAAGTACCAGTGGCAGTGTGTGAGCTTCCCCAAGCACTTGGCAGGATGAAGGGAAAGGCTGATGGATGCTTTGTCTGTAAGATGCTGCATCAGGAGATGATATCAGGTACTCTGGAGATGCTTGTGATGCAGTTCTCAAACTCTCTCCTCTTGCAGCTTAAGGCCATTCCCCCTTGTCCTATCACTGCTTGCTCTTGCAAAAAGTCCCTCTCCAGCCTTCCTGTAGGCCCCCTTTAGGTACCGGAATTCTCCCTGTTGCTCTGCACAATGGTGGATCCCTGCAGGAAACATCAAACAGCATCTCTGCAGCACATCCAGGAGGTCTGGAAATCATCAGGTCACCTGAGAACCTCTGTGTCACAGCCACACCACTGGTTTGGCCACATCGACCCAAAACCTGAAGTGTCAAGCTCCCAACATGCTCCCGAAACAACGTGTGAAACACCACTTGCGATTCAGCACCACACAGGCCCACACAGGAGAGCTGGAGATGTTCATGTACAAGAAATTATTTCACATTACCAAGCTTTGCTCATCCCTCCAATTAATTCAAGATTTAATACTTAGAGCTGAATACAGATAAGCAGCAAACGTCCGTTACCAGCAAACTGGATGAACTGCTTTCTCATCAGAGACATCTCCACGTCCTTCAGGTGCCCTGCCCAGTGTAGACACAAGCACGGTTGAGGAGGCTCTATCAGATATCAGAAAAGCACTTGGGCTGGACCCCACCCCAGGCCATCCCTGGGTTGGCTTCAAAACAAATCCAAACCAAAAAGTTTTTGAAAAGGACAGTTAGTGAAACTACAGAATTTTGCTGTGGAACTGTAACCTAATGTGAAGATGACCTCCAGTAGCTGGTGGATTTAGGTGCTTCTGATAAAATTTAGAAAGCTAAAGCTGGAGTGGGGGAAGTTTTGGTCTTTATCTCTGCTATGGCAAGAGAAGTAGACACAGACCATTGCAGCCAAATGTTGTTTTAACTTTCAGTTAAACTACATCTTCCATGTGATAAAACATATGGGTGTGGTACTTGGAGACATGTCTTAGTGGTTGCCTTGGTAGTGCTGGGGGAACAGTTGGACCCAATGATTTCAGAGGGCTTTCCCATCACAAACAATTCTGTGATGCTGGAGTGCTTCTAGGGCTGGATCCCTGAGAAAGATGAGCAGAACACAGGAATTCCAGGAACAAAAAACAGCAGCACTTTGGAAAACACACTTGATCCCACCAAAGCCAGAGAGGAGGATTTATTTCCCCAGGAAACTAATTATTTTCATCAAGGTTGGATAATCCATGAGCAACAACTCCAGACCTCAGAAAAGGAAACAGAAAGATGTCTCTAGCAAGAGCACACACCCTGCCCAGTTTACCCCTTGCTCAGCACATCTCAGATGGGACAAGCAACTCCGTTTTTCTCAGGCAGGCCCAGAGTTCCACCAGGCGTTTTCTGGCTTGTGAAATAAGATGTTACCGGTTATGAGCTCCTACGCCTCCATCCCTCCCCCGCTCCCCATCTGGATGAGGTCTCCCCAGGGAGAAGGATGAAAAGGTCACGTCTGACAGTCTGCAAACACTAAACATCCTCTCTCAGCTGAAAGCCTCTCGCAAACAGGAATTCAGAGCAGTGATGGATGAGTGAACCAAGCGATTGAGAACCTCTTTATTAGGGCCAAGCCTACAAGCAGAGCCCAGCTCTCAGCACATGGGATCACACACAGATCTCACACTGTTGTTACTATGTATTTAAAACAACAGCAGTAAATATGGCATCAAGTATGGCCTTGGAGGACTAGCAAAGCACTCAGATTTGGAGGAGGAGAGGCAGAAGAATGAAGACCAGACTGCAACCTGAATTCAGTCGCATTAATATTTAAAAGCTGCTCAGAACACCAGGACGATTTCCTGCCACGATTCAAACTTCTTCATAACGATTTCCCTTCCTACCTTTCCACCCACTCAGCAAGATTGCTCTTCAAAGTTACTTCCATTTGAACAGAGCTGCTTGAAGATACTTTCCTAATGGTGACTCAGCCCAATTCCAGGATTCATTTCACTACAATACAGTTGGAGACACAGGAACAGTTATTTAATGAAAGACACAAGGCTTGAAAGGAAATCACTTGAAGCACAGTTAGCTAAATAAAAACCAACAGCTCTGTGTCCTACACACTTCCAAACACTTAGACCCAAGATCTAAGTCACGACCTCACCTCCATCAATAAAACCGCAGTGTCACAGCTACAAACCAGCTTCTAGATGGTGTTGAATCATAGAACGGTTTGGGTTGGAAAGGACCTTAAAGCTCATCTCATTCCACCCCCTGCCGTGGACAGGGACACCTTCCACTAGACCAGGTTGCTCCAAGCCCTGTCCAACCTGGCCTTGGACATTTCCAGGTAGCACTGGAAGGCAGCTGCTGTTGGTGTTGAGATCAGTAGCACAGTGCAGTGTGAAGGAAGCTTTAATCACTTTACCACTTCCTCGTTATGGCCCAGACACTGCTCAGAGCCTCCTGGTTTCACAGGGAAGCCCTTCAGTCTGAGAGCAGCCATAGGATAGGACAAGTAAATGAGAGACTGGTGTGAAGAAGTCAAAGCCACCCTTGTTCCTACCCTTCCAAGGAGAAGGTCACTTCCCTTGCACTCAAAACTTCTTTGATCTCCTTGAGTTACTCTGGAGACCCTTCCAGGATATGAATGAGAGTTGTCCAACTCTTGGTTTGTGGCATGATTTCAGAAATCTGTCCAGTCTGAAATTGTGAATGAATCCACTCTACTTCAAATCAAAGCAAGCAGATCTAGTCTGGGTCTGTGTGTGGTTTTGATCCATGAAAGAGTCAATACATGCCAGAAATCAAACTGCAAATGCCTGGCAGATGGAGCAACACCCCAACAAGCAGCCCTACAATTCCTTTTTTCTTCTTTTAAGAAGAAACCTTCAAGAAAGCCCCATTTTCTATTAGGATGGGTGATGTCACCCTGCTGTCTACAGACACAGGATCTCAATTCCTCAAAGCAGCTCCAAGATCATTGCTTTAGGACAAAGTATATGCCTTATCACTGGGTTTTCCAACACCCACCCCATGTGCCTGTGTAATATATCTGGTGAGTCTCCTGATCTGGAGAGCGCTTTCCAGACAAGATCTGCTACTTCCCACATGACTTCAAAGTCAAAATCCTCCAGGACTCTCAAATGACATGTTATAAACATACGGATATGAGCTCATCAGCTTCCACCCTCAGACTGTGTAAAAAGTAGAGCCTTCAGCAGCAGAAAACTTTGCTGGCTTTACCACAGATCGGGATAAAGGGCTCATCCTCTGGAAAAGGGACAGCAGGGAACGAGGGTGCAGGGAATGAGACACATGTGGAAACCAGGACATATATGATGTGTTCACTCACGTTCTCAGCATCTGCCAACTCATTTTATGAGCTTACACCCCTAAATTTAGAGGAACAAGCTGGCTTTGTGTCCTCTGCCTCACTGTAAGAGGAACAGCTTTCGAGGTGTCACCACTCTGCCTTTATTAAAACACAATTAGTAAACCCTTTGCTGACAGCTCTGCTCTCCTCTACAAGGACACAATTCACTGGCTTCAGGTCCCTTCACGCCTTCTCATCCCACTGCCTCATCTCCTCCCTTTCACAACGTTCCATTTCTTATTCTGCTTCTGTCCTTCCAACTGGCCCCAACAAAATTTTTCTTTTTCCAAAACCATCCTGTTACTCACTCCTGGCAAAGCTGCTGTTCTACTAATGAGAAAATAAAAGTTATGAGATCTGCCCTGCTCCTGAGGAGAAAAATGAACAGATAACCAAATATCCTCTCTTAGAGTCACAGAATCATCAAGGTTGGGAAAGCCCTCTAAGAGTCCAACAGTTAACCCAGCATTGTCATGGTCACCACTTCCCCATGTCCCCAAGTGCCACATCCACATGGTTTTGAACACTTCCAGGTATGGTGGCTCCACCACTGCTCTGGGCAGTCTGTTCCAAAGCTTAACAATGCCTTCCATGAAGAAAATTTCCCCAATATCCAACCTAAACCTCCCCTGGCACAACTTAAGGCCATTTCCTCTCCTCCTGTCCTTGTTCCCTGGGAGCAGAGCCCGACCACCACCTGGCTCCATGCTCCTGTCAGGGAGTTGGAGAGAGAAAGAAGGTCTCCTGAGTCTCCTTTTCTCCAGGCTGAGCCCCCCCAGCTCCCTCAGCTGCTCCTGGTGCTCCAGCCCCTTCCCTGGCTCCGTTCCCTTCTTTGTACATACTCCAGCCCCTCAATGTCTCTTGTCATGAAGGACCCAGAACTGACCCCAGGATTCGAGGTGTGGCCTCAGCAGTGCCCAGCACAGGGGGACAGGCACTGCCCTGGGCCTGTGGCCCCACTATTGCGGGTATAAGCCAGGATATTGCTGGCCTTTTTGGCCACCTGGGCACATGTTCAGCAGCTGTCACCAGCACCCCCAGGTCCTTTCCTGCTGGGCCATTTTCCAGCCATTTATCTCCAAGCCTGGAGCATTCCATGGGGTTGTTGCAACCCAAGCACAGAACCTGGCACTTGGCCTTGTCAAACCTCATCAGACTGGCCATGGCCCAGCAATCCACCCTGTCCAGATCCCTCTGCAGAGCCTTCCTGCCCTCCAGCAGATTGACACTCTTGGTCTGACCTGGAAGAGACTCTGCTCTTGTGCCTGGCTATTACACAAGCCAAGGAAGGAAGGATTCAAGGCTGAATGCTTTCTCCACTTAGCCACAAGAAATATCTTTTGGGGTTTTTTTTGCCTTTTTCTCTCCCACTCAAGAGCTTTTTGGTTATGTGGAGGGTTTTCTACCAGGAGATGCATTTCATGCCTGTACCCCAGCAGCACCTCCACACAGAGATCAGCATTTATCCCTGCTTCTCCAACCAGCACTAGACTGACCTGGTTTCAGTGTCCTCAATGTTGTGCAAAACAACAGAAAAACTGAAAAAGTAGGTCAAAATTCTCTGTTGCAGTTTCAAGCTGGGAACAGCACGGACAAAGCTGGTTGCAGACTATGGCGAGCAGGTGCACGTCACGTCAGATGCCCCACACTTGGGAGATTCCTCCCAGCCTTGAAGACTGCAGATGCCTTTCAAACATTACAAATTGCTTCTGTTGAATCATTTGACCCAACAATTTAATCTTCAGCTTCTGCAGTTAGTTTTGTTTAGTGCTTCACAGGCAGACAACAAGGAGGCACACAAACAGTATTTAAGTCTAAATTGCTGCTAAGAGAGAAAGATGAACAACTGTGGATCACTACACTCATTCCTGACTCATGAATGCCCAGGACTGTCAAGTTGACATCCCTCAATTACAGTTTTTATGGACAGGGATGAACCCAAACAAACTAATACCCTTTTCCATCTGAGAGAAGTGAACTTTGATGAGGTCTTTTCCTCGAAGACATTGTGAATGTGCTAAAACACATTAATTATATAATTCTCAACTAAATACGATGGCAAGTTCCTTTTCCAAGTAGGTCTTGGTTGATTGTTTCACCAAGAGCAATCTAAGCATTCATTCTCTAAGTTCATTCCTGAACTTTGCTCTCAATCCCCTCCACGCAAGCTCAGCAGGGAAACCAGGAATGCTATGGAGGGAAAAAGAAATTTACTTGGTAATTTACTTCTTTCACACAAGGAGAGTCAAAACAAAGTATAAAGCATTTTCCAGGGAAGTGGTTTGTGTGACTGAGCTCGATCCATCGACTTCTCTTCCCCAGTTGAGTCCCAGCCAAGCACGTGCCAGCAGTCACAGATGCATATTCCTATAGATGTAACAAAGCACTAGAGACCATAATCTGTCAGAAAAAGAGGGTTAGTGCTGTTTATGAAGAGGTGGATTATGCTGGAGCAGCTAAGGAACAGTTGAATGCTCGAACAAAACAAAAAAATCCCCTAATGAAACCTGAGCTCTGCATATTTTCGGTTTTTTTTTTAGGCTGGGCAGAGAAAACACTGAAAAGCAACTGCCAGATCAGCTCCCCTCTATCTTCTGAGGCTTGAGCACAACATCAGACACCATCCCTCTGCAGAAAAGCCTGTCAGAGAGCCAAACCCCTGCTGTCAGCAGCACCAACCAACGCAGGTGCTCAGCCCACACACTGAGCCCGCCCAGCACCAGCCCCAGAGCCCTCAGCGCCCTGGGGTCCTGCAGCCCCTGCCATGGGAGGGAACCCTCACACCAACAGCAGTTTTGAGATCTACCCTCCTGATTTTACAGCAACCGACCGCAGCTTTACAACCCAGCGTTCAGAACTGTAAAGGTCAGAAAAGACCACCAAGATCATCAAGTCCAGTCTCTGAAAGGCTTCTCAAAGAGCCTGGTGGTCAGGATCCCAGCTCTGCTCACAAAACAGGCTGTGTGAAGCCATGTAAGATCAGTTTCCAGCAGAAATAGATATTTATGGGGATGCTACAGAGAAAATGAGGAAAAAACTGGCAGCAGCAAAGGGTCTGCAAGAGACCTGGGGCAGGATGAGAACCTTGCAGACATTCTCTTCTGTGATATCCAGGCATCTCATAGACCTGTATTTTTATTTTCATCTTCAAATACCAGGTTGCTTAACAGTAAAAAGAGAGGTGCAGATGTGCCTATGCCATCCCCTTCCTTTCAGACAATGGATTTGAAGAAGAAAGGGGAAAAGATGACTTCTAGACAGCCATGTACATCCATCATCAAGGAATGACCCATGCCAGGAGGGTTCAGGTGCATCCATGGTGGCTGATGGATGTAGTTTGCTGGTGTCAACAATGATGAGCAAGTCCTTTCCAAGACCACCACAGCAGCCCAGGCTCTGGAGCAGCCTTGGATCACTGGCAGCAAAAGTGATTTTGCAGATTTACAGCCTAATGTAACACAGGTGCACCTCAATCATCCACGAGTGTTTTATCTGCACATTGCCTGGCAAGGAAAAGCAGCCCGGAGGATGAACTGCAGACAGGCTCCAAGAGCTTAAAAAGACTGGTGAATTTGGCAGCTAAACACAAAAAAAGCCCCAAAAACCTTTGCAGTATCCAAACCATGAAGTGCTTTTTTTCTGCTTTCAGAAAGGAACACAAGTATCAAGTTCAGAGCCAATGCAGCTCTCACGGTGTGTGGGGCAAGGAAAAGCCTCTTATTAGAAGAAAAGTCCTTGTGAAGTTGAGGAGATGAGATCAAAGGAAACCAAAGACCCCTTGATGGCAAGGGTGGGTAGAAGCTGTGCTAGTGGAACTCAGCTCAAGACGACAGGCAGCCCTGAGGTGCTGAGAGGCCATGTGTCCAGGGGAGCCCAGCATCCAGGAGGTACGTGCTTCCCCTGTGGAAGGACACATTTGTGTCGAGTGCCACCCAGTATCCATAAAAAGTGTCATTACAGAACAGCAATGAGGGGGTATTCAGATGGAGCCTCTCTATATCCCAGCTTGAGAAGAGCTCCAGGTCCTCAGGCTTGGCTTGGGGTTGCCAGATGGGAACAGTTTGCCTCCTTTCTGTCCCACCAATACCCAGGGCACCTCAAAAAGGTGAAGACAAACAAGGAGAATGGTTTCTTTGTTACCTCAGAGCAGAAGGACACCAAACCTCCGCCAAGTCTCATACCAGCTCCTAAAATGAGCTTCAGACACCACAGGAAAGATTCAGGATGAGCCATTAGATGCTGAGCATTTGCACCTAATGGCTCAGGAGATAGGAGAACATCTGACCTCTCGCAGCACTGAGCCCTAAACACAGGAGTAAGGTCTCTCTCAGTGTCCAAGGGTCACTACAAAGCAGCAAAGCCTTGGAGAAAATTCCACTTCCATGCAACAGGAGTGAAGTTATGAAGCTGCATCAGAACGAGGTGCCTTCAGAAAAGGAATTTCATGCAAGTACCTAATTCAGTGCAAGGGTTTGGGCATCGAGTGCCAAAGGAAGATTCAGCCCAGCTCAGGTGTGTCCTGCAGGGATGAACAGCAGCCATCAGCCAAAGGACAACAGGCTGTAAGAGATGTCCATGTTCTTCTGTGATGCTGAGTATGACCCCACAAGAACTCAAGCAGCTATTCTTCACCACCACACAGCCTCATACGAAGAGAGTATGAAAAGAGAAACCCAGAAGAAGGGAACATGTCCACAAACAGTTTAGGTACACTCTGTGCAGCTAAACTTTGAGACCTGACCTGGCGGGCAAAGCCCAAACGCCCCACAACAAGCAGGGAGGAGGAGAACTCTGAAAAGTCTGCGTCACTCCATCCCACAGACTCTCAACATTGCCCAACAGGCTCGACTCCGTGTTGCTCATCACCAGAAACTCCTCCTAAGAGCTGGGGAATGAACTGGAAACACAGTGATGTAAGAGATGGTGAGCTGGAACAGCAGCATCTTTTAAAAAAATAGTAATGGTGATGCCAAAAGGACAGAGATGGAGTGTACTAAGGGGAAACACAAGAAGAGTTGATACTTCATTATTTAATGTATATGTATTTTCATTTTAATGCCTGAACTTCACCTTCTCCTTATGTGAAGATACTGCCTTTTCCAGCAGTCATGGAGAGAGGATCAGACCATGCTGTCACCTCATATAATGAGACATTTGGCAGGAATTCAACTGACATCACCTACATATTTTGTTTGCAACTAAACCATGTCTTGAAAAAGAAACTACATACCTAAGACCTGCCAGGGGAGAGAAACCTGCCCCAGCCTTTAATGTGCTGTTTATTTGGAGGCAAATTGCTGTTGGACAGGGGTGACTGACCTCTGCACCTGGTTACAAGGTTTAGAGCACAAGGGAGTTGAAAAGGTAAGAACCAAGATTCCTGAGTAATAAATCCTGCTCGTTTGGGCTTAATAAATATGTTGCTTCAGACTCTGCAAACAAATCTTACCTGTGCTGCCAGTGCCCTGCTTCCCTGCCAGCACTTTCTTCTCTCCCATCTCTGTTTCTGGTAGAGGAAGGTTTTGATTGGGATAGATCATTTCCATTAAAAACTGACAGAGATTGATATTTAAGGCACTGTTACACTCAAAGCCTGAAACCTTCTGCAGCAATTTGTCTTCCCTTCCTGCTATGGGATTATAAAAACTCCATGAAGTCAACACTGCAGCCCCACAACAAACTGTCGAAAAAACCCACCTATCCCACAGGGCAGCATCCTCACAGCACATAAAGAACCATCCCTTCCCTTTTCTCTGAGATTTAGGATTCCTTTGTTCAGATCTCCCAGCTCTGTGTCCTGACGAAGCAGTTCAGCTGTCAGAAGAAATGGATCTGGATTGCCACATGATTGAAAGATGCCAGGAATTACCCGCAGAACAAGCAAAATACCCACTGGAGAAGCACAACTCCCTCGCAGGAGGGCCAGAAGACATTTAGATCCTGCGTCCTGCCTTTTAAAATTTCATTTATTTTATTTTTCTTCATTTATTTCTAAACAAAGCAAAGGTTGCTCTGTTTGCTGGCGGAGGAGCTGCCTCCTCCCCAGTGCAAGGTCCAGCCTCGGTTACTGGTTTCATTCTGTGCCTGCCATGGCTACACCCACACAAACCTCATCCATAAAAACCTGCACTTCCTCGGCAGAGCAATCAGGCACCCTAATCCCCAGATACACAGTCAGACAGTTGCGTTTGTTCACAGAAAGTAAATGTTTGTGCCGAGTTCCTTCCTCAATCTGGCAAGGAAGTGCCCGGAGCACCCGCCCGCAGGGGGAAGCCAAGCAGAAGCCATTGATACTCCAGAGAGCAGCTACACGGCTTTAAAAAAACATAATACTTGAAGGTTTCTGTGGTTGGTTGGTTTTCTGGGGTTTTTCTTCTGCAAATCTCAAGGTAGGGAGTTGTCAGCGCCTTAAAAGCCTCCGTGTCCTGGATGGGTGTTTTAGCTTCCTCCAGATTAACTGGAAGCACCCTCCAATACTTGTCATTTTTCTCCCTGTGATTCTCAAGTGCATATTCTTTCTATAATCACCCTGAGATGAGGTCCATGCACTAGGACAGGTGAGGCAGCATCAGGGGAAGCAGCCACTCCACATCAGCATCCCTGTGAAACCACTCGGCACACCAGGGCACGTCTGGGTGGCACGAGCAGCATCAGAGATGGCAACAAACACTCTGGTTTCTCACAGTTCTAGAGGTGTTTTCTGCCTGTACCCACCCAGCCTTCATGCACCATCAAGCTCATCAAATTTCCCCCCTTAAGCTCCCAGTGATGGGGCAAACTTAAATTTGTGAAGGCGCAGCCTGGTTACGAGACATCACCATCCCTTCCTTGTTCACACTCTTCTGAACACAGGTTGACAAACAGGGATGCTCAGACATCACCTGCCTTTGCACCATGTGATGGAGAATGTGCCCAAGAGGGTGTTAATGCCTGCAAGGACATCTGGCAATCCCCAAAATCCCTGCATGTCAAGAAAAACAGCATGAAGCTGTGTCAGGGGAGAGTTAGGTTGGATGGAAAAGGTTCTTCCCCCAGAGGGTAGCTGGGGACTGAACAGGCTCCCCAGGGCAGTTGTCACAGCCCCAAGGCTGCCAGAGCTCAAGGAGGGTTTGGGCAATGCTCTCAGGGACATGGTGGGACTGTTGGGGTGTCCTGGGCAGGGCCAAGAGTTAGACTGGATGATTCTTGTGAGTTCCTTCCAACTCAGAATATTCTATGATCTATGATATTTCAAGCCACAAAACTAACTCCAAAGCCATATCCAGCTTCCACAGGACATTTATTTTCATTATCAAAGCCAGATATTCACCGATGCTGCTGTACCAAGGCCATGGCAGCAGATTTAATTCACACCAACCTCTGCCACTGCCACTGATAACGCTTTATCTGCACCTCAGCACTGTCCCACCACCTGATGCTCATCCCTCAGGTCAATAAGGCACCTAGGTAGTGAGCAAACACTTCAGCCACCTTTCTGCCAGGTCACCTCACCGTTTTGGTTACTTCCATTCAGATTTGAACTCCCCAGTGCCAGAAGAGGATTCCCACTGAAGCTCTTCAACATCCTGAAGGACGATTCTTGATTCTCAACCCATGGCACGTCCAGTTCTGAGCAAGGATAGCACGTGGCAGGAACAGGCAGTGCTGACACAAATGTTCAAGCTCATGATGCATCTGATGGAGCAACGTCAGCTTAAGGAAATGGCCTTCAAACCAGCAGGGAAAGAAGCTAAAGACATGTCTCAGTTTCGGAGAGGTGATTTTACATGACAGCTTTTCCTGCTTCCCTCCTTTCCCTTGTGTTGAGGACTTTGCACAGGTCATGGCCTGGCTCCTCTGTTTGCTGTAAACGCCAGACATGCCCATGTAAAGGGAATATTGCGCCAAAACAAACAAATCTGCCACCCACTTGTGGTCCAGAGATCTATTAGGAAGGAAGGGCAATGCACATACCACTAAAACTATAAATACCCTGGTATGGACAAGAGTGAAGTCCTGTGGTTAACAACATCCAGGATTTTCCTCCATTCCCCAAGGAATTACTTACGTGTTGGCACTCTCCTGTTTCAGAAATTTCTAACCTATTCATGTGTTTCACAGGCTGGCTTGGGTTGGAGGGGGCCTTAAAGACCACCTCATTCCACCCTCTGCCATAGGCAGGGACACCCTCCACCAGATAGGTTGCTCCAAGCCCCGTCCACCTGGCCTTCAACACTTCCAGGGATGGGGCAGCCACAGCTTCTCTGGCCAATGTAGGCCAGGGCCTCACCACCCTTACACCAAATAATTTTTTCCCAATATCCCATCTAACCCTGCCCTCTGGCAGTGGGAAGCACTGTCAACCAGGCCCTTGTCCAAAGTCTATCATCCAGATCTCCTGGAGCCCCTTTAGGCACTGGAAGGGGCTCTAAGATCTCCCTGGAGCCTTTTCATCTCCAGGAGAACACCCCCAACTCTCCCAACCTGTCTCCAGAGCAGCTCCACCTCCTTTTGCTGTTGGACCCCAGAGCTGGAGGCAGCACTGCAGGTGGGGTCTCACCAGAGCAGGGCGAGGGGCAGAATCTCCCCCTCCCCTGCTGCCCACGCTGTGGGATCAGCCCAGGGTTTATGGGTCCCAGCACACACAGCCAGGGTGTGTTGAGTTTCTCATCAACCAGCCCCCCAGGTCCCTCTCCCCAGGGCTGCTCTCCAACCATTCTTCCTCAGCCTGTGTTTGTGCTGGGATTGCCCCGGCTCAGGGGCAGGACCTTGCCCTCGGCTATGCTGCGCTCCACGAGGTTTGCACAGCCCCACCTCTCCAGGTCCCTCTGGATGCCATCTCTTCCCTCCCCTGTGTCTACCACACCGCAGAGTTGGCATCAATCCCATTTGACAAAGAATTCAAAACCAAATTTCTCCCCTGATGCTAAAGCCAAAGGAGACCTAACCACATGTGTTCCTTCACTGGTGAAAACAATGAAGCACCAGCTCAGTTATGCAGTGTAACACAGAGGAATCCACATGGGAGAGGAGTCACTCATCTCTGCCCAGAAGAAAAGCTTCACAGCTTGGGCCTTATTAGATACTGGATTATCCAAACACTGAAACCACATTTCCTAAGGTGTCCTTGAAGTCATTTACTCTGGCAGTAGAGCAACAGAAGCTGTAGGAAGGAAGTGCAACTCCGTGCTACCGTATTTCCCATTCTAGAATGACTTAAAAATCAGTGACACTGTAGAGAGAAGCCTAAAGGTTTCTCAAGAACCAAAAGTGCTGTGAGATAAGACAACTTGGATGAGTTTGGTGCAGACAGATTAGCAAACACCTGATGGATTCCTTGGATTAGAGAAACCAAAGCCAATGCCCAGCAAGGAAACAAACAGTGAGCAAGGAGTGACAATCAGAGGATTCCCTGGTCCTTGAAGCTGGAAGAGAAAGCTGTTTGTTCTACCCTCTCACACTCAGAGTTAGACTTCAGAGTTTTTATCTCTTAAAACAAAGCAGAGATGCCACATGGGTACTTGCAGAGATCTGTAGCCAAGGAAAGCACATCCTGATGATAATATTCCTCTGTCCGGCAACACATGGCCTTGGACTAATCCCAACTGGCAGATTCCTTTGAGTCGAGCTGTAGCACTTATTTCACAAGCACCAATCTCACTGAGCAGAGAGACAAGAGCTTTTTCCATCCTATTAGTTTTAATATCAAGTAAAACAAGAAGTGGAGGTTTGGTCCCATGCAGGACTTGCCTCCTAACCATGGGAGAAGTCAGAGATGCCACCAAGCCTCTTTCTGTCCTCTGAAAGGCACCAACCTCTGATCCAAATCCTTCCCCACCACCATATCTTCACTTAAATACAGGTTGAGTCTCTAAGAATCCCTTGCTGGAACCCTGCCTCCGTCAACCACAAATCCCTTTTAGGTACTACCTTAAACTCTATTTCCAAGATTAATTACTCCATTACAGCGCCTGTTCCCCTTCCATGCCAACAACATAACCTTGAGAAAGCTGGAAAAACAAGCCCAATTCTTCTGCCTACAAGGCAATTCTTCCACAAGGAAAGACAGCACCTCTCAATTGCATCTCTACACAACAGCCTGGTGCATCAAACATCATCTTTTGTGGTTGCAAATCCCAAAATGGCTCCGTATTCAGCCACAAAATACCCCTCTGAATCACCGCACGCGGAAGAAAATTCAGGCTATTTCTAGCTGAGTCTCCTCAGTCAGATTGTAAAAACTGGCACAAGGACATTTAAGATTTTTCAGGAGGAATTCATGCCCTGAGATTGCAGGTGTGAGGGGCAATCACATTTGACGCAACACCCCATCTTGGGTGGCCAGTAGCAACATCCAGCCAAGACCACAGGAGCACGGGAAATGCACAGTGATGCTCTGTGTCGGAGCAAAGGACTGGGAGACTGTTTCATGACCTGTGATACCATCAGTGCAATGGTGCTGGACCGTCTTTCCCCACTTGACTGCACTTCTCCTGCTTCTGTGAGAATCTGTGCAGCCTCCTGGTCCCTGCAGCTAACAGAATGGAGCTCTGTAGCTTTGTGTCACATGGGGCAGCTCATCTCCTCCTTGAACCCGTGACCTTCAGAGCTCATTTGAGGTTAACCACCATCCTTGTTCACAGCAGTAGCACTCTGTCCCCAAAGACAGCATCCCAGAAAAAGCAAAACTTGATACAATTTCAGCCAACTTGGACATCTACATCAAAAAGGTCTTTTTTACCTATTTTTCATTTCCATCGATAGGTGAGAGCACAAGAACTGGAAAGATATTGTTTTGTCACAGAAACTGCCCAGATTTGGTTCTCATTCACCTGGAGAAGAAAGTTTAGGAGAGAAGGAAACTGAGGGCCATCTGACATCTGTCATCTGTTATAGAAAATGTTAAAAATTGGACATCCCAGCACCTCAAGACAATATTAAAATGGAAAATAAACTCTTAACCATGGTGATCTGGCCACTATTCTTCTGCAAACCTCTGCTGCTGCTTGAGGAAGGGATGACAACCACCATGCCTGTAGATATCGCTCACCATCACCTGCCAGCTGGCCAGGAAGCAGGTCAGATAGTCCCTGTCTGCAGTTGATTTCTCCTCTTCCCCAGGGCACACGTGCAAATGCTGCACAGCACAACCTGGGACCTCTCACACCAAAGGATTTCTGACAGGAAACAGGAGATGCCACTTCCAGGAGGCAGCACTTCTGGTGGCCCTTGAAATGCTACCAAATACACGTGACGATGCCCACGTATTCTCTGACCTCCCTTACACACTTGCATGCTGAGAAATCAAAAGATTATGCAGATTTTACAGCCCTTTCCAGGAATCATTCCCTGGATTACTGTGGTAAGTGCATGTTAGCATTGGGGTTTGGTTGTTTTAAGGAAAGGTCAGTTATACTGTACGACAGTTTTCCCAGTTCAGGTTCACATATAAGAAAGTAGCATATACCCGAATCTTTGTGGTAATCAGATACAAACCAAGGCAATTAAGCTTTAGTTTTCATGCTGGTGGTTTTGTTTTCCAGGAAAGCATCACTGAGACCAAGCATCCACGTACAGCTCAAAACCAGCCTTCCCAGCTCTGTTTAAACAACAGAGTTTGGGTGTGAGTCAAAGCTCCATATGTACAGTGCTTCAGAGACTCCTGGAATCATGGAATGGTTTGGGTTGGAAGGGACCTTAAAGCTCATCTTTTTCCCCTGCCATGGGCAGAGATGCCACTCATTAGGTCAGGTTGCTTCTGTATTTGATCTGACAGTCGCTCAGATACACGGGAACATGTTTAATATTCGATCACCTGCAAGTGCTGATGGGAAAGGAGTTCAAGATAGGAGTTCAAGATGCCACTTCAAGTACCAATCTCACATCCTACTACAAGAAAAGGACATTCAAGTTACCTCCTGCTTAAGTGATACCAAAATTTTGTGGTAGGCATATAGAACTTCTGAAAAAACACTAAAACGAAGTCTAACACATACCAAAATCCCTATGGATGATGATGGCTGGAGCATCCACACTCTGTCCTGAAGCATTTCCAGCACTAGGAAAGTCTTATTTCCAGCAGAAACACCTTTAACCTAAACCAGAAGACATTTTGACCTCTGAAACCTTGAAACCAAAATCTGCAGAGCTGAACTTCTCTACCCAATCCATAGTTCTTGGGTACAGAGCTGTCACCAGTACCCCCAGTTAAAGACCAGTGCATTTCCTCTTGAAGATTATCTGTCCAATACACACCTCCAGGTCCAAACTGCACAAGAAGGGGAGGCACAATGGGAGCAAGATATTCTTGTGGGGAAGGGAAATGGCACAGCTCTGCTTTGATTTATCTGGTCTCTGCAGACATGGACAAGAAAACAACAGACTCAAAAATCCAGGTCCCAGATCATTCAATCCCAGCAGAGGAGTCCCTGTGCACGCTTGTCCCATGCAGAGTGCTCCTGGAAGGACAGTGCTACACAAACTTCCAAAATGGGGATGTTTCAGAGACAAGACCTGCTGGGACCTCCTCACAGTGCCCACGAGTACCACTCACCCCAAGTCCACCAGTAAAACATTCGGACACTTTTTCTCCAGCTGAAAAACTCAGGTAGGAGTTGGTTTCCCATGGAAATATGAAATAGAGCCAGTCTAGAAAAACTAACAAGGACTGATCACAGAAGACCTAGAGATCCTTGGCAGGATCCCCATGCTGGCATATCCACCAGACAGACTTAACCCAAACAGTGCTAATTGCCCCAGGAATGCTAATTCTCCTAAGACAGCCTGATCCCACCCCCCCCCTCCCAACAGCACATTTATGGAAAACCATGGAAAAGGCCTCATAGCATACCAAAAAAACAGGACCCATCGTTGCACGAATGGAACTGCCAGGCTTGCAATGGGATTTTAGCAAGGAAATGGAAATCATGCTGACACACAATTGTTCCGCCCCCCCGTTCGCCTTCACACATTTCTCACAGGTCAATTTTAAAGAATTAAGTCTTGTTCAGTGAAACATCTGGTGGCTGTTGCTACAGGAAACCGACTATCTGCAACATTTGAGCAAAAATAATGAGTTACATAAAAGCCAGACTGCTTAAGCAAGGACAAGTGTTTTGCCAGTCTGTGAATCTCAAACCTTACATGAAACATTGTGTTTCATTTTTGGGTCAGAATACAATGAAGTGAACCCATACACACAACTGAAGGCATAAAGATTCAAGTTTTCTCTAAGTTCATGAGTACATAATCATGCTGTATTGGAATTAACCTTCTAGCCAGCAACTGTCCTAAAGATTTTCTGTAAACAGCAGAGACAGATGAATTACAGCTTAAAAATGGACCAGTCCAGCTCTAGGCACTTTCAGACTTAGTTCAAGCCAGGACAAGTTAAAGAGTTAGAGAAGAGGGTTTTGGTCTTTAACTCTTTGAGTCAGGAGTTCTCCCATACCTCATGGAAGAGTATTTTCCATTAATGCCCTTTTCCTCAGGGTTTCTCGGCATCTAGAGACCAACACCCACCAGTTGATTCTACACTGGGCTGAACAGGAGGAGTGATTCTGTGGGAGAAGCTGAGCAGGAGCTCTAACACATCACCATCTGCGTCCCCATGACCACCCAGAAGCCTTTAAGATCTTTGATGGGGGCTTTCCATCTCTTGGAGTCCCAGCACAGGAGGGGCAGCACTCCCGAGAACATCTCCAGCAGGCAGTTCTAATATACTGGAATTGCACTTCACATGGTGTACCTTTCTACAAATAGATATTGCTGTTCTTTAGGAGAGCTTCAGCACTTCAATAATCCAGAAGCCTGATGGATGACTAATACAACCAGAAAGCTCCGTGCACAGAAGGATATTTCAGCTTCCACACATCACCAGAGCTGCTCTTGGGATGCAGCCGGAGAACAGCAGAGGCACCTCCGGCTTTCACTGCTTTCCCTGGTTCTCACACGGGCTCCGAGGCTGCAGCTGCTGCTCCTCTTGCTCATTTTTGCCATCCAGGGAAAAAAATTTGCTCCTAAAGTCAGATTCCTCGAGCTGGACGTGGCTCATCGAGCACACTGAGGACACCGCGAGCCAGCTCCTCACTCGTGGGGATAACACACAACTGCAGGAGGGGAAGCACCTGGCACTGGCTCCACTGGAGCTGGGAAGGAGTCAGGCCAATGCACCTTGAGGATCCCAAGGCAGGGAACATGCAGGTGAAGACACAAACAGACAAGTAATGGCAGGAGTCAGGGTGCTGCTCACAAGTGCAAGTCATGGAACGGGAAAACCATTTCATATTCTCTAAATATGAAATTAAAATATACAAAAAGATAAAAGGAGACAGAAACAGGATAGAAGCTTCACCCAAGTGAAAAAGCATGCTATGATCCCAGACCTCATGGAAATAGGTTTATCTGATTCCAAAAAATTTCCCAAGATCCCAGACATTTTACAGGCAGGATACAGAAAAACAAGGCAATGACTTCAGTCAAAAAAGAAATCCTTCACATTACAGCAGCAAAGCTTTACACAGCAGGGGCTTATCTTTGAGAAAAAACCAATGTGACACAAGGCACAGGCAGAAGACACAGTCCCTGCTGGACTCAGAGAAGATATTAAAGCACTGTACTGCACCAGCCTGAATTGCTCAAATGAAACACTTTTCAACAATTAATGACACTCCTACTACTGCCACCAAAAATAGACAAATTGGTTTTAGGGGATGAAGCTGCAAAAATAATTTGAGATACAATATCAAGCAAAATTGAAACCAGATTTCTCCTCCAGGCTGGAAGCTACTGAGAGCATGAAGCTGTTGTCCATCCATCTGCCCCCTCTCAGCTGAAATTACCGAAAGGCAAGTGCTCATGAAGCTTTCTACAGAGAAAGTTCTAACTGGAGATTACAATTTAGAAAGAATTTGTTTTGTCACATCATTTTGGCCAAAAATAGGAACAACATTCCCAAAGATTGGTGCACAATTATGGCCCTAAACAAAACTCTCCAAGGACTTAATCAGGATCACTTAGACTGCACAGAAGAACAGTTCATCACTATATAAATGCTTTTTCAGAAGTCCAGAAAGGGAAACCTAGTGCCAGTTTCAGACTTTATGTACACCCAAAAACTTCTTGTGCCAAGAAGGGACTTGCATTCTCAAAGTCACCCCTCTCACTAAACCACAACACTTGCTGGTTTATTTTCAGGAAATCAAGGGATGTCTCTGTGCTGGAGTCAGTCCAACACTCTCGCCTACAAACGTTATTCCTTTTGACTTCTGCAGAGGAAAATTTTCCCAACAACTTCAGTTTTCAGTTTTCTGCTCCTTCCATAGGTCAGTTGTTATTGACTAGGCAACCCAGCCCCTATTTTACTTGTCACACTGGAACAAACACTAACAGAGCACATCAAGTCTCCTCTCAATAACAAACTTAAAGCAGTTTTAGAGAAGCTTCAGTTCACCACAAAAGTCTCCGGACTCTCCCTCACTTTAATCCTGCCCAGTTTCCTTGTTGGAGCTATTTGTCACTGACAGGCAGCATTGCAGTCACCTACTTCTCAGCTCAACATGTGTGTTTCTAAAAATAAAGCCAGAGAAAGGAAATCAGGGATGCAAGTTCCCAGAGAAGTTACTTCAGATGAAAAATGCTGAGAAAATTGAGAGGAAAAAAATATTGAAACGGATATAAGGAGTAAGAATTGAACAAGTTGCATTCAGGTCTCTAACCATCCTTCCACAGGCTTGGCAGGTATTTCACACCCAGTGAGAAGTTACTGGATTTTTAGTGTCTTCCCTTATATACAGAATGGTTTGGGTTGGAAGAGACCTTAAGGCTCATCTCATTCCACTCCCCTGCCATGGGCAGGGACATCATCCACTAGATCAGGTTGCTCCAATCCCCTTCCAACCTGGCCTTGAACACTTCCAGGGATGGGGCAGCCACAGCCACTCTTGGAAACCTGTGCCAGGTCCTCCCCACCCTCACAGGGAAGGATTTCTTCCACACATCTCACCTAAACTTCCCCTCTGTCAGTTTGTATCCATTCCCCCTTGTCCTGTCACTACAGTTCCAGATGAACAGTCCCTCTCCAGCTTCTCTGTAGCCCCTTCAGATCCTGAAAGGTGCTCTGAGTTCTCCACAAAACCTTCTCTCCAGGCTCAAAAGTCCCAGCTCTTCCAGCCTGTCTCCATAGGGGAGGTGCCTCTTATCAAATATGGTTGGGTTCGGGTTTTTTAAGAAGGAATATTTTGAGTTCCATGCTCAGACACTCCAGAACACCAAAGGCACGCGACACTCACCGCACGATTCGTAACTTCTTAGGCTTGTTACCCAAAATCACAGGGTAGCAAGTGCCGGGGCACGGGAGCAGTGGAGCAGCCAGGCAGGCATATCTGTACTGACCCTGGGGAGGAAGAAAAGACATTTTAGAAAGTCTCCATGCAACAGTTCACACCAGCAACTTCAAATCTTGCTGTATTCTGCTTAAAAAACAAAAAAGGCATTGTTTGTTTTCAGTTGCATGTGGCAGCTCCCAAGTACCAGGGATGAAATGGAGCCAAACACCCCCACTTAGAGGAAAATCATTCTCCTCACCCAATGTCAGGGCAAACTCAGAGCTTTCCATGCAATAAATAACAGGAATTTTAGTTCAGAAGACAGTGTTTTCTTAAAATACAGATGTTTCTTGCTCTTCGGTAATTTGGGGTTTGCTTTTTGGTAAACTGTGTTTCCCCACCTTGGGAAACAGGTTCCCAAACCTGACCTTCCGTGACGCAGCACCCCTGGGCTGGCTCCATCTCCTGAGATGCTCCAGGCACTTTGGTCAGAAGGAAGCACAAGGGTTTGTCTGAGACTTTTTCTCCTTAGAAATACCCTCCTGAGCACAGGGCCCAAACACCAATTTTTGAGGGGGAGTGTGCTGTAACAGGGGGATGGAAACGACTCCTGGAAAACCCTTCCCGGAGTGACCGAAGTCACGCTGTTCTGTTCCCCACTCAAAAATTGGGCACATTAACATCCTTCTGAAGAAAACACTTGGGCAGTTCTAATAAAAATAAGAATTTTAAAAAGCAGCTTTAAGTTCTGAGTAGCTCTGACTGTCAACTATAAAACAGGCTCTGCTAAAACACCACGGGAGGCTCCTTGACATGTGGTACTGACACAGGCTACAAGCAACCAGGCTCCCCAGTGCCCAGTGGGCATGCCAAGTCCATGCCTAAGTTGGCACTTCTATCCTTATGTTCCCAACTATTACAGCAAGGACGGAAGTTTAAGGGCCCATATTAACATCTTAAACCTCTTTCTTGTTAAGCACATGGGGATACTGGAGAGTATTTTTGCTTTCTCTGACATCAAGTGTAGGACAGCCCAGAGCTGCTGTGGCTGCACTGCCCAGTGACATTGCTTTAACTGGATCACGCAGGAATTTGATGTCCACCTCTGCCCTGTACTTTCAGAAGTTCGTGGTCAGTCCAGTCCAAGTCACATCCATGCTCTCCTGATGCCATTCCCGGTTTCTGTCCTCGAGAAGCTTGGAGGATTGCTCAGTGGTGGTAGAGCAGAGTTCAAAAGTCTCCAGGAGCTCCCAACAGCTATTATTAATCAATCCTCCTCTGCAATTATCCAGCATCAGCTCCGGAATGAAGCCAACCTCACAGGTGAGGAACACACACCACCACTCCAGTTGTGAGTGACAACCATCCCTCTCAAATGAAAAGGCATCAGGGAGCTGAATGGAGTCCTCAATATTAAGTTTATTACGAAGCATTTAAGGCCAGCTTTTGTTCTACTTGACACTAAAGTCATTCCAAGTTATTTGACCGGGTCAGAGGCTGCAGCAAGGAAGAACCAGCCAAACTTGTACCAAGCCAAGACCTACAAGAAAGGAAAACACAAACACCTATGCCCAGGGAAGCAGGGACTGCAGCTTTATTTAGTCACTTGTCATCCACTCCTGGGCAAAGAACAGAAGCATCCAATTACCATGACAGTCCACACATTTAGATGCCGAACATCCTTTCAGTTTTGCTGTCTTGCCACTTTGAACACGCCCCACTTAAACTTAAAAGGAAAAACAAAAACTGTGCATAAAAATTCCAAATGGGCTTCATAGGCCAGAAGGTTACTCAGTTTCTTTACATCAATCCCAACCTCTGGTAAGAGGTGGTGACTCCAAACCAGGAAGCGAAACGGAAAACTCTATTTATAACCCACTCCATGCACAATGATTCACTTTAGGAATAAAGGTAAATAAATCATCTCGTGCCGTCCCAAGGTTCAGATCTGAACCAGGAGTTAGGCATTATTCATGTTCTGCTCGAAGAACAAGATGACCAGCACGTTACAGAGGATCAAAGTGTAATGTGGGAAAACCCTCCATGCTGGTCAGGCTCTGCCACTTCCTACCGGCAAGGACAAGTGACAAAACACATCCCCACCTCATTCAAGACCTTTCCTAACAGAGCTTTTGACCTGCAGCACAGCAAACACGACTCCCACGTTCACACAGACAGGACTCCAGCATCTCAAGAGCCCATGAGGGCTCAAAAGGCAGAGTTCAATGTCCATCCTTTCCATGGCCATACACTCAGAAATCCTGACCCCATTAAATGAGGCTAGGAAGGGAGGAACCACATTTAGCTGCAAACATGGCATGGAACAGACAGGCACCTCTGGCAGCAGCAGAAAGCAATGGTTAAGGACCAAGAATATGTGGGCAGCCCAGGTGGAGTACCAGTTTATCTTGGTAATGAGCTCCAGCCTTTCCTCTTCCATAAAGCCCTGCTGTCCAAAGCCTAACATTATGAAAAACCCAGGGACCATGTCCCTGCATGAAGGGAAGATTAAGGAAGAAAGAAGAATGACAACGAAACTATGAACAGCAAGAGGGACCCTCTCTAGCTCTTGACAGATAATTAACTCTTTTTGTGCTTAATTAAACACCTCCAGACAGAGAGCCCATTTCCTGACACATTTCCTTGATGGCTCTAGTGAAGCCTTAGGTTTGGAGTTGCACAGCTCAGCTCGAAATCAACAGGCCTTGGCATTGTACGACCACACAGAAGTCATGCAGGATCTGAGAAGGGGGCTGCTCTGCTTCCTACCAGCCACTTCAGGAAGGAGAGTTAGTTACTTTCCAGAATGCCAAAGGTAGAAGGACATGAAGCATTCAGGGGTGTGGAGCTGGGCACAGGTCCCACACCCCTGTCTTCAGGATGGGCCCCTCTGTGTCACTTGACAGAACTGTGGCAAAGCTGACCATTCTCAGCACACAAACAACAAGCGGCATCTTTGTTGGCCCCCAAAGGCCACTTCAGGAAGAAATTCTGTACTGTGAAGGTAGTGAGGCACAGGATCAGAGAGACTGTGGACTTTCCATCCCTGGAAATGTTCAAAACCAGGTTGGACAGGGCTCTGGTCTAGTGGAAAGTGTCCCCACCCATGGCAGGGGGGTGGAACAAGACAAGCCTTAAGGTCCCTCCCAGCCCAAATCATTATCTGAATATCAAAGAATCACAGAAGCACCATCACATCGGCTGGAGAAGCCTCACAGATCCCCTAAACCTCTTCCAGTTGTCCATGGGAGAGAACAAGGCTCCACCAGAGGCTTTAAGCCCCACTAGATGTTTTCCCCACTACTTTTCAAAGCAAGGAGCTTTGAAGGATGAGAAACTTATTTCAGTTTCAGAGTAAAAACTAATGGCTCTGAAGGCAGCGTGTGAAGAGCTGATATTTGCTACCTAGAGGACGCAACCAGGTCTTTCATCTCCTCTGGGGGCCAGAAAATATGTGCCAGCCTGAACTGAGAGATGCAACTTTCATGGCACAGTGCTTCAAAGTTGGGGTTTAGCACAGACACCTCTGGGCTCCCCAAGGAGGACTTTGCTTCTGCCACAGCAGGGAAGGTGACTCCACAAATCCACTCCTCCTCAGTTCTCTCAGGAAGCTGGTACACAGTTTTTGGACCTTTTGTACTTCAGTTCATTATTATTTTATTACCAGTTAGCAGCACAAAACTCTGGGTAACACTTCAAATGAGCTCCTCATCTTCAGGCTTGAGGTGTTTATATTCTTCTCAAATTAGAGGAAGAGAACAATACTACAATTCCAATCTAATGGACTATCCCTACTCCGAAGCGTTCACACCACTCAGCATGGCAAAAAAGGTACAATGGCTCCCAACAGCATTAGATGATGGAACAAAACCTCAACAGTGAACACGATGCTCCAGGACTCACATCAAGCTTGGACAAAGAGAATTTGGCTTAGCAGTGCACAGGATGTGTAATTCTCCAGAAACAAGGGACTGTTGAAAAGCAACCCACCAGTCCTGGATCAAAGGATGTTTAGGTGAGTAGACCCTCAACTAAAGCATTCCACACCCAATATGGAAAAAGATAATGTCTCTGCACACCATTTCTGGTGTGTGGGAAAGCCCATACAGGACACCACAACTGTGCCAGACAGCTTCAGCATAAACCTTTAAACACAGAAGCTGAAGTTGTGTCAGGGGAGGTTTAGGTTGGATATCAGGAAAAGGTTCTTCCCCCAGAGGGTGGTCGGGCACTGAACAGGCTCCCCAGGGCAGTAGTCACAGCACCAAGGCTGACAGAGCTCAAGGAGCACTTGGACAACACCCTCAGGGACACGGTGGGATTGTTGGGGTGTCCTGTGCAGGGACAGGAGTTGCACTTGATGATCAGTCATGTCCTCCAAGAGCCAAAGCAATGAACCAAACAATATGGCCTAGCCAGCTTCCCCTCCAGTTTGGAACAGTGGCTGTACACAGATGTTTGGGAAGGGAAGGAAGAAAGCAAAAGACTGAACTTCTCTGTGCATTTTTCAGCCTCCAGTGGTTTTTATTTCTAGGCCTTCCCAAGTCAGTTTGGGCTTCTGAGTGTTCTGGGTGTGATTGCTTGAGTTGCCCTGTGAAGGGCCAGGAGCTGGACTCTGCTGATCCTTGTGGGTCCTTGCCAACTCTGGATATTCTATGAAGGACACTCAGTGCTGCCAGTTCTTCTCCAGATAGATAGAAACTTTTTGTAGCCACAATAGCCCTTGGCTGCCTGAACAACAACATCTGAACCTGCCTCCTGTTAGCTCCACCTGATCCTCTCCGAATCTCAGGGCAGCAGAAGTGGACTGCCCTCCCACATCCACCACTGATGATTTTGTGACCTGACCCACGGCCACTGCTGACCCTTTAATATCAGCTGGATGTAAATAACCACTTCTTGGCAGAAAGGAAAGAGTGACACATGAACTTCAATTGCACAGTGACACATGAACTTCAATTGCACAGACTAAATAAGCAGCATTGTCCTAGGAATAAATCAGCAGCCAATTATCTGCCAATTATCAATAGATATCAAAACCAGCAGAGCAGAAGTGAAGGAGAAAGGACCCCGATGACACATTAAGGTTGTCTGCCCTCAAAACATGGAAATTAGCAGGGTCAAAAGGGGAAAAGTCAGGCCTTGTTGAGTAGATTTTACAGTCTTTTTGCCAAAACCAAATAAATTCAACACCTGGAGAAGAGCTGGACAGAAAGCCGGATGCCTTAACCACTGCACTTGAAGCAAAGCTCTTGCTTGGACTCATTAATTTGCAAATTCCTTCCAGAATATACCCCAAAGCCAACATCTACACTCATTCTGCTCAGCTGGAGAAAAAGAGAGGCAGCTTTTATCCCACACTGTACTTGGGCAATGCTCATAACAGCATTTATTAGCTGACACCTGAGTGAAAAAATGAAATTATAAAAACCTGCTGCTTGCAAACCCCATTTGACATCTCTGTTCCAATTCCCTCAACTCAGGAGTAGCCCACACATTTTCAGCACAGCAAGAGAACACCGCAACCAGGTCTACATCTCAATCCTGCCTTCACAAAAGGAAAACAGCAAACATTTTTTGGAGTTACCTCATGGTATATCCAGCTGCCATCCTGGCGTGGGAAGGTTTGATATTCCCACTAAGCTCCAGAACTTGCATGTACCTCTAAGGCATTACAGGAGCCTGCATTTTGTTAACAGCAGAATATTGAAGATTTCAAACCTGATACCAATGCTCTCTGGGATTGAAGGGGACAGAACAGTGCCTCAAATAATATAAGGGAGACTACAAGATTTAGAGAAGGCAGGTTCAGCTGGAGTCTCAACACAGGAATGTCATGGAATTAAATTCTTTAAATTCTTTGACTCATCAGGAACAGAGTCCTGCTTATTCTAAATTAAATGTCACTATATAATATGTTTTCCCTGACTATGCTTCAGATATTCCCAGCACAGAGCTCAACTACGTGCTTCCAGCAGCAATCATTTCATATGATGTGGTCTGATGACATCTCAGCCTGGGAGCACAGAGATGTGATGGCTCCACTAAGGACACTCACAAAGATAACTCTATTTTATCCTTTCCACGAGAGCCTCTGCTCCCCAAGCCCTGACCTGTCTAGTACAGCCTCCAAAGCCTCAAACTCAAACAGGGAAAGCCCACCCAAGGAGTATTTTACTTTTCACTTCAAGATGATTTAACCTTTTCCTCCCAGCAGCTGCAGATACTGTGCAAGGAACAGTAGCCTGCAAGAAAGAGAATGCACGGCTCTGGGAAAAACAAGCAGACATCTTAACGTGAAACATCTGCTTTTTACTCTTTTTTAACTGCAAAGAAAGTTTCCCTTTTGGCTTCCCATGAAACGAAAGCAGAGGGTACCCCATGACACAGTGCCCAGTGAGGGTCTGGGTGTCCCAAGCTCAGGGAGGGCCAAAATGGAACATCCACCTTGACTAAATATTGAGTCATGAAAATATTTAAAAGTGGGATTTTGAACTCTCATTATCGTATCAAAAGAGGCTTTGAGGAACACTGATCACAACCTGCCCTAAGTGCCTCTACACAGCACTCACTCCCCTTCATCTCCTTCTGAAACACACACAGTACCTGGCTCACACACTCCTATTACCATTATCACAGTGCACTTTGCTCATATATTGTATTATTATTATTTTCTTTTTTTCCAAGGATCCCTTTATGGGTTACATGAGTCACACAGTTAATATCCTTTTGCACAAGAAATGTTCCTACTCCCAGTCCTTCTGGGAAGAGGGATAAACCCCTCCTAAGTAAAGTTTAAAGTCATGACAAATGGCATTTGTCGTCTTCAGCACAGCCAAGTTCACACTCCCAGGTGTCAATCCCAACCCATCATGCAATAGTACTTTAAAAGAAAAAAAAAAATTATCCCATCTAATCTAAGGACTTCTCTTGCAAGATTCCTTTGATTCACATCTAAAAATGAGCTGCTTCAGTTCTTCACATGCTTTTGAAGGAAGGATAACTGAGCTCTGTTGGAGCACTTGCCTCTCCCACCCTTCAGAGCAAAGATGATTTGCTCCACGTTCCCCCCTTACACTGGTTTACTCAATCATTAACAGACTCTTGATTTAATGCTCTTTCAAACAGCCGGCTCAGCTGAGACTCCTCCTCAAGCCTAAGTACAAGCCACAAACTCAAATGCAGATCCTTTTTCACTACCTGAGAGATTCAGAAAGCTTGTCATATGCTCAAGTGACACAAAGGGGGTGACACTAAGTTAAGCTGACTAGTCTCCATTCCTCAGGGCCTCTGCTGCTCCTCAGGAGTTTTTGGAGACCTCAGGTTCTTCTCTGCTTCTGAATCTCCCTCCTGGTTCTCCTCCTCTTTGTGTGAACCCCACAACAATCCACACATGTCCCAAGAACTGGGACGATGCCTGCAGTCTAGAACTGGCACCAGGATGAAACAGCATCTCTGAAAGAAAACCCAAGCGTGTTCTCCATAATGTGGAGCAACTGAAAAACTGCAGCAACCCCCTGGAATTCCTGCTGGTTTCTCCCCTTAACAGACCCACTGGTGAGCAAGTCTAACTCACTATAGTAACAGGAGAAAACCAACCCAACAATACCCGGAGAGCTCTGTGCCAGGTTAGAGAGTCAGGGCAGCTCAGGAACAGGTTTGACGAGCACCAGCAGCAGTATATGAGAAAGGCAGGACCAAAACCTCCCCTTTTGGGCACAGCAGTTCCCTCTGTGGAGGTAAAAAAAAGCCTTCAAAGCATTACAAGCTTTGAACACTCCACAACAGGACATTTCAATCCCAGGCAAGGTATCAAAACACCAAGTTTCAGTTTAGGTACAAAACTAGGTGAACAACTCATCCGTGCTACAAAACACTGTTTTAATAGTCCAATTCCTGATTAAAACTAGATTTTTAGCAGGCACAGAGCAGCGAGCTGAAAAAGCAACCCAGGGTTGGTCAGCCATGACATGAGCACAAGCAAAACAGCACCGGGGACGCACTGCAATCATCATTACACAGACACTGCCTGTAATTAGTATGACACGGGGTAGGACATTAACATGTGCAGCTTCACGCAGGGTTGTCCCTGCCCCATTCCAGGCTATCAGCCCATCGCCTCCCGCAAGGAACGCCTGGCTCCCTGCTGGATCCCACACCAGGGAAGCTGAAGAGAGGCACTGTGATCACCTCCTCCCACTTTCTCCATAAAAAGGTGGAATTTCAAGAATTTTTCCCTTTTAAAGGGACTGAGAACTTCATGTTGAATTACTTTCTTCATCCCTTATTTCCAATTTTATTTCCCTCATTTCCATTTCTACCTATCCCATCCTGGAATGCTTTTACTCCTGAGCCACAGTACACTGTGCATCACATATCCTTTGAGCCAGGCACAGCACAGAAGAGCTGGAGGTATGGACAATGTGCTGGGAAACAGCTGGACATTGCCCCTCCTGGAAGAATCCCTAAGCCACCTTCCGGAGCTCTTCAGAAACACCACCTCCCCATGCTGCCCCAGGATTCTGCGAAGGCAGGAGGTTTTCTTGACTAACATCAAGGAAACACTTCTTGTGTCAATTCTGTCCATAACGATGGTGGATGATCCAGGGAGCAACAAGGTTCTGCAGTCTGCTCCAGCATCCAGCACCGCTGGATTACAGATGTCAGCACGGACCTACTGCCCAGTCCCACTACCATTCATTTTACGGACCTGCTGACCCTAGGTTTGTCCAACCACTTTTTGAATGCAGCTAAAGCAGCAGCTCCCACAAACCCCTACAACAAGATCCAGAAGTTTGCTGCCCACTTTTAAAAGAAATCCTTCTGATCCCAAGAGTCTCAGGCATTTCAGACTCCCCAGGACAGGCAGCTGCTCCTCTGACTTCAACTCAACTTCTCCATATGTTTTCCAACGCTGGTGAAGATGCAACAACCAGAAACACACAAAGCAAGAGATGTAGTCACACACTCACCCACTGCAATTCACTCAGCATGTTACTCAATGACCCTAATCCTTCATCAGATTAATACTCCAGTCCTCCAAAAAATAACACAACGTGTACTACCTGTACCAGGCAAGAGACCAGCGTGCCAACAATAACCAAGTCGCTGCTGGGGAGGTGAATCCTGGCGGCCCCAAGCCGTGACCAAGCCAACGAAAAGGGGTTTGCCCACTCACCTGCAAAAGAGTTTCTCTCCCAAGCCAAAAAAACCACACCACTCACTGCACTCCTAAACACAGCATGGCAGACACCTGAAAATCCTGTTCGACTTCCCAGCAACAACTCTCCCCATTCAGCTGGCAGGGCTACCAACTTCAGAGGAGTCTGCCATTTTTGGAGGGTGGCAGAAGAGCTCCAGAAGCCTGAGTACACACTGAAGGCATCTTTTTCGTTATGCTTGCAGGATGAATTATATATTTAATTAGAAGCAGCTTCAATGAGAAGCTGCTAAAGCTGAACACGGAGGATAACTCTCACTTCACACAAGAAGGCAAACCCACACGAGGAAGCAGATGCCAGAACCGGCCACCTCTGTGCACCATCTCACACACACTGCAAACTTCTCCCAGAAGCTGGAGTAAAGTGCTATTTTGCACAGATAAGCTTAATGTTACCTCGAAGGCAAACATTACCCTTCCCACAGTTCAGAAATCGCATCTGTATGAAGCTGCTTTGATTCAACTTCCGCTTTCAAGCCCTAATCTCCAGTGTAGCTGTCAATTAGAGACCTTCATTACCAAGTAATCTGCTCTACGCACCATGTTGTGTCTGTCTTCTTTGAAGCCTTAATACCCACCGGTGAGGATGGCTTTGTACCAGTAGATCACTCGTGGACCTTTTGCACTGCATTCAGATCCAGAGTTAATTCCTGCCAACAGCAGCACTGGAGGCGTCGGCCAATGACAAACACAAAAAGCTTTTTGGCATCATCGAGCCTCAAAGCTCCGTCCACCACAGAAAAACAGAATTTATGTGTTGATAGAGATACAAGTAGGAAAAGTCCTTGCAGCACAAGGTCATACTAAGCTTGCTAGAAGACTAAATTTAGCCACCTGTGCCTCAGGCAAGTCTGTTAGTTATGGGAAGCTCAGATACTGGTGTGGAGCACTGGTCCCTGGGTAAATCCCTTGGAAGACTCGACTCCATTTAATTGCAAATGATCTCGAAGCTATTAATGGGGAGCCCAATCTCAATCCATCAAAGAGGCAATGTCTGTGAATGCCACACAAACCCAGCACCAGGACACCGCGATCCTGTCAAGGCTGGTTTGCTCGAGGTGTGTAAAGTACTACTACGTTTAGTGTCAGAGTCAGCAGGAGGAGCTCAAGAAGATTTAACAGATGGGGTTTCAGCACAAATGTATTTTAGAACACCTCCTTAGCAAGCACATTTCCTACTCTAACACACCTCACGCTACAGTTCTAACAGCTACACAAGAGCAGATCGACGAGAACTCAGGGATTATTCCAAGCTTTTGTAAATGTTAGCAGAGACTGATCAAACAGTTTGTGAAGACAAGCCCTGGTTTACCAAAAAGTGTCACAGCAAACAGTTTTGTCAAACATTTAATTTTCCAAGCCAAAAAGGCAGTGGTGACTCAGCTTTTTTCAGATGTGTTAGAGGTCTCAGGATCAGTATGAGCCATGAGTCCATGACAGGACCACAGCGCTCAGCTGAGGTCCATCGTCCAGGATCGCTGCAAGAATCTACCCACAGGAAAAAACAAGCTAAAGAATCTGGTTTCAAGACACTGCTGGGGAATATCTGCATTATCTGCCTCAGCCCTGCAGGCCTTCAGAGATGCTGAAGGACCTATTTTAATGCCAGAAACCTAAATAGGAGCAACCACACAAAGCCAGGCTTACTAAGATGATTGCACCAAGTCCAACTGGGCACAAGGTTTCTCATACTGAATATTGAGTGCACATGGTCCAACAAGGCACTTGGAAGTCACAATCCATCCCCTCACGTGTCTGCAAACAGATGGTAACACAGAAGGAAACATCCACTGCTGCTCTTACACCAAACCTGTCCCTGCAGCGACTCCAGCCAGGAGGATGCCGAGACCCACAAGCCCACCAGGCAAAACCCATCTCTATGGCCATAGCAGCCAAGTTACCCCCAAACCCCTGTCTTTGATCACGTTGTCTCTTTAACACTGAAGCACGAGAAAGAACAGAACAAGTGGTTCCAAAACATCCCGCTCCCAATCATGGATCTTGACAAGTGAAGGCACTCTGGCACACACAGTAATTCGTAGCATTTAGAAGTGATAAAAAACACCGAGTTCCAGCGCTGTACCCAGTAAATCCAGACAAAGGGCTGTGAATTGCTGAATTGCTTTGGAGCCTAATACCAGTTTTGGATGGTAACCACAGAACAACAGGGATTTCAGCAGAGATATTCCCCCCACGGATGCGGAGCGCAGCCCAACGATGATTTACCAGCACTGGTGTTGCATCTACCACGAGTCAAACTGAAGGCTCAGCGCTGCCAACACTGCACAGATTCCTCAGAGTGAGAAACTTGTCAAAACCCTTCCAAACAGAGGACAGCTGGGAAGCAGTATCAGATGCCAAAGTGGCTACAGGTCTGATCTCAGCTCCAGGGTGATCATTTGGAGAACCCGAGGGTCTCCAAAGCATCCAACCTGGTCCTGAAGCCAAGCCAGCTCAGGTAGTCCATGGTTCTCAAAATGTGAGTGCAACCACGGAACAAGCACTGTTCATGGTGAAGAAGAATCATAAAATCACAGACTGATTTGGGTTGGAAGAGACCTTAAGGGCCATCTTGTCCCACCCCCTGCCATGGGCCGGGACACCTTCCACTAGATGAGGTTGCTCCAAGCCCTGTCCCACCCAGCCTTGGACACTTCCAAGAACCTCACTACCCAGAGGATGTGCACACAGCAGGTATTTTGGGAGCATTTATTTCCATCTAAGAAGTTACTTAAAGTATGTGTTGGCCCAGTCCCTCCCTCCCAGCACAAACCAGAGTGTTGTGACCTGCTCCTGCAGCCCTGCCAAAAAGCAACAGCAGGAACAAGTCAGCATGAGCCTCCTAAAGGTGGGACCTTTGAAGTCTAACCTGGACTTGAAAAGAGACAACTACAAAGCCTGTGGCATCTGCTTCATTAAATAAGACGTTACATGTTCTTAAGTTTCATTTGCTCATTGAAACTTGGTCTTTTAAGATCTAGGAAATAAAAACAAGCTGCAGAAACTAAACTGGCCTGGTGCATTAGAAAGGAAGACAGTTACACAGTACCTAAGGACAGCCAGTTTAGCCAAAATGGGATTGCAACACAATGAAGCAGCTTGTACCAAACTTTCAAAGAGTTGAGCTCTTTCATGACACTTGCCAGAACTGCCACTGTCAGTGAATAATATAACAAACTATATTTTAGAGGACTTCCTCTCATTTTTTTAATAAACCTAAATAAGCATAAGAAAGATCTACAAGGAATTTTGAGTCACAAGAAATGAAAGTTTGAAGTCTGATATGCTTGAAATTGCTACCCTTCCTAAACCCACCTAAGGAATTCTTCTCCAATAACATTAACATTAACAGTTGAGCTCAATGATCTTAAAGGTCTTCCCAACCTAAACAATTTGATGGTTCTATGGTCATTCATACACCCCTTCATCCTTTCTGCAAGCTCTCTATTAATATGAAGGACAAAACCCAACAGCTTCTGAATCCATACTGTGACTTGTAACTCAGAAATGGATGTGCAAAGCCAAGGAACACTGAGTTTGTCTTATTTCTACACACCAGATGTTACCTGTGCCAGGGCCTCACCACCCTCACAGGAACAATTTTTTCCCAATATCCCATCTAACCCTGTCCTCTGGCAGTGGGAAGCCACTCCCCCTTTGCCTGTCCCTCCACGCCCTTGTCCAAAGTCCCTCTCCAGTTCTCCTGGAGCCCTTTTAGACACCGGAAAGGGCTCTAAGGTCTCTCTGGAGCAGCTCTGTGGCCTCCTCTGGACTCGCTCCAGCAGCTCCATGTCCTTCTGCTGTTGGACCCCAGGGCTGGAGGCAGCTCTGCTGGGGGGGGTGTCACACCTGAGTGAGCAGAATCCCCCCTCCTCTACTGCCCATGCTGTGGGATGAGCCCAGGACACAGGGAAGTTAAATCATGAACTGAGCTCCGCAGCAAATTGCTGAGATGGAAGTGACTAGATTTTCCAACATAAAATAAACAGCTACAAGGAACACTTCAGACAGGCTGGTTTCACAGAGTTCAAGTAGCTTTCTCCTACAACTTGATTTAACTACTTTCAGCGCTGGCGCACAGCGATTCCTTGTGGGCTGGGAAAAAGGAGTAGCTCTATAGGAAGCAGGTATTCCAGAGTTTTCTTAGCCTCATCACAAACTGCAGGAACTCACCAGGCTTTATCACTAGACATTAAAACACATATATAGGACAGCAGTTACTCAGGATATTTAATAAATTATGTGACTCCCTCTAATGCCCCCCTCTAGCATGGCCACCTCCTCTTGGAGAGCTACAGAAACTCGACGGCTACAGGAAAAAAATTGGGACTGCAGAGAAACCTCCACTTCTTTGTAAACAGCCACAATTTTCCCAGCCTAAAGGAATGTCATAATATAATCATAAGGGGGAAAAAAAAAAAAGGAGCAGGAGAGCATAAGCAGAGAGGAAAACAGTTTTCCCATCTCCCCAGTGAATATCCCCAATTCCTGCGTTAAACGATCGGAGTAGCAAATCCAAGCTATTCAATTGTCTTCTTCAACACAGAAACTGTCAGGCTGATCTTCAGGGTGGAATTGCTGTCAACTCTTCAGGCTATTAAGCTGTTATCCGGAAGAGATTTGCTCACAGACGAGCAAACCAAGCCAGAAGATTCAGACAGGTAAGAGACACGGATCCATTGCAGGAGACGGGCTGCTCTAAATGGATCCGACAGGAAGGAGAAACATATGAGAAGCCAGGAGAAAATGGTGGCAATCTCACCCTGATTGAGCTTCGTCGCTGCTTTTGCCAATTTCTATGAAAAAAGGAGTCCTTTAAAAGGTAAGGAGTGTCTAATGAACCAGAAATCAAATGGGTAATTTAGCCAGGAGTTCAAATATCTCCCCCCTCTATTAAAAAAGAAAGGTCAGGGGGTTTAATACAGATCATAGAGATGAAGTAGGTAAAACAATTCTGAGATTTTACCCTTCTATAGAATCACAGAAGGGTTTGGATTGGAAGGGACAGTGAAAGATCATCTTGTTCCATCCCTTGCCACGGGCAGCCACACCTTCCACCAGGTTGCTCCAAGCCCTGTCCAACCTGGCCTTCAACACTTCCAGGGATGGGGCAGCCACAGCTTCTCTGGACAACCTGGGCCAGGGCCTCCCCACCCTCACAGACAACAATTTCTCCCCAACATCCCATCTAACCCCGCCCTCTGGCAGCAGGAAGCCATTCCCCCTTGGCCTGTCCCTCCACGCCCTTGTCCAAAGTCCCCCTCCAGCTCTCTTGGAGCCCCTTTAGGCACTGGAAGGGGCTCTAAGGTCTCTCTGGAGCCTTCTCTTCTCCAGGCTGAACATCCCAACTCAACCTCTCTCCATGGCAGAGGGGCTCCAGCCCTTGGACCATTTTTGTGGACCCTCTCCATCAGGTCCATGTCTTTCTTACACTGAGGACCCCAGAGCTGGACACAGTGCTCCAGGTGGGGTCTCATAAGAGTGGAATAGAGGGCGAGAATTCCATCCTTTGAGGTGCAATCCATGCATTCCACACTGCCCTTTCTGCCTCTGAAGACTGAAGCCTTCAGCTGTCTCAGGTCAAGGTGACCACTGCCAAAGTTTCATCAAAAGCAGGAACTCTGCAGGACTCCAGAGGGTGTGTCTGCAGCGAGTCCCTGTTTGTGCAGCAATGACTAAATAACATCGGGAAGGAGCCACTGCCCGTGGTCTGCATAGGACAGGGAAGTTTCTGGATGCAAAATTTAGGCCGAGAACAGGAAGGCAATGATCAAGACCTGTGTGACAGCATCTCAAAGAACTGCTCTCACACTCGTGCTTGAATTCATTAGGAACTGGGAAGGTTTTGGGATGACTGGAAGCTCGTAAAAGAACAAGGACTGAATGGATCAATGGATCAGTCAAGACAGATGCAGAAGAGGAGCAGAGAAAGCCAGCAGTTCCAGAGGAGAATGTATCTGGAGAATGATGCAGCTTTGGGGGGAAAGAAGGTGATTCATAAGAACCTCATCTTCTCAAGAACTCCTACAGATGGGCCGACAATTAGCCATGCAAAAATCCATAGCTAGAAAAAAATCAATAGAGTACAAGTCAAATATCTGGTTTTAAAATGCTAACACGGATGTAGCAAGTTCATTCAAAACACTGTGGAGAGTAGACAAGCCAATGGAACATTTAAAGAACACAGGGACTAAGCAAACATTTAGAGGACCTAAGCTGACACCAACATTTGAGTAACTTAGGGTTTTTGAGTCAGCAAGAAATGCCCTGTAAATCAGAATTCCAAGCTTAAACCAGAAAAATAGAGTCTCAGCCACCCAGGCAGTGACAGCAGCTGTCACACTGTCACCAGCAGGCTGTATGAGCAGGAGACACAGCGTTGAACAGGCTCCACATCACCTATGTCACCGGTGCCACTGTCAGGTCAGTGTGAAATGCCAGGACCAAGTTATTAAAGAGCATAAAGTGACTCCTCCTCAGCAATGGATGAGAGAAACAGCAATTCACAGAACCATGGAATGGTTTGGGTTGAAAGGGACCTTAAAGCACATCTCATCCCACCCTCCTACCATGGGCAGGGACACCTTCCGCTAGACCAGGTTGCTCCAGGCCCCGTCCAACCTGGCCTGAAACGCTTCCAGGGATGGGGCAGCCACAGCTTCCCTGGGTAACCAGTGCCAGGGCCTCACTGCCCTCAGAGCCAAGAATTTCTTCCTCATCTCTAATCTAAACTACTTCCTGCCTTCACCTTGGATAGCAGCTGGAATATTGGTGTGAGCCCCATGGTGCAATTTGACCGTGCCACAGAAGTAATCAAAGCCAACACATCCTGTACAGCAAAGCTAAGCGTCCAAGAAAGAAACAAAATCTAAATTTATATGGTTTTATTAAGAAAGCAAACAAAAAAAATAGGTTAGAAATCACATGATTTATTTTTGGGTTAAAGAATCAATAGACGATGTCTCCCAAACGTTAAAACTGTGTTTTACACCCGCCGGGCTGAGCTTGGCCACCTCCACTCTCCCTGCTTGACCCCAGAAGCGAAGTACACCAGGCTTTGGGTGGCAAAGGACCACTCAGAAGACAAAGTGACAGCAACACCCTCCCTTTACACTCCAAGTCATGCAGGAGGAGGATGGGGAAGTGCCCCTTGGTTAAAGCTGGTACCTGAAGGACACTCGGCTCAGCTTTCACAGAACAATTCAGGGCATCTGGGCAACCCCACACCAGGCAAACCAGAGCTGGCCTGAACTCGGCCTAAACAGCCGCAGGGCTTATTGTATTGTAAAAATGAAGTCATATCTCAGGAGTCAGTTAGGGGCTGTTGTCTTCTTTTCCTTCTTCCTTTTGCAGTGGATGGGCATGTGAAAAAGGGAAAGGCAGCTGATACGCTCCACTGAAAAAAAAACAACCAAGAATCCTACATGGCAGGATCCTTCAAAGCTCTTTGGAGAACAAAAGTCTAAAGGATAAAAGAAAAAATCCTTCGTGTACATAAATAACTGGTAAAAAAGGGTAAGGAAGGGGGAAGAACACATCACTGGTTGGTTTTGCAGCAGAAGGGACTCGCCAAAGGATTCTGCTCAATGACACTGAGCTGTGCACTTACTAAGATGACAACATTTGCTACTCTGAATAATTCAGGATGATCAGTAAATAAGAGCCATGACTCCAAGGAATTGCAGTAAAATCTCGTGATGCGAGTGGGTGATACAATTCACAGCACAGCACATCAGGAACTACCAACCTAACTTTGACTTCAAAAAATATGACAGACTGAACTCAAGCCAACCCTGGGGAGCAGGACTAGAGCTGAGTATTCCACAAAACCCATGGTTTTTAGATCACTAACAAACAAGCAGAATGTCTGTAATTATTGAGACAATAATACAGGATAAAATACTTCTAAAACACCTCTCAAGAGGCACCTGCACCCTAAATATCACCCACTGAGCTGATCAGCACCTCTGCCAACCTCCCCTTTTCACCTGTGCTGCTCCTCCTGCCACACCTGTCTCGAGGAGGCTGGAGCAGAGCTGGCAATGACATGAAGAGGGAGAAGAAATGTGGAAGGAAAAGACTAAATATATGAGGACAATTCAGCCAAGAGACCACCAGGAATAGAAAAAGCAGTTTCCTAAAATCATGAACATCATGAAAAGAAGTGTGAAGGTTCCTAAATTCAACACCTGGCTCAGGGAGGTCATGAACTGCTGGAGAGAGAAAAATAAAGCCCTATTTCCCCAGATTAGATCCGCTGTGTTTGTGTTCTCCCCTCCCCAAGCATCTGCTCCTGGTTACCAATGAGCAGGATACCAGGCCAGATGGATTCCTGGTCTCATCTGGTAGCACTTTTTAAGGCATTACACAGGATTTCATCTGTTAACCTGAAAATACGCAGCAGCTGATTGCTTCCAAAGAGCTGGAAATGAGTTTAAAAACCACAAAAAAGGGGGCAGTGTCAGGGCAGGGAAGGCAGCAAGTGGCTGTGGACTGGGATGGACTGAGGATCTTGCCTAGTTCTCAACTCCCCTTGCAGTGGAACTCTGAACCTGACCAAATATTTCCAATAGTGACTCTGGAATAGCAAGTCAAGTTTGTCAGTAGAGAACTGGAACAGCTTAAAAACTCCTGCAGAAGAGCAAGATAGATGGGCTGGAATGAGGCAAGGTCACACACTTCAGACTTCACAAGAAATGCTACTATGAACTGGAAAGCTCTTTAATCCAAGGAAAAGGAGAGAGAGACACAGGGTATTAACTTGTCGCCGCGACCTGTGAGCCACCAACCTGACTCAGACATGAAGGATGCAGGCACAAAGGAATTCCCAACACATGGCACAGCATCCCAGAGAGCCCTCCCCTGCCATTCCGGGCCCTGCTCCGCTCAGGGATTAGCTTTGAGCAAACACGTGCAGGGAAGAGATCGACCAAGAACAGGAACAGAGCGACTGCAAGGGTGGTGTGTGTGATTTGGAAATAAGGAGCCAAGAGCTGAGCCAAGCTTCTGAAAGCACCAGCAGAGAGAGGAGCTGATTTTAGGAAGCAACACTGGCACAAACATAGATAGGTATGTACCAGCCACAGATCAATGTATTGTGAGAATCTGGAGTGAGTTTCCAGCCATCACGGCCAGATAACTGAACTTTCCACACATAAAACACAGCAAGAAGCCCAGATTGGCCCAAACCTGCAAGGACTTTTGGCCAGCAGCTGAAAATATGCAGTTATAGACCTGCGAGAGAAAGCAGAGAGCTGAGCCTCCTCTTCCTCACCACCCAACAGCTCTTAAAAAACATAAAAGAGGCACCAGTGAAGTTCAGAAAAAGTGATTTCACACCGTTTGAAGAAACACTTCTATTCAAAGTTTAGGTCCTTACACAGTGTGCGAGCATAAAGCCCGATTTTATCAAGCCAACAGTCTAAAATTTCAGTGGAGTTGGCAAGATTTTTGCCAAAAGGCCGGAATATCAGCAGTGCTGGGATGCTGCTACTTCAACATGGAGAGCAGAGGTTTCCCTGGCCAGCTCTTACCTTCATCCTCCATGCTTCCTAAGTACATCCATGGGGTTTTTTTACTAAGAATAATTTTTTTTTTTCTACACACCACAATATTCAAATTCTTTTCTTATCTGGGCACAACTTGCCAGTGGTCACCTTCCCCATCCAACAGCTCCTGCTGATATTTATCATCAGTGGCATCTCCAGCTCACCCCTGACTCCAAGAGCTCCAGTGTGAGCCCAGCTTCACGTGGAGACAACCACTGTGTGCATCTCTCTACAACAGCAACCTCATGGAACCCAAATTCTCCCATCAGTAACAAGTCACACCTCAGCTGCACTTCCAAAACTTCAGCCACTGGCAAGCAGCAAGGAATCCTCCGTGGATTTTGCTGCCCGAATCTCCCCACACTCGTAACTCAAAGGCACTCTCTGTATTTTTTTGAATGTGTCTGTGGGAAAATGCTGCTAATATCTGACAAGAGCTTCTCTTCGATAAGAGCAAATGGGAACAAAGGTCATGATTCCCAGTACACCCACTATCCTCTCCCAGCAGAGACCAAGTTACCAACACAGTACTGAACCAAGGATGCAGAGATGGTTTAGTTGGGTAAATCACAGTGAACAGCTGGCGAGCTGAGAGAAGGAAAAGGCAAGTCCTGAAGAACTTGGGGAGTGGCAGCACAAGCTGGTTACATACAGGCATTAGGTCACTGATAAAAAAAAAAAATCAAGTCTGAGGTCACACCCATGACAGTGGGACTTCAAGCAGGTCACCGTGAGCCTGGTAATGAGAAACAGGGAAAGGTGGAAAACTCCACATGAAGTTGGGACACAGGAGGCAGCTTGACAGACCACAAGTTTGGAATCTGCTTACGATGCTTCCTAGGAGCTGAAAAACCAGAGAAAGGTCGAAGAGGATGGCCAGCAGCAGAGAAACACTGGGAAGGGAAAAGTCAACCTCATGAGCCAGCTGTGGCTGCCCCATCCCTGGAAGTGTTGAAGGCCAGGTTGGATGGGGCTTGGAGCAATCTGGTCTGGTGGAAGGCATTCCTGCCCATCGCACAGGGGTGGAACGAGATGGGCTTTAAGGTCCCTTTCAACCCAAACCACCCTGTGATTCCATGACTTGGACAAGACAACGAAGCCCAGCCCTCAGAGCTCCACACTGTGTCAAGCAGCACATGGAAATACAAACTTCCCAGGTGTAGGGGGCACATACAACTTCTTCAAGCAAATAAGTTGCCGATACACTTCCAGTTACACAGAGCACTCCACTTCCTCACACTGGGCACAACACCAGGTTCAGGAGTTCCCAAGGCACCTCCAGCTCCTCCCGCGGCAGGTCCCTGCCCCGCACTCCCGGCACAGCCCCCCAGCCCCTGAGGGAGGGCTGCCAGACTCCCCCCACCCCAAATCCCCCCTTTCCATCCCCTGGCCGGCGCCAGCGCACAGACCCCGAACCCGCCCCGCTCCCCCTCGCCCACGCCCCGGGGGGACCCGCGACCCCCTCGGGCCGCCGCCCTGCGCGGGGTCCCTCGGGCAGCTGCACGGCGGCTCCTCCGCCCGGCCGGAGCCGCTCCCGCCGCACCGGGAGGGCTGGAGCGGCGAGCCCGGCGAAGCCTCCGCCGCGGGCGGGCGGCCGGGCCGCCGCGAACCGACCGCCGGGACCCCGCGGCGCCGCGACCCCCCGCCCGTACCTGCTCCGGCGCTGCGCTCCCCGGGCGGGGCGGGCCGGGCCGGGCTGCGCTGGGCCGGGGCCGCCGCCGCCGCCGCTCTCCCCGCGCCCGCCGCGGCTCCTCCCTCGGCCGCGCTCGACGGGCACGGCCCGACCCGGCAGCGCTCGGCGCCGGCGCCGCCCCGCGCGGCTCCGCCCTGAGCCCGCCCGGCTTCCGGGGCACCGCGGCCGCCTGGAGACCGCGTGGCGTTGCCAGGGGGAAGCGGCGGGCAGCGCGGGTCCGATCGGCACCGGGCGCGCCTCAGCACCACCGGGGCTCAGCACAAACCTGCGCTGAGCATCTGCTGGGGCTCAGCATACACCGGGGCTCGGCACAAACCTGGGCTCAGCATCCTGCGGGGCTCAGAACCGCCCGGGGCTCAGCACCCATTGGGGCTCGGCATCCTCCTGGGCTCAGCTCGGCACCTGCCTGGGCTCAGCACACACGTTGGCTCGTCACCCGCCACACCACAGCCCCGGCCCCCTGCTCCTTCTTGGGAGGAAAAATGTCTCTCCTGAAACACCTTGCACCCAAAGTCTCTACGTTTCCCAGCTTTTAGTAGAAAATATGATGGAGAATATTTGCTGTGAGGGTGGTGAGGCCCTGGTACAGGTTGCCTAGAGAAGCTGGGGCTGCCCCATCCCTGGAAGTGTCCAGGACCCGTTTGGATGCGGCTTGGAGCAACCTGGTCTAGTGGAAGGTGTCCCTGCCCATGGCAGGGACAAGATGATCTTTAAGATCCTTTCCAACCCTTAATTTTCTATAATTCTATGGAGGGGAAACCTCTGGGGTCATCACTTGGACACTCCCAGGCTGCTGCTGCTGAAGAACTTGGCATTTTCCAGAAGGATTTTTTAAACTGCCATATTCAGAGAATCATAGAATCACAGACTGGTTTGGGTTGGAAGGGGCCTTAAAGACCGTCTCGTTCCACCCTCTGCATAGACATCTTCCACAAAATCAGGTTGCTCATTCCTTGAAAATGGTTAAAAAACACCATGAGGAAAAGCTTTATCCCTGGCATGCAGCCCCCCAGCCTGGGGACAATCTCGTTATCCAGCCACACACATCACAGCTTGTCAGCTCTTGGACTCCACCAGGGATGAACCACAGGTCCATTTGGAAAAATCACTTGGAAAATGTGTCCTGATCCAGAATTTAGGCATTAAAATTATACATTTCCTTTAGTACCTCATATTCCTGTGACCAAGCTTGGAAATTTTCCCCTGGCACCATAATTAACATGAAAACAAAGCCCAGTTCCAACGAAATTGGTACTATTTCACTTTAGCTTTTTTCCGGACTCTTTTTTTTTAAATATTTATGTGCAATCGGCCAACTCGGGTATAGGGTTAATAAAGAATTAATATTTATTTTTAAACCATTTAAGTTTTCAATATTAATATCAAAATTAGAATGTCTCAATCCAGCCACCTGAAAAGCCTGTCCTGGCAGCATCATGTCGAATGCCATCCTGAGCCTCTGTTCCAGGATGAGCTTATTTTGCTTATTCTTTGTGACATTAGTCATGGAAATTAATAATAATATGGATATCACAATATCCCCCCATCTTTGAAAGGGAGAGGCACTTTTGTGATTCAGCTCCCATTTTTTCTGCTCTGAACCATCTGGGCCCTCCCAAGGAGCATCTTAATTCTGAAAAATTATTTATCATCAATTTTAGTCCAAGTAATTCTTTTGCTAAGTCCTATTAAACATGCGGATTCTCATTAGCCCTGCGCTAATCCCTCGGGAGTTTATCCGAAGACTGGCCTGCATGTGGAATGACACATGAAGGGAGCTCAAAGCTGACCCCAAAACGTTTTGGATGGGTTAGGCCACCCCAACAGAGGTTTTACTCAGCTCCTCATCCTCGACCAAAGACAGGTAAGAATCCAAACCAATTCCCAAGCGCCTTGTTAGGAACAGAAATGAAACATCCTGCTTTTCTTCTCGAAACTGCTGCAGCGTCTCCCGTCGGGATGAAGCGGCTCGTGGCCGGCTGGAGCTGGTGGGCAGGACAATCCCCCTTTGTCCAGAGCAGCAGGAAGGACAATGAAGCTCCTGTTGAGGATCAGGCATAGGGAGGCACCACCCCAACAGGACAGCGTGGGCGGGGGGACCCTGCAGACACAGACCTCGGATCCTTCTGGATAATGTGCAAAGAGGGAAAAATCAAAGCCCAAGGGAAAACAAAGACTAAAAGGACATTTTTTGGCAGAGGAGTGAGAGCAGAGGAGCAACCACATAGAGCAAGAAGGTACCAGGGTCTCATCCTCTCTCCTGATGGAAACAGCCCTGTAATCACTCAATCCAGCACAGGACTACACTCGACCAGGCTTGAATTTACCAAAATTAATAGTACTCTGGTGTGAGAGGGAGTTTGGTGTGACTCCCTTCACATAAGCAGGCAGCACCTGAACACAGACTCACAGAGTCCACGGCAGAGAGGCTTCACTCCGAGGAGTGGGAAGCAAAAAATCACAGATACAAATCGGACATTTTTTTTTTTTTAGGAAAAGCCTTGGAAGTCAGAAAAAGCTTTGCAAACCCCTCACACGGGGGATGAGGCCCCGAGGTTTGGCGCTGGATTTCCCCTGGCAGGGTGAGAGGTCAGCAGCTGCCGGCCCGGCCCCCTCCCCTCCGGCTGCTTCCCCACGGCTTGGACATCTGCTGTCCCCGCCGCCCAGCTGCCCCCTGCACCGCTCCAGCAGGAGCAGATCCCTCCTTCCAGCTACATCCAACAGAAATGTGCCGTCTGGCCTGGTTCGGACACGAGGAGAGAAGGGGGCTGCTGGGAAAAGCTAAAACCACTCTGGAGCAACAGCAATTTTGTAATTATCCCTACTTGGAAACGCCTTTAGGCTATGGGGATGGGAAAGGATGGCATCTGTCCCATCACTCTCTCTTGCCCAAAGATAATTTTGCCCCCTAAGCTTTAAAATCCAACATATTAGACCCTCAGGAATTCTTATTTCCTAAACACTTCCATCTCATCTCCTAAACACTTTGTGTGCTCACTTTGCAGCTGCTTTCAGAGCATCCATGAGCTCCTGCAGAAACACACGTCCAGTTGTGCCAGCAGTGAACCCCTGAGCTCTCCTTTGTGATGTAGGTACATCCAACATCCCCCAGGAAAAGTCTGGGTGTCCCCAGCCTGGGTCAAAAGGACCTTCGAGCATGGGTGGGGGGCTCAGCTGAGGACAGTTTATTGCTCATTAGTGCTCTCAAGGCTGCAGCATTCTCAAGGTCAGGGGTCAAATGAGTAATTTGGAATATTGACAGAAAACTCCATGTGTTGGGATGGGTATAAAATCTGCTGGGGGAGCAGGTTCCCCTCACTGCCCACCCCTGTCCCTCCAGCACTGCTGGGTTTAAGCAGGACACAGGGACTCAGCTGGAGACATGGTGGGTGATTTTGCTGATGCCACTTCCTTACCTGGTGAGATAACACAGACTGTCAGGAAATGAGCAATTCCAGTCTGTCATCCATACATTTATATATTCCCTGCACATTGCCTAAGTAAATAAACTGGTCCAAGGCAGAACGAGCCTTGCCCTGGTCCCTGGCAGAGCCCGCGTTCGGAGCTGCAGAGGCTGCTGACATCTATGGTCAGCCCGGGGTATTGACGCTTAAAAATATCGGAATCACAGACTGAATTGGATTGGAAGGGACATTAAAGCTCATCCTGTTCCACCCCCTGCCGTAGGCAGGGACACCTTCCACTAGACCAGGCTGCTCCAAGCCCTGTCCAGCCTGGCCTTGAACACTTCCAGGGATGGGGCAGCCACAGCTTCTCTGGCCAACCTGGGCCAGGGCCTCACCACCCTCCCAGCCAAGAATTCCTTCCCAACATCCCATTTAACCCTGCCCTCTGGACCAAGATGATCTTTAAGGTCCCTTCCAACCCAGATTATTCTGGGATTCTGTGATTCAGGTCTCCACCAGCTATTGCTCCTTGACCTGGGAGAGCAGCCTTGATGTAACTCCAGCACAAGCAGCTCATCATCCTTCTCCCCTCCCCACCTTGATGTTCACAGCCCTCCCGGAGCACTAAACATGGATAACCCCAGAGGGGAGTCAGGGGATGAGCAGATCTGATCAGAGCCCAACAGTCTTGGCTGTTTCCCAGGCAGTTTCAGAGGAGAAATGGAGATTGAGGATACAGCTGATTTGGAAGGTGAAATGGCCAAAGGAAGAGCTGCCCACGGTGCTGCTGCGGCTGTGGGACATGGCACTAGGATGATGTTTCATGTTATGTCAGGGTACAGAAGTCTGTGGTTTGTACAGCATGTTACCACGAGCTTATTCCCCTTAACTGACAAAAGTTCCAAAAATTTCTCTTAAAGAGAAATCATCACTTGCTATTTCTCATTTAACCAACTCAAACTGCTTTTCTGTGACATCCCTCCTTTTTATCCGTAGACTTTTTAGGAAGAGGCTTTGACAGCACTCACCACTTTCCCCACCATAACCACACCAGGCTGACCTACTAGAGCTGCCACTAAGTTCTCCTCATGTAATAAATTCAAATTTAGATCTCATAAATTCCTCTTTTCATCCACTCAACGCTACTCTGATCATTTGTGGAGCTTCTAAGAGCAGAAGCAGAACTCTCAAGATTAAGACCCATCACAAGACCCCATTCGCTTTTTTCCTATAAATTACCCTAAAAGTTGTGTGGGAGCTTCAGGCACTTCACAGTAACAAGTTTAATTTAGTTTTAGCCCTTTATTGCTCTCCAAGTTTTTGGGGTCTTGATTCTTTAGAACAATCCCGTTTGTTTTAATTAAACTCCACCTCTAATCATAGCAAGTGCCAGCTGCCCGTCCACCTCACCGGGGTCTTTCCAAATCCTGTTTCCCATCTCTGGACAAAGAAATCTTCATTAACAGCTTTTTCAATAAAGACTCGACAGCGGTGTGTGCTCAGAAGGCTTCAATGTATTAAAAAAAATAAGGATCTGCTTTCTAAAAACAGAACAACCACGGCCATGCAAGTCCTGGACAAGAAAAAGGCAGTCAGAAGATGAAAGATAAAAGCTGCCTGACATGCAGGAGGCACCGAGGAACTCAAGGAAAACCAGATAAAAACTAAACCAACGATTTACACTGAATACTAAGTGCCAAAATGTATAAATTAATTTCTCCACAGTGTTGCTGCTGTCTCTCAGACTTTTAGTCCTGTACAACAGCCGAATGTAAGCCATAACAAATTATAAAAACCTATAAAAATGTACAAAAACCAGCTCAAGTAGGAGGAGAACTTTATCACGAAAACTGAGGTCAGATCATGTCTACTCCTCCTCAGAGGACTCTCCATCTTCGGCAGGATCCGGTGGCAGGGGCCGAGCTCTGTAAGAAGCATTTCAAAAGCATTAACAGAACTCAATCAAAGGTTTGAAAGGCCAACAAAGCCCTTTTCCCAGAGCTTGAGTGACCTAAATGACATTAATTAGCCCCAGACAGCATCTTGAGGCTTCAGGACTGACAGAAGCTGCTTTATCCCAAGGGCTGCGAGCCCACATGATCAGCACAGACTTTCCTTTCAAATGGGAAAGAAAACATCCCACATCAAAAATATCCTTGGACGGTCTCTGTGTGTTCCTGACCTAGCGGGCCACACGCAGGTTCCACACCTTTGTTTGGAAGCTGCATAACTCCCGTTTCACACCTGAGTTTCAACCTAACTTACTGACCAAAGAGGTTGTGCAGTTGAGCGAGTACAGCTCTTGCTTCTTCCAGAACACACTTGGAAGCTGCAAACTGTTTTGTATGGGGACACTCTGTGTTCTCTTCTCACCACATTTTCTGTTTCACCAAGAGATAGGATGCACTTAAAAGCCTTTGTTTGCCTGTCCTGCAGGACAATTCCAGGTTGATTCTTATGCCCCCCCCCCAGGTAATTTAGGAATATCTACATTTGGTGGAAAAATGGAGGTTCAACAGAGAATTGGAAACAGAGTGTCTGTAAGACAGACACTGCCATGTTTTCAGTCAGTAGGGCAGAATACAAGTTAATTTTTGAGGTTTCAGCTTGGAAAAGCAATTCTCTGGCCCATGGAAGTGGCTTAGTGCTCTTCTAAGCTTTTCCAAAACATTGCTGTGCTTCGTAGGCACACGAAGTTAAGTCTAAGCACTGAGAACTTGCCTAAGCTACCAATTACCCCACTCATACCCCCCCCTGCCCGAGGTCCCTGGAGACAGATGCTGCACTTAGCCAGACTTTGCTGGAAACTAGGATACAAAGGTTTGGTGTTTGGAAAGTTTGTCAACTTTTCAGCAGTCACCTGCTCCTTCACAAATTGTAGTTTCACAGCAGTCAGGGAGGAACACTAACCACAACTTGTATCATCCAAGGACACCAACACCACCCTCTCAGGCCCCCAGGAATGTCACTCTCGGGATTATTTGGAAGTGCCAGGGTTTTGCTGTTTGATATCACCCCCCAGACCACTCTCTGACAATCCACATTACAGCAGCACCACAGAGCCCCAGCTGCCCCACGACAGCTCTGCAGGTGGTTTTTGCTCTCTGCCACACTCCAGGGAGCCTCAGTTGGTGTTTTTTTTTTTTTTTTAAAGGAAGTGAACGTTAAGTTTAAATTTGGCACAGCCAACCCCCGAAACTCCCCAGGCGTAAAAAACCTGCCCTTCCACGTTGTGCTTTGCTCCTTCCCATTACCCCACGGGGTGACACTTCTGCACTTCCTTCTCTCCTCTAATTGTAGGGATTTGTGCCTCCCCCCATACTCACCCTAGGCCGCTGCTCCCGGGCATGGCTCCGTCGGGCGCCCGGTTCTCCTTGGGCGGGAGCTGCAGGAACTCGCCGATGCTCCTCTGCCAGGCGGGGATCGGCCGCACACACACCGGGTTCAGCCCCACGGGGCGCCGGTCACCTGCGGGGAGGGCGTCAGACACCGGGATGGGAGGGAGGGAGGGAGGGAGGGAAGCGGGAAAAGAAGGAAGCAAGGAGGGATGGAGAGAAGGAAGGGAGGGAAGCAAGGAAAGGAGAGAGGGAGAAAGGAGGGAAGAAAAGTGGGAGGGAGTGAGGCAGGAAAAGAAGAGGGGAGGAGGAAGGGAGGAGGGGAGGCAGGGAGGGAAGGCAGAAGAGGAGAAGAGGAGGGAGGGAGGGAAGGGAAGAGGGAAAGGAGGAGGGGAGAGGGAAGGAGGGAGGAAAGGAGACAGGAAAAGAAGTGCGGGAAGGAGGGAGAGAGGCAGGGAGCGAGAAAAGGAGACAGGAAAAGAAGTGAGGGAAGGAGGGAGGGAGGGAAGGAGGGAGGGAAGGAAGGAGGGAGGGAAAAAGAGGGAAGGAGGAAGGACGGAGAGAGGGAGGAAAGGGAAGGAGAAGGGAAGGAGAAGGGAAGGGAAAGGGAAGGAGAAGGGAAGGAGAAGGGAAGGAGAAGGGAAGGGAAAGGGAAGGAGAAGGGAAGGGAAAGGGAAGGAGAAGGGAAGGGAAAGGGAAGGGAAAGGGAAGGGAAAGTGAAGGGAAGGAAAGGAAAGGAGAAAGGAAAAGGAAAGGAGAAGGGGCTCACCCTTCCTGGCCGGCGGCGGCGGCGGTCCCGCGTTGAGGTTGGCGGGGCCCAGCGCCTTCCGGGGAGCGCGGGCGCCCAACACTGCGGGGAGAGCGGGCGATCAGCGGCGGCACCCGGGACCCGGTCCCCTTTTCCCCCTGTCCTGTCCTGTCCCGTCCCGTCCTATCCCGTCCCATCCCGTCCCGTTCCATCCCCCGTCCCGCACCCTTGCGAAAGGCGCCGCCGCGCTGATCCGCCTTGGTCCGCACCATCCCGGCACTGCCCGGCCCCGCCCCGGCCCCGCCGCGCCCTCAGCCGCCAATGGCAGCGCGGGGGCCGTCCCGATCCCCGCGAACACCCGGGACCCGCATGCTACATGGGATATGGGGAAGGAATTCTTCCATGTGAAGGGGTGAGGCACTGTCACAGGTTGCCCAGAGAAGCTGTGTCTGCCCCATCGCTGAAAGTGTCCAGGGACAGGTTGGACGCGGCTTGGAGCAACCTGGTCTAGTGGAAGGTGTCCCTTCCCATGGCAGGGAGTGGGACTGGATGATCCTTCGGGTCCCTTCCCACCCGAACCATTCCCGGACTCTACGAACGGGCCCGGAACGGTCGCGCCGCGGGCGCGTTGCCGGAGGGAAGGGAAGCGGAGGGTGCCGGGCGGTGCGCTGCCGTTTCCCGCCCCCCGCGGAAGATGGCGGCGCCCAGCGCGCTCCTGGCCTGGTGCGTCCAACACCTGCGGGGCGACTTTGGGCTGGACGTGGGCGAGGAGGTGGTGAGGTGAGCGCAGCCGGGACCCCTCTGCCCCTCCACATCCCTCCGCGGTCCAACACGGAGGGAACGGAGTGTGTCAGAGCGGCGCTCGGGGGTCTGTGCCCAGGGTTGTCCCTCGGGTGGGGGCACTGGAGGGGCGGGAGGTGGCGGGGAAGGGTATGTGGGGTCACAGAATCACGCACTTAAAGGCCTTTGTTTGCTTGTCCTGCAAGACAATTCCGAGCTGATTCTTATGGGGGGCCCCCCAGGCAGTTTAGCAATATCTGTATTTGGTGGGAAAATGGAGGTTCGGCAGAGAATTCTCTACTGAAAACAGTGAGGCATTTTATACTGCCAGCTTTTCAGTCAGCAGGGCAGCCTACAAGTTTATCTTTGAAGTTTCGTCTTGGAAAAGCAATTCAGTTGCTGGCACGTGGAAGTCACCAGTGCTCCCCTAAGCTTTTCTAGAACATCACTAACAAAGTAAGTCAGAGCACTGAGAAGTTACCTGAAGTACCAATTACTTCACCCATTTTCAGAAACCCCCCTGAGGTCCTTGGAGACAGATGCTGCACTTTGCCAGACTTTTCTGGGAAGATTATTTCCATAAGGATACAGAGGTTTGGAGACACACAACTCTTCAGCAGTTGCCTGCTCCTTCACAAACTGGTTTGGGTTGGGAGGGGCCTTAAAACTCGTCTCGTTCCAACCCCTGCCAGGGTCTTACTACAGTATCCACAAACCTGATCTGAAAAGGAGAGAGCAATGACACACCTGTACCATTAAACTCCTGGATCAGAGCTAGAAGAGCAGCCCCTTACCCACGTTTATCCCCTTTCCCCCTCGCAGGTACATCCTGTCCATAACCAATGAGGACGAGATCCGGGAGTACGTCATCGACCTCCTCCAGGGCACCGATGGGAAGAAGAGCTGGTTTGTGGAAGAGCTGCTTTCCAGGTGGAAGAAATCCTCCCAGCTGCCATCTGAGCCTTTCCCAGCATATCGGAAGAAGGACGGTGAGTGCCACAGGGAAGAAGGAACCAAAGTCTCCAATAAGCTTGTCTGGGTTGTTGTGTTTATGAAGAATTGTATGCCATGAACCCCTGCATGGGTAATGGTCTCATTCCTGATTATGGGGACAGGTTGAAGCCCATTTTTAGTCACCGAGTAGAGTCCAGGGACATCTTTCCCTTGCTGGTGCTCACCCAGCCTCTCTGTGCTTGCACACACTTCCAGAGGCTTCGGAAGTGCCACGGGCTGGAGACCAAGGGAAGAAGGGGAAACGCAAAGGCAGGAACAAGCAGGAGACGCCTGCATACACTGAGCCCAGCACACACGTGGAGGAGGTGAAAACCCCCCTGGACCTGGCCAAGGTGAGCATGGTGGGGACACTGGGGTGGCTGGGGGTGACTGGGCAGGCTTGGAACCTGAGGTGTGGGAAAAGGAATATCAAACACCAATAAAGGTGGGATTGGAAAGTGGAAATGAGCATTCAGGATGTCTGGGGCTGGCATGCCCAGGTGGCCAATGGAACCTGGCTTGTGCCAACCGTAGTGTGGCCACAGGCCCAGGGCAGTGACTGTCCCCCTGTGCTGCGCACTGCTGAGGCCACACCTCAAATCCTGGGGGCAGTTCTGGGCTCCACACTCCAAGAAAGACATCGAGGGGCTGGAGTGTGTCCAAAGAAGGAAACGGGGCTGGGGAAGGGTCTGGAGCACCAGGAGTAGCTGAGGGAGCTGGGGGGGGCTCAGCCTGGAGAAAAGGAGGCTCAGGAGGGACCTTCTGACTTTCTTCAACTCCCTGACAGGAGAGTGGAGCCCGGTGGGGGTCGGGCTCTGCTCCCAGGGAACAAGGACAGGATGAGAGGAAACAACCTCAAACTGTGCCAGGGGAGATTTAGGTTGGATATTGGGGAAATTTTTCATGGAAAGGCTGGTCAGGCACTGGCACAGGTGGAGACCTCATCCCTGGAAGTGTTCAAAACCATGTGGATGTGGCACCTGGGGACATGGGTTAGTTGTGGTACATGACAGTGCTGGGTTAGTGGTTGGGCTTTGATCTTGTAAGGCTTTTCCAACCTAAATGATCCTACGATTCTATGATATGTAGTCTGGGGAGAAAGCTTGTGTATGTTTGTGTCTATAATGGGGAGTAAAATAATCAACAGGTAGCAAATCCATGTCAGGGTGGATTTTGCTCCCCTCAAATGCCTGGATGAGAGAGCAGGCGAAGGAGGTTGAGGCTGTAATTGGGAATAAAAGGGATTTCTTTAAAGCAGAGGTGTGATGGTGGGGAATTGAGGAAGCCACCAGGTGGATAGAACATTCCTTCTTGCTGTATTTAAACCTTTCCAGTCATGCTGAATAAACTTGAATTGACAGCTGAAATATTTCTGAAAGAAACTGCAAAATAAGATTGTAGAAATGCTAAATCCTAAGAAATGCTGCTGTTTCCAAGCAGCACAAGGCTGTGCAATAAGCAGTAGTTGCCTTCCTTTGTGGTAGTCAACTTACTCTTTGTAGCAGCATCCAAGCCCTGAGAGGCAGAGATGAACCTGAGTAAGGAGTGGAACTTGAATTCGTGTTTTTAAATGGAAGTTTTTGGAGCAGGGAGGCTACAAAGTGTTTGTAAAAGTGTTTGTAAGATAAAAGTCCACGTTTTTGAATTGAAGGGTTAAAAATGGGTATTGGTGTTCCATTGCCCTGGAGTTATCCTCTAATTTAATTAAAATTAAAAAAAAAAAAAAAGTGAGAGAGCTCTGCCAAGGTCACTTTATCTGGTTTTGGGTTTTTTTCATGGTGGCACTGTTTGGATCTGGCAGTGGCACTAAAACCAGTCGGGCTTTACTGAGGGGACTGGAAATGCTGCATCACTAGAGTGAAACTCAGGTGAATCCCAGAATCACTGAGGCCAAGTCTCAGAAGGAGGAGCAGAGTTTATTTTGCAGCTCAAGACTGGAACCTGCTGTGCATAGAAAACCTCTGCTGAGGTTGCTGTGCCGGGTGGGACATGGGAAAGCTGCTGGGAGGTGCCCTGGCTGTGAATGTAGTGGCCCTGCTGCCACCAATAGTTCTGTGTTGGGACAGGCACACACAGGGTTTTCCAGGGCATTGCCATAGTCTAAATAGTCTTTGGAATAAATCTGGAAGTAGCTGAGCTGCTGTTTGGAGCTGTTAAGCCCCCGTGAGCTGCTACTGCAGCCTCGATCCGACCAGCTCCAGCTCCAGCTCACATAGGCAACAAACATCAAGTGCATCAGCAACATCCTTGTTCCTTGATTTGTTTGGATTCTTGGAGCTTTTCTGGCAGGCCTGAGCTTGTCTTTCCGTTCAGTCTGGGGTCTGGTCCAAGTTTCCTTGCAGTGAGGCAGAATAACACTTGTGAGTCCCCTGCCCGAGGGTCAGTGCTCACTCTCTGCTGCCAGTTTGGCACTTTGAGCACTGTTTGTTTGTTTATTTTTTTGCTTCCCCAGGCCCAGGAGAGCAGCAGTGTTGTCGGCAGCAGTAGCATTTCCTGTAAGAAGAAGCCCAAATACGTCAGCCTGTACACCAAGGAGGGGCAGGACAGGCTGGCCGTGCTCATCCCAGGCCGTCATGCCTGCGAGTGCCTGGGCCAGAAGCACAAGCTCATCAACAACTGCCTGACGTGCGGGCGCATCGTCTGCGCCCAGGAGGGCTCCGGGCCCTGTCTGTTCTGCGGGGCCCTGGTGAGTCACCAGGGGGGTTTTTTGCCTTGCTTGGACCTGGAGAGGTTTGCTGGATTAGCCTCTTAGATAGAAGTTCCTCTAGCAAAGTTCTAAAGCTGTGCAGGAAGAAACCTCTTAGGAGGTTTCCCTCATCATTTATATCAGTTTGGAGCTTGTATGGTTTCTGACAGTCTCCTGTGCATCACAGCAGTGTCCAAAATATCTGCAAAGCTTCAGCCCCATCCTGGGCACAGCCCTGGCTGCCTTGTCAGGGGCAAGAGCCGCAGCCAAGGCCAGTGTCCTGACTTTTCTTCAATGCTTGTGCAAGATGAATCCTTTGGGATATCTGTCACACCCGTATTCTGTTTAAAGGGGACCTTTTGGAGAAAGGGGGCAAGTTAGTGATGGCAGATGAGAGGAAATTCCTCTTCATGTGAGAGGAAAATACTGTTTGGGTGGACAAAATGTTTTAAATCAGATTCGTGTCTACTTTGACAGATCAGTTTAAATTCCAGTGGCCAACGAAGAGAGAACACCTCTGAGTTAAGGGTTGTTGATGGGCTTCCCAAGTCTTCATTTCCTCTTTTTCTTTAGGTGTGCACTAAAGAAGAGCAGGACATTCTTCAGCGGGACTCCAACAAGAGCCAGAAGCTGCTGAAGAAGCTCATGGCAGGTGAGTAGCAATTCCATACCTGGAATAGAGTGAATCCAGTCAGTTTGTGCATGTTATTTGCTTCAGACTTCACCGAGCTGCTTGCCCTCATTACTTCTCGGTGTCTGTGGTGGGTGTTAAGAGGATGGATTGGAAGTTGGCTCCTTGGATCTTTCCTGCGAGCCTCGGCAGCACTCCTGGGCTTCAGCAGAGGTGACAACTGCGAGTGTCAAATGGCAGTGTATGATGTCCTTACCCTGAGGCCCCAGGGCTGCTCCTTAGGCATTCCAGAATCAATCACGTGAACTGGATCATTGTAGCAGTCCTTGAAAATTAGGATAAGTCTTCTGTGGAATGTGTGCTGTGGAAGATGAGGTGCTGCTATCTGATGTGCTGGGTCTGCAGAGGTGGTGGTTAATATTTCCTAATGGCTCTTCTTGTCTAACACTTATCTTGGGAGCTAAAAATAGGAACAGAGCCAAGACAAGCAAGAGGAAATAATACCCAGTGTCCCAGCGAAGACCTGTGCGTTGTGGGGATGTTTGTCTGAGTTTAGCTGAAATAGAGCCAAGGTCGTGGTGTTCTTGGTGGAAAAATACACTTTGCTGAAGAAATGGGGGAATATTTCTTCTCCTTAGAGCTGCTGAAGTGGCAGGAAGTCTTTGTGAACACCATCTGGTCACAGAGCTTGGATGTTATATCCTACCTGTAGAAATCCTGGTGTACTTCAGGATCCTTTTCCTTACCAGTTCGACCTCTCCTCCCCTGCCCCTGCCAGCTCTTGCTTTGTTATCTGTGTAGGTAAAAGCTGGAACGTGGTTTGCTGTTTGTCTTGGGAGTGAAAAAATATGGATCAGTGACCACAGGGAAACACAGACAATTGTTTGCCTGCAGTAAAGCTTTGCCTGCCTGGTGGAATAAATATACTGGTTTGTGCCATTTGGGCTTTGGGGCAAACCTTTTGTGGGTTTTTTGTTGTTCCCTGTTGTTTGGTTGGTTGGCTTTGGGGCCTTCGCCAGGAAGGTTAAGAAGAAAGAGCATTTGCTGGGAATAGATTTCTCCATCTCTGGCAACAGCTGGGCTGGAGAACCTGTGTGTCGGGGGAGGATGTAGTTGTGAGAGGCACAAACAGCAGCAGGTGGAAGGCTCTGGACATCCCTGGAATTGGCACTGATTTGTCCTGGGCGAGAGGCTCTTTGTGGGGGTAACAATGTATAGGGGAGGGTTTGGCTTTTAGGAGGGGACTCCTAAAAAAGCTGGTTGCTGGAGAAGAGAAGGCACTGGGGAGAACTTAATGCCCTTTCCAGAGCCTAAAGGGGGCTTATGAAAAGGAGAGAGAGGGACTTTATAGACAAGCAGTGATAGGACAAAAAGGAATGGTTTAAACTAAAAGAGGAGAGATTCAAGTTGGATATTAGAAAGAAATTCTTCTCTGTGAGGGTGGTGAGGCCCTGGCACAGGTTGCTCAGGGAAGCTTTGGCTGCCTCATCCTTGGAAGTGTTCAAGGCCAGGTTGGATGGGGCTTGGAGCAACCTGGTCTAGTGGAAGATGTCCCTGCCCATGGCAGAGAGGTGGATTGAGATGGTCTTTAAGGTCCCTTCCCACCCAAACCATTCCATGATTCTGTAACTCAAGGCCTGTGGTTGGTGATGGACAGAATTTTGACTGCCCAAATTGTTAGGAAGGGGTGAAGGAGAATCAAAGACCAAGAGCTTCTCTCTAAACTGTACCCAGACCTTGTCACTGTAGTATTTAGATGCTTTCTCCTCTTCCAGGGAAGGAGTCTGTGAAATGGGCTCGAGGGAAAATCAGGGCTTCAGCCTCCTTGGAAAGATGCTGGTCTTGATGCCATGTTGTTCTTTCAGCTTCTGGGATGGCATTTGGTTTAGGGGGCGTATCTGCAGCCTGGCCCACCCAAACTGGGCTTGAACTCACCAACTGCAGGGCTATAGTATGTTTTCTATCTCAGGTGCTGAAAGTTCAGGGAATTTGGATGCCATAAGCAAGGACTTGCTGCCTCGCCAGGAAGCGAGACTCAAAGCAGGCCTGGAGATGGCTGTGAAGCACAAAGACAAGCTGTTGGAATTTGACAGGACAAGGTAAGATACCAGGTGAGAGGCTGTCATGAAATAGCGTAAGTGGCCTGTCAGGCAAGCTGCCTTTTGCAGAAATGTTGGGAATTCCTTCTGAAACTCAGGCTGCAGCCACAGACACCTTAACGATGGTGTTTAGTGGAACAAGAGGGAGCCCTTGGAGCGGATCCCATTTGGGTGTCCTTTCTTTGTGTCCCTGTAATTCTGGCTCTCTGGAGAGACCAGACAGGAGTGGATTGGAGAGCAGGTTTGGGGCAGGTTATTGGCAGGTTTGGAGTGGTCAGTGCCCCGTCCTATTCCCACTGTGCTCATCCTCTGCCGTGCTGGTTGCTCCTCACAGCGTGCGGCGAACCCAGGTCATTGACGACGAGTCAGATTATTTTGCCACAGACTCCAACCAGTGGCTGTCCAAGCAGGAGAGGGAAGCTCTCCAGAAGAGAGAGCAGGAGCTGCGGGAGCTGCGCCACGCCTCTCGGCTTGCCAAAAAAATCACCATTGACTTCGCGGGCCGGCAGATCCTGGAGGAGGACAACAGCATGGCTGAGTACCACAGCAAGTGAGTGAGCACTGGCAGCGTGCCCGAGAGCAGGGAGGTGAAAATCCTCAGGGATAGTGGTCTGACATGTCTATTAAAGCTGCCCTGGAAAGAGGTGTTGCAGAAGGCCTGTCTCAACAGAACCAATTCAGCTCAAATTCACACCAAGCTGAGTTTCTGTGGTGGAGAGGAGTGACTGTTCAAATTGGAAATCAGACTGAGCGAGGAAATTGTTTAGTTGAGGGAGGTGGGGAAAAACCACTTTGGATCAGAATGTTTGCGTGTGAAGAAAGGAGACATTGCCTGGGGAAACAGGGAATTTTCATGGCTGTTGTTTGTGCTTGCAGGCTGGATGAGACCATCGAAGCCATTAATCGTGGTGCTCTGAGAGAGCCAGGAGGGCACTCAGAGGCAAAGGCAATGCTGAATTCTGGTGTTCTGGTGAATCCCCGTCTCCTCCAACCTGCTCCTTTGGTCAGTGGGGTTCAAATGATTTATTTCAGAGTAATGACTCATTTTGGGAGAGTTGAGCTTAAGAATTTTCAATTATAGCATGTCTGTTAGTACCTCACAGGATCACAGAATGGTTTGGATTGGAACGGACCTTACACATTATTTTTTCCAACCCCCTGCCATGGGCAGGGACACCTTCCACTAGACCAGGTTGCTCCAATCCCTGTTCAACCTGGCCTTGGACATTTCCAGGGATGGAGCAACTTCTCTAGACAACCTGTTTCAACATCTCACAACTCTTAACAGTAAAGAATTTCTCCCCAATATCCAGTCCAACCCTGCCCTCTGTCAGTGGGAAGCCATTCCCCCTCTTTCCCCTTGTTTTATCCCTTTTCCTTTGTGTCCCTCATTGGCCAGAGAAGGCTTGCCAATGCCCTGCTCTGTTTCCTGCTCCTGGTGGGTTGGTTTATGGGAATTTTAGCCTCCTACCTCCTTTTCAGGAATACACAACAATTTCTCAGAGTCAGAATAAGGCTTTTTTACCCTTTCAGCTCTATTTTCTGAAGCCTGTTCTGCCGGATTCCATTACCAAAGGGCATAAGGGTAGTACCTCTGTCCTTAAGTGAAGGAAAATTCCAAATAGGATTTGCACTTGATACACATTGTTCCTGGAGAGGTGCTAACCTTTTCCCTGTTTGTTTGAACCCTCTCTAGTGGGTGGACCAAACTGGTTTGCTCCCGCAAAGGAAAAATATTAATTCCATGGATGCTGAAAGTGAGTCTGGCTTGGAGCGGAACAGGCTGCGGATTCAGGATCGAGAGCTGCTGGAGATCTCAGATGATGGTTGGTGCCTCAGCATGCACCAGCCTTGGGCTTCCTTGCTCGTGAGAGGAATCAAAAGGTGAAGGTGTCCCAGGCAGCTCCTGCTCCAGGGGAGATGGAAAGTTGTGTTTCTCTTCTGTGGACCCACTGGCTTTGTGCAGTCACTGGTAGCTGTGATAGCTCCAGGTTTGGAACCTGTGCTTCCTCTTCCTGTGTATTAATGGTTTGAGGAGCTGGAGAGTATTTTTTTGGGCGAGTATCTAACCTGGAAGGGACAAGTTTCTTCCCACTCCATGAATGTAGAGAGAGGCTGAGATTTCTGAGCTGTAGTTGGGGCATACCTGTGTGGAATTTGAAAAGCAAAGAAGCTGACAGTGTAAAATATGTTATTCTGGTCTTTTTGACCTTTATATAGAAGGCAACAATGGCACCATGTTTAAAAAAAACCCAACCAGACCCATTCCCCTTGGCACTACCTTCTCCCTGTGGGCTGGGAAACGAGGTACCAAGAGAAGCTCCTTCTGTTAATGGAGAATAAAGAATTTTCCTGATCATTTTTTCCCTTCACTGAATTTTTTCATTTTAGAGAGCAAAGCCTTTTCACTTCCCAAGCTAAAGATGATATAAATCTTAAGGCATTCTGGGGATGCTGGAGCTGCTCCGGTACAGCTGCAGAATTCCAGGATCCCCCACTAACTGCTCCATGCAGATGCCTGGTTCCTCAGTGCTCTCTCGATTGCTCTGTGTGACTTTTGGAGCTTGTGAGGGAATTGTGTGAGCAGATTGTCCTGCCTGTGTGTGCTGGCCTTGCTGGGAATTGATGTCCTCTCCAGCCATGAGGACATGCTCTGCTTTATTTGTGACGTCATTTTTTGCCCATGTCAGCTTTTCTTCGTGGTCTTGGCACATTACTTGAGTTGGGATAATCAGGGCAAAGCTTAGCAGCAGGAACTGGGTATATTTGATTGAAAAATATGTCCATGTGGGTAATCTCTGCTGGAATTTTAGTCCAAAATTCTCCTCTGTTCTCTAGGGTGGAGGGCAGAACCTGGTACACATCTCATCGGGGGAGGTTGTGGATTGCAGCTACTGCTAAAAGACCTTCCCCTCAGGAAATCTCTGAACTGGAAGCCACCTACAGAATGCTGCTCCAGAAAGGTGAACTCTCCTTGGATCTTGGAATGATTTGGTACATTGAACCACGTAATGAGCAGTGTCAGAAATTCCTCTCTGCTTTGCTTTTAACCTTTTGGTCTTGAATTTCTCTTCATCCTTTCTGCGTTCCTGTCAGAAGCAGGGAAAGCTGTATATAAAATTAAATTTCCCAGTCTTAGTCCTATCATGGGGAAGATCCTGAGCTGGTAAAAGCACAGGTTGTTAAAATTGCTGTATGTGTTCTTGTGCCTAAAAAAGCAGAGGTGCATGTAGGAGAGGGAAGGGCACAGGGGGCTGGAAGACCCCACCTGTGTGTGCAGGGATGTGAATCCCCTGAAGACATATTTCTTTTGCTGCAGATGTGGAATTTCCAAGCGATTATCCCTCAGGTTGCCTCCTGGGCTGCGTGGATGTGACTGATTGTTTATCACAGGAGCAATTTCAGGAGCAGGTGAGTACAGCAAATAACCCTTTCCAAGCTTGCATTAACCATCAGACTTTTAAAGTGGTGGAACTCACCTCTGGAGAAGACATTGAGTGGAGATTTTAGACTGTGTTGAGAGAAGACAAAAGTTACTGCAGGGATTTGGGTGGCAGAGAACATGAAGGGGCTTGGAAACTCAAGACATCTTGGAAACATGGAAAACTCTGCAGCTGTGGTGGTGCTGTGCCATAGGACCTTATCCCTGCCCTGTGGTGCAAATGGGATCACCTGCCCTGGTGAGGGTGGCCCATGCAGAGGCATCATGGTCTGTAGCTGCTGGATCTGCCCGGTGCTTCTTCCTGGAGCTGGAGGTCACAATGGCCTCACTGGTGGCATCACACTGGTCTTACTGGTGAGTTGTGAGTTGTGCTCTGGTTGGGGCATCAGAAGAAGGAGCTGTGGGAGAAGGTGAGTCCTCTCCCACCAGGGAGGGATGAACAGGAGAGCCACATGGTCTTCACGGAGACCCTGCAGAGAGGACATCCAAAGCCCATGGATACAGGGAAGGAGGGACACTGGAGAGTACAGTGGGCTCCCAGTGGAGTCAAGGGACATTTAAGTGGCCTTTTTCTCAATGAGGCAGGTGATTTAGTGTCCAGGGACAGGATAAGTTTAAGGTACCAAGGCTGCCTTCACCTCAGGCTTCACCAGCAAAGATCTGCCAGAGATCCTGGAGAAGGGTTCAAGGAGGAGGAGAGGGATTAGGTGTAGCGAAGAGAGGTTGAAATCAGGAGTCTTTTGAGAAATCTCAATCCATACAAGTGCATGGGTGATGGTGCTGTGCCTCCAGATGTGCTAAGAGTGTTGGCAGGTGGCTTTGTGAGGCCACTCCTACCTTGGGAAGGTTATGGAGACTGGGAGAAGACCCTGGTAACTGTTAGATCCATCATTAAAAAGGGAAGGAAGGGATGCCTGGACACAACCTGGTGAGGTTGTGTCTCAGTCATGGGAGAAAGGCGCAGAGGTTGGAGTACAAGCAGCAGAGGGAGCTTTGGTACTGGAATACCATGAAATCTACAGGACTCTTTGGCCTTGTATGGGAACAAGCATTGGGAGAGAGAGAGGAAGGGACGCTGGGGCCAGTGTACGGATTTTCTTCTGTAGCATCCACTAATTTACAGTTTGGTCTTAAATGGAGATTCTTGTCCATCTTCTGCTGTCTGTTAACAGTGGTGAAGAAATACATCCTAATCTCTCACAGTACTTTTCCTCCTCTTCCTTTGTGGATGTCTTCTCCAGACATTGGTAGAATGACTGTGACAGCATCTCTGGTCTGGGAATTGTGCTGTAGGTAACTGGGTTTCAATCTTCCCACGGAGGACCCTCACAATATTAGCCATGTTCTCTGGGAATCTCTCCCAGTTTGCTGGCACTGCTTGGCCACAGAGGCACTGGAGGAAGAGCAGTGCCAGAAGGAGCACCATTATCTACCCTATTAGTGAGAGATTCCCCTCTCTCCTCAATGCCATGGCACTTCCAAGGCTATATTTCACTGGCTTTTTGCTGCTCCCGCATTGCAAACTACTTACAACTCCTAATTTCTTGCCTTTCTGCAGTGGTTTTGTCCGTTTTTTTCCAGGATTGCTTTAAGCAGTGTTCATTTCCCTCACTGGTAAACTTGAATCCAGAGATCTGAGCCTCTTTCTGCAGTTGCTTTATGAGGAAGTGTCTGGTTTTGTGGGCTCTCATGAGCAGCAAGTGCATGTGAAGGAAGCTGAGCTGAATTTAATTGCAAATGTCAGCACGATGACAAAGTGTGCAGCGCCAGCTCAGAAATCCGAGTTGGATCTCGCTGGGAGGAGTAAATCCCTGTTGCTCACGTGGGTGATTCAGCCCAGGTTCATCAGGAACCGCGTGCCAGCACCGTGATCCAGCCAGTTCCCGGTGTGCAAAGATCCCTTGTGCCTCAGGGGGAGAGGGAAGGAAGATGATGTGCTTTCCCCACTTCTGGCGTGCAGAAACATGGGATATTTCCTAGAGGTGTGTTAGCAGGCAAAGTGAGGTGATGCAGAGCAGAGACCTCGTGGGGATTGAGCCGCCGCGGAGCTTTTCCAGGCGCTGTGCTTTGACTCACACCTCTCCTCTTCACCACCTCCTCTTTGAAGCTCCTGCATGTTCCAGAAGAAATCATTTCACAAGTGCAGGGTGAACCATGCTTGCAGGTTATACCCACCTCCCAAGGATGAAATAGTTCCCTGGCTTGCTTATGGTGTTTTGATGGTGGTCCAGCCTTTTTTGGCAGCCATGGAGGCTGGTTTGACTTTTGTGACCATTTGTTCCCCTTGGCAAGGGAGACTCTTCCTGGTCTTGGGTCTGTTCTTGGTCCTGGGGCTGTTCAGCCTGGAGAAGAGAAAGCTCTGGGGAGGCCTTAAAGCCCCTTCCAGTGCCTAAAGAGGCTCCAAGAGAGCAGGAGAGGGACTTTGGACAAGGACAAGGGGGAATGGCCTGGAGGAACAGGACAAGGGGAAATGGCTTCCCACTGCCAGAGGGCAGGCTTAAGTGGGATATGGGGAAGGAATTGTTGGCTGTGAGTGGGTGAGGCCCTGGCCCAGGTTGGCCAGAGAAGCTGTGGCTGCCCCATCCCTGGAAGTGTGCAAGGCCAGGTTGGACAGGGCTTGGAGCAACCTGGTCTAGTGGAAGATGTCCCTGCCCATGGCAGCGGGGTGGAATTGGATGGTCTTGAAGGTCCCTTCCAACCCAATCCAGTCTGTGATTCCATGATTCCACGGCCTGTCCCTCCTGTCTCTCTCCTGTTCTCTCTCAGTGCTGCTGTCACCCACTCCCTGTTTAGCACTGTCTGCAGATTTAATTTCCCTGCTGTTTGCATCCTCTCTCAGGTTGCTAATGAAGATGTTGTGGCTCCCTGCTGGTATTTTTCTGTCATTATCTTCATTTAATTTTATTTTTTTTTACACTTGTGCTCAAAAAACCAAAATTAAGCAACGATGCCCCAGCAGAGTCAGACCCATTCCCTGCCTGAGCTCTTGCATTATGGTCAGGGAGGGGTTATTTATCCACATTTTTACTGGACATGTAAGCCTGGCCTTGTATCACCCCTCAGAGGACTCAGTCCTACCTACCTCTGCCCTACCTGCAGTATTTGAGGCCTGTCTGACATTGCTGAGGTGGTTTCCAGATCTTCAGGGTCGTGTGGGAAGCGATGATGGAACAGGATCTGATGTGCTGTAGCTGGTAGGGAGCAGAGGAGGAGCAGAGGTGTCCTTGGGATAAGGACTAGTGGCATGTCTGGTGACATTGCCCTAATCCCAGTTGTGCTGCTTACTGCATGAACTAGTTAAATCAGCTCCTCTGGGTCTCTCCCACGTGGAAAATAAAGCAGCACTTCCATCAGGTTATTTACACCTCGTTTTACTGCTCAGAGCTCTGATCTCTGGATTGAAGCAGCTCTAGGAGCAGAAGCTGTTGTTGGGTAGGAAAGTCCAGCCCAGATGTCCAGTGTCATCTGCCTTGTCTGCAGGGGACCGAAGCTCAGCCCTGGTTGCCTGGTGCCAGGAGATCCCTCTGAAATCTCAGGATTTCCAGTTGAGCTTTGCACATCTTGCCCCTCCTCAGAGCGCATTCTGAGCTCGTTTCCTTCTCTCCCTGGCAGCCACCCAAAAACTCCTAGTAGAGACCAGAATGATCCCTTTGTTACACTTTTCGGTGCTAGAGGTGACCTGGAAACTTTCTTCTCCCTGTGGAGATCCGAGTGTTGACGACGGCTTTTCCTTGCTCCGGGGCTGACGTCACCGACACCTTGAGCCAAGCGAGGAGCTGCCCCTCTTTTCCTGCAGAGGTGTCGGTGACTTCAGCAGCACCCACTCGGGATATGTGCGATGGGGCAGGCAGGGCTTGGCGCAGCCCTAAAGCCAGCAGGGAGGTGTTTACACCGATGCCATTTCAATGTGCTCTGAGGTCCATGTTGTTCATTTTGCTAATGACTTTGATCCGAGAGGCTATTTGACTGGGAAAAGAATGTTTCCTGCTGCTATTTTGGTGGCTGATAGGTGTGTTTGGGCTTATTTTGAGTCCAGGTGTACACACATGATGATATCTGGCTGTAGTTATTATCCCAGGCTGAAATATTGGGTAATTATGTTTGATGGGAGTTAAGTGTTTATTTTTCATTTCTGGGTGATCACTTAGTGTCCTTAAATCAGCACAGGGGAACATGGCAAAGCTATTTTTGTGCCACAAGATTGCAACTATCATGTAAATAGCTCCAGCTTTCCCTCTCAGGAAATTCGGGTTTAATCTCTTGGCCTCCTCTTCCCTCTCCAGTGAAAAGAACAGCAAAAAACATGAGACTCAGGTGCCCAGTGTACAGGACTCAGTTTAGATCCTCAAATAGGAGTGGAGAAGGGTAGAGACTTTCTATATTTAGCCTCCAGAAGGTGCCTGTTTAGATTATCTCCAAATAAAGGAACAATAGCCCGCTGGGAATATTTTCCTAAGGAGTTAATGAGAGGGAGAAACACAAACATAGACACTGATGTGTACTTTGAAGAACAGTATAAATACATAGAGACTTTTTGTGGGGACCTTCTCCCTGAAGGAAAGGTTTCTTAGTGCAGGCTCTGAGCGAGACAAGTGCCTGTTTGTGCGGTGCTGGGGCTGTCCTGGCACCTTCCTCACCCCCTCCACCGGGATATTTGCCTTCTCATTCCTGAGGCACCTCTCCCGATGAAAGATTTTTAACTAGATCAGATTCCTCCTGGAGCAGTCTAGGTGGCTGTTAATGATTGCAACCCATGAAAGGCCTTTGAACTTTACAGGTCTCTGCATTCTCCTGAGCTGAATTTGTCTTTCCCACATAGCCTGTTGCCAGATCCACTGGTGGATTAGGCTGGCTCGCAGGGTGATGCATCTCTTTAGTTTGGGTTCTCACCCCACAAAGCCCCCTGGTTCGTGGTTCTGGGAGCAGAGCAGGAATACAGCTGGTTTAGATTAGAGAGGGTAAAAGATGGGGGAGTTTTTCCGTATGGGAAGTGCTTTGGTTTTCATCAGAGGCTCTTCTGAGGCTCCAGCTGCCTCACATACGCTAGCAGGTTTGCTCAGGCCACTGCTCAGGCTGTTAAGATGAAGGAGAGATTGTCACTTGATGATGATTAATTTAGGAATGCATTAACATGCCAAAGAAATCGAATGATAGAGGCCTGCTTGCCCTCTCCTCTGGTTTCCTAGACCCAAGGGAAAAAGTGAAGCCAAGGCTGAAGCATATGACTTAATTAATGATGACTGTGGACTTAGCCTCTGCTACCATTTCAGCAAACTACTCACGAGCTGGCAGGGTCTTTTCCCTCTCTCAGATTTGGTCACTGAGACTTGCTGCCTTCTCGGTATTTGGTTTTTATTTAATCCTGAAACCAAGGGTTAGATAAAACTGACCTGGGGCCTGGCTGCTGCTCGGGTGCCTCACAGCCTCCCTGGCTAGGCTGAGCTGTGCCCACCCTTTCCATGGTGACCTCAAATGCTGGGGATCAGCTCCAAAATACAGCCCTCACCATACACGTACCCAAGGACTCTGCATGTCATGGATTCCCTAACCCTGAACAGACTGGTTGCTCCACATCCTGGTCCTGTGAGAAATGCCATCCCATTTGTTGTGTTGAATCAGTCCTGGAAGCAGCTGCCGGGTCACACCTCCTCAGGGAGCAGCAGCAAGGGTCACTGTGTGCAGTGGCAGCTGTCCAAGGGAACCAGGGACAGTGGTGCCTTCTCTGTGCAAGGCTGTGTTCCCAAAGTTGGGGTTTTCCGAACTTCTTTTGTGTGTGTCCTACCACTGTGCTTCCCAGCTCTGATTTATGACAGGACTTTGTGAAGCTGCTTGAAGTTGTCTGACTGTATGCAGCAGGCACTGTGAGCTGCCTGTGCCAGAGGCAGGTGCCCTGCTTCCCCATCGTGTCCTCCTCCCCACTGCCTTTTCCTCCTCCTTGCCAGGTCTAGCCGAGGGTGCAAGCAGTGGGGCTGTGTTGGAGCTGAGCTTAGCCCTGCTTCGGCCATTCCTTGGCACAGGGGGATAAAACAGCTCTTTCGGCCTTGTACCCTCCCAAATATTTTTCTAGGTCCACCCAGTTTCTCCCAGACCGGTTGTCAGGCGCTCTATAAACATCTCCAGCCCTTCCAGGGTTTAGCATGGGCGGGTGTTGTCCCAGGCTGGGATTTGAGCTGCACAAGGGTGTTGGTGGCTGTAGGTCCCGCGATGCCGGTTCAGGGAGAGCCGGGGGGTGCAGCGTTTGCCGGCACCGCTGAGTCCTCGGGGTCTTCCTGTGGACAGACTGCTCGGAGTGCATCAGCACGAGTTTGAACATTAAATCTACATTTCAAAGTCCTGTTATTACTTATTATGTTTTAATTGCTTCCCTTGCCCTTCGAATCAAAGTACAGCCTGTGGTGTAGGAACAGCACGATGAGAGCCGGGGCTCCGGGCTGGGAGGCGGAGAACACCCACTGGATGGATCCGCCCGGCCGGGGGGAAGGATCCTGCGGCGATCCCGGCCTGCTGCGCCTGGAGCTGGTTGTGTACCATCCAGGCGTGCGAGGGGCAGAGCAGACAAGGGTTGCCAGGCATCATGGTGGGAAGAAGGGGAAAGGAAGGCCGGCTCACAGAATTCCTTGCGCATCCTGGCGCAGGGAGCGTGTGCCAGCACACGAGCTGCCAGCAGCAGCTGGAAGCGCTCAGGAACAGCAGGGAGGATGTTGACTGCAACAATGCATCAAGGCTGCGGTTTGTAACCTCAATAGTCAGGCAGTTAAGTTTTTTTCTCTTTTTTTTTTAACAAAGACATTTTGATTGCCAAATCCATAACCATTAGCAGCTGTGGTTTCGAGCTGTTCCTTCCTCACACGTTGCAGTCTAGACCTGACAGGCTTTCAAACAAAAGTTTGGCTGCCGGCTTTTGTTTGGATTTCTTTGTGATCCTGGTTTCTTTCCTTCTTTTCCCATTCCGTTGATTCAGATTGAACATGGATGTGTATCCCAGCCGCTGTGGAGTGGCTCTTCTCTATCCCTGAGCTCTTCTGTGGCCAAGGACAGCTTGTAGTGTTCCTTGGGTGCATGTTCTGGATGTTTCTGCCTCAAGCTAGAAAATTTGGCGTTTCTAGAAAGTTGGATCTGCTTTAGGTTTTCTGTTTAGGAAAATGTTACATTTCTCACAGGCCAAAAGCTGAGTGCTGAGGCAGAGGAAGCAGGTCCTTAAAAGATGATGCTTGAAAATATTCTCGGAGTTTGGAAGTGTGATGCAAAACCATGTCATGAGGGGGATCAAAGCTTGGATTGAAGTGCTTGGTGCTGTGCAAGTACTTTCCAGAACTGGAGGGCTGAGTCAGGAGGTGACAGAGAGCAGTTGCAAAGCCGGGTCTGCTGTTCCCAGTTGGGTGTTACCTTTGGGTGAACGTGCCCTGGAGCACTCCTGGGTGAAGGCTGGGTTGGGAAAATTGGCTGGATAATCTGCCAAAAGGAATGTCCTTGCAAAGAGATGATGGAGACCACTGCTGTGGAAACAACAGACAGGAAACTGATGCTCCCACACCACTCTCCTTGGAAAAGTGACAAGGATGGATGTGGCTTAACATCCAGTTAAGCATCATCTCTCTCCTTTTTGATGGCTCTATTTCTCCTGGATCCACATGTCCACGGTGCAGGTGTTCCTGTAAGTGCCCTTCTTTGGCTGCAGCACCCCTGTCAGTCCCCAAAAACTACCAACTTTCTTTTCCCGTTTACAAACCACTAAAGAAGCATTTTCTAGCTGGATGGTGAGCAATTTCCCTCCAGAGAGGAGGAGAAAATGGCTGTTTAGTAGTTAATTACCTGTTACGTTGCTCTGACAGCGATGAAGCTTATGAGGCATGAAAGAAGAGCGGATCTGCCTCTCCCACAAATCACCAAGAAAACGGGGTGAAGGAAGTTGTGCTCCCCAGGGATGCCTCACATCCCACTGCTCTCCTTGCGCATGGCCAAGGGGTTTCTCCAGCGCCCGGGAAGAGCCCAGCGCGTGTTCCTGCCTGCTGGGGAGAGTGATTTATTGCCCCTGCTGGTTCCAGCAGCCCTGCTCTTTCCGAGGGGATGTCGTCTCCGCCAGGGTGATTTTTTTTCCCTTTGAATGCGTTTTATGGTGAACTCTCTTGCCAACACATGGGCTCTGCTTGCTTTTATTCTTTCCAGACAGCGTTGCTTTCCAGTGTTGCCTCTTTTATTCCGAAGCTCTTGGAGAGCAGCAGGGAAATGAAGGCTGGAGCTGGTGTCCTGGCCCGGCACTGCCTGGCAGAGCGAGCCGTGTTTTCCCTGTTGTTCACCGAGGAGCCACGCCAGGAAAATGATTCACCCCTTTCCATTATGAACCTTGCAGAGCATCTCAACCCCCTCCTCACTGCCGGTGCCCTCGGCCACCCCCGGCAGCTGTAAGATGGAGAGGGTGGTAGTGCCCCGGGGAAGGACTACAGGTTCCAGCGTGCAATTCTGCGCCGCTCGGGCTGACCGGGATGTGCTCACGGGCACGGGGAGCCGAGGAGAGCTCAGGCTGCATTGAGGGCTCCATGGGCAGGCGTGTGTGAAACAACGGGGCGATTCCCACCCCGTTGTCTCCCTTTGTGTCCCGAGGCCTTAATGAGACCGAAGGATGCTCCTAAAAGGTCGCTAACGGAGCTGCCGGGCAGTGTTTGGGCTTTGTGCTGGCGGAGCCGCTGCTCCCTGCACGCGGTGCCTTTGTTCCTGCCTCGGATGCGCCGGAGCAGAGCTCATCTCGTTAGTGATGGTTTGGCTTCCTCCCAGCACGTTTTCTTTCGGCTCTTTCCATTCCCCTGCCTTCGGGTCACGGCGCTCGGGTTCAAGCCAACGCAGCTTATTGGAGAGGGGTGAAGAAATCCAGGGGTTCGGGACGGCCCTTCTCCAAGTTTTTTTTTTTTTCCAAGATGGAATCAGGACGAGCTTAGGGTCCCGAACGCTGCGTTGGTACCAGTGACCCTACACGGCCCTGGCATCCCACTGCAGGCTTTACCCAAATCAGGGAAAAAGTATTTAACAGATTGGTGTAGGGGGAAAAAAATAGCAGGAGGGTTTTTTTCTCAGCTGTCAGAGAAGGTGGGTTTGTGTCTCTGCTGGCTCCGAGCTGGCTCGTCCCCTCCTTTGCTCTTTTGCTGTGGGCTGTGGAACGGGAGGCTGGCAGCCCTGCTGCTATTCCTGGTGCTGACAAGCTGCTGATGGGAGACAAGGGATGGCGAAAACGAAGTGTAGGGAACATTCATTAGCAATTAGCCCTGCCTGCAGCTTGAGCGAGGTGGCTGTTGGGGACATCTGATAGCCACTTAATACACATTCAAAGCATCGGCTCTGGCGTGAGGGTGAGTCTGGTGGCCAGTTTTCAGAGGAGCCCAGCCCTCAGCTCCCTTTTCCAGCTACATTTAACCTCGAGCTCTTCCTGCATGCATTAAGCCCTTGAGATCTGCTTTTCTTTCCCCTCCCAGCTAATCTCCTCACAGCCAGGATCTTACAGACCTGTTAGCAGCAAATCCAAGCCCAACTGGAGTGGTGGGATGAGCAAGGAGGGTGGTGTTTGTGTGGACGCCGGTGTGTAGAGCACGTTCGTGGGGTTTTCAGCGCGAAGCAGTGGGCAGGAGCAGCAGTTGGTAAAGCTGTGCCGGCTCTTCACAGCCCACGGAGCCCACGGCCTCCCAGCTGCCTCATCACCAGCCCGCTCCGAGGTGGCAGAAGGTCTGAGAGGAGGCTGAATCATTTTACATTGCATAACCCCTCTCTTTCAAGCTTCTCTGCTCATCTGCAGGATTGCAGGAGGGTGAGTTTGCTCCTTTTTGATGGACAACCTGGCCTCTGGACTGTATTTGTTGTGGCCACCTTCTCCTAAATGCAGAGTTGCTTCCAGGGAGAGGCAATGTCAAGCCTAGAGTACCAGCACCTATTTTGTTAACGCCCTCAAGATGAGAATGATGAGTACCATTGAATTTAAGAAGGAACATCCCCCATCAGACTCCTGACTGGGTTTGATTCTCAGTTGCCAGAGGAGAGGGAGCATGGTGTCCTTCTGAATTGGTCTTTTATTTGAAAAAATGCTGTTGCAGATCCTCTTTACTGGGGATCGTGGAATCCCAGAGTGGTTTGGGTTGGAAGAACCTTAAAGCCCATCTCGTTCCACCCCTTGCCATGGGCAGGGACAGCTTCCACTAGACCGGGTTGCTCCAAGCCCCGTCCAACCTGGCCAATATGACAGGATATGCTCTGTCCTCTCTCCCTGCCACACTCCATGTGGGTTTTGGGCTTTTATTCCAAGCCTCAAATTTGCTGAAGTGCTGATGGGCAGTGACCACTGTCTGTGGGATGTAGTAGTTGGGAATAAATTTGTTCTCTGTCTCCTAAACTTCTGGCATTGCAGATTGTAGAGTGACTCGACTGACCTCTCCCAACAAAAACATTGAGAAAGGAGGTTTTTTATTTCTTAGACACTTGGGCAGCTGTGGAAAATGTAACGGAGGTGAATGTGTTTGGTGTCTTGGTGGCAGCATCTCCTAGGGAGCTCCCTATATTTCTGTGGGATGAATGAATGGAATTAGGTCATGGAAGGGACTGGGGGAAGAGGAGAGCTGGGCTATTGGGTTGACTCATTATGTGAGGGCTCACCCTTAACTTCCTCACCTGGGAGCATCCTGACTAGGCAGAGGAAAGGGTTACGGCTCTTTCTCAACTCCAGCAGGCAAGAATATTCTGCTTTTTTTGTTCAGCAGGATGGGATAAGAGGTTTCCAGGGCAGGTACAATAGGAAGCCTTAAATGCAGGGGCTGGACGAGGGGCTCCTTCTCTGCCTCCTGGGACTAAGATGCCAGAGGAAGGAGCGAGGCTTTTTAAAATGCAGGACACGAAGGGATTTGGCACAGGGACAGAAACATACCCCGGGAGCGAAGATGAAAGGCTGTGGTGTGGAAGCCTGAACCCGAGTCACAGCTGTGGCATCCGCCTTGGCCTTGGGATTGGATTGAACTGGAAGCTCTTGGAGCTGAAGGCTTGATCCTGGCTTTGGATGAAAGCTGTCAGTGGAGAAGCCAACCTGGCTGTTGCCTTCACTGCTGAAGGCAAGGTCCCTGTTTGGGGGACGTTCCCTGGCTGGGGGCTGTAAGGGATGTGAGGGGGACATAGTGGTGTCAAGGTCCACCTGGGAGATGGTGGCTGAGGAGATTTGGGAAACAGCTGCACTCCAGGCATAGGACTTCTATTACACACTGATCCTGGACACCCAACCATGAGGTGTAGTGGAGCGGGGATGGCCCACCTCTGTGAACAGGTTTGGGTGATCCCTTACGCCCCTCCAGTCTATGGAGCGACCTTTGGAGGCTGTGGTGACACAGAGGCTGCTGAATACCTCAGGTCATCTGGCCATGGAGGTACTGCCAGTCACCTGCATGATGCCGAGAGCGATAAAGCTGCGCCAGCATTTCGCACTCTCCAGGCATTGGCTGGGATATTCACATTGGCTCTTTCTAACCTTCCAAGATCCTCCTTCCCTGCAGATGGGAAATGAAAATCCTTGGCATTGGCATGGAGCAGTGGAAGCAAGTCAAGTAAGGTGACTCAGCCAAAAAAAAATAAAGAGGAGGAAACCTGTCCAAGCCCAGATCGGTGCAGCAGGGCATCAGCATGCAGTGCGGATCAGGGCACCCTTCCCCCCAGCACAGTGCTGCACAGAGCAGCTGAGTGCCCCCACATCTCTGTCTTACTCAGTCCACAGACCTTACACGCTGTTGTAAAATGAGAGGGGTTGGAAACACTTTCCCTGGTTGATCCAGTCCCAGCGCTGGGCTTCTGTAAATCCCCCCTAACCGCTGGCAGTGCTGCCAAACCTCACTGCAGCACAGGGAGAGCAGGTCGCTCCCTGCTTCCCTCTCCATGTCCAGCTGTTCCAGGGCAAATCCAAACTCATCTTGGCAGGTCGGTGAGAGCTTTTCAAACACTCGGCCTAGGAGTCATTTGTTAGTAACAAATGGGGGATTTGCCAGGACACGCAGCTCCATCTGGTCTGGCATCCTGTCCCCTCCAGCAGCCTTGACAGATCTGCCTGGGGAAGGCAGGGGAGCAGGAAGAAAAGAGAAGACAGTTTTCCCATGGAAGGAAAACCACTTCCGCAGTCTGTTTGAGCAGTATTTCCTGGGCTGGAGCACCTTCATGGCACGCCCTGGCCTCGGCGCCTGTCAGCACCAGTTCTGCAGCTCATGGACAATCTGAGGGGAGTGTTGGAATATACATTTTTTATTACTGTTTTGCATTTCACCTCTGAATGCCAGCAAGGCTGAGCTGCAGCCAGTCAGGATTTTGGTGCGCTTCCTGCATGGAGTAGGTTTTTTCTCCTTTTCTCCCCCTTGGTTAATGAGAGAAGCAATCCTAGAGGTCTTTTCCAACCTAAATGCTTCTGTGATTCTATAATCTGTTTATACTCTTCCTATATAATTCCCCCATTTCTTCATCGTGGTGAAATCCCTCTGTGGACTCTTTGCACAGAGCCAGCCCTGAGCTGACTTCTCCGAATCATCACCTTGGCATGTTGCAGGTGTGTTGCTCACCTTTTAGATGCAGATGAATCTCAAGGGCTGTGTGTCCCACAGGAGGACAGCGCACACTCTGCAAATCTCAAATCCTTGTGTTTGGACTGAGCTTTGTGGGGAAGATTTGGGGACGTATCTGTAACTGGGTCAGCGGGAGGTGGCCAACCTTCTGGTGGTCATCTTCAAGCTGAGTTTGGCAGGTTGTTTTGATTGAGGCGCTGTCGTGCTGCCTGTGACCGGGGTGGGGATACCCACATTCCAGGGAATGCATCAGGCTGAAAATCAGTCCTGAGCCTGTCCCAGTGAACAGGCCGGCTGGAGAGGGCAGGGCCCCGACCACCTCCCTGTCAACATACCATGTTTCTGATCAGCTTAAGTCAAGTGTGAAACCACAGGGGAAACACAGGTCAGTGCTAAAGGGGGTTGAAAGGAGTTTGGAAGCAGCCAGGGTGAGTGGATCCAAAAATGCAGCAAACTCTGGCAGAAGCGCAGTGGGAAGAGGCTGAGTGAGGGGCTCTCTGAATAACACCCAAACCTGCAATTGTTTGGAGTTTTTCATTAAAAGTTCTTGAAGTGATTTAATCTGAGCTGCTACAGCATCAATATAACCCATGTCTTGGTTAAGATCCCTCCGCTCCTGCCCGCCGAGCTCTTTCCATGCCTGCGCAGCCGCCCTGACTCTGTTCCCTGTGTCTCCCTGTATTTCACAGTATCCAGACCTGAGCCAAGAGTCCGGGTCTCCATTTGTCTTTATCTGCACTGATCCCCAGGAGATGGTTGTGAAGTTTCCCATCAAAGGAAAACACAAAATCTGTAAGTAGTAAAGTTTCCCCAGCTGCCCCATCGGCCCTTGGAGCCTGCTCCCCTTGGCACCCCGGCTTGCCTTTGCCAGATGAGTTCCCAACCTTTGCCCTCTGCTCTTTGATCTGGAGGTGTTTGTTTAATGGCTCGAATACATCTGTAATATTTTTTTGTGTTCGGTTCCCCTTGCCCCAGATGTTGCTTGCTTCCAAATACATGCCTCTTCCTGCCTCTGCAAACACTTGGGGAGTCACAGAGTGCTTGTGTCGGCGGCTGATCCGCTGCCGGCATCAGCCTGAGTTGGGATACAAGAGGGTGCGGCAATGCCCCAGTGGATCCACGGGACCTCCTTGTCCTGTAGTTCCAAATCGCCCTCTTGCCCTTGATGATGATGAGGGCTCGAACAGCAAGAGCTGCAGGGCCAGACGGATGTTCCCCATCCAGAGGCCAGCGGGCTGGGATGTCCTGGCAGAGCTGGCAGGGAAGCGCTGCAGCATCTGTCCGTGCTCCGCTTGCCAGTGTCGTTGGTCCCTTTTACGAGCCACCAGCCCCTCTGCAGGCTGCCAGTTATTCCTGCCCGCTGCCGTAAAAGGGATGGAGGAGGGATGCGGCAGCTGGGGAGCCCGCAGTCAGTTCCAGCCTTATTAGCAGCCTCCCCACCACACAGCCCGGGGAAGGCGCTGCACACGCTTGCAGGGGATGTGAAAATTTAATTCGACGGGCTAAAAGCAGCAGAAGCAGGAACAGTCTTGGCTGTTTGTTTAGCAGAGCTGACACCTGGGTGTTCTCCCTCCTTTGCCATGTGGATCTCTGGGAGTAGTTACCTGGGGCACAGGAGCGGTGGGATTTCTCAGGAAAGGGCTTTTGAAGCACAGGGTAGGGTTATTTTTGTTGGTTTTGAAGTTTTTTTCTCTTCTCTGCTCAGGGAAGCACCTTTCTCCCACAGCTTCAGTTTCTCCCTGAGTGTTGGGGTGTTACTGCAAAACCATTTGGTTTCTTCTCTGCCTTTTGGGGCAGTACCTGGGAGGTGCATTCAGCCAATGGTGACCAGCAATACTTGGAGAGCTGCAGCATTTGGATCTCACTCAGTCCTCCCCCTGGATGGGTCATTCCCAGTGCCAATGGGCAGGCAGGAGTTATTAAGGATGCAAACATCTTGGCTGTGGGAGAATATCCTTGTGGCTGTTGCATGCTGGAGAAACTGCATCCTTTTTTTGACTTGTTTGAACCTCTCCTTGCTCTTGTCTAGGCTCTCTCGTGCCCCTTCACTCCTACATCTGCCTCCAACCATCCAGGGGTAGGAGAAGGGGATGCTGCCGTGCGGGGTGAGCACGGGATGACCGGCTTGTGCGCGTCTGCCTCGCCGGGTGCAGGTGCTGCCAGTCCCCTCCCCATCTGTCACATTGTCTCCTTTGTGTTGTGACACTTCCCTTCTTGGAGAAGGATCAGTCTAACAGCCTGGAAGGAAGCCGGCTGTGCTGGCAGCTGCCTGTGCTCCTGCTGCTGGCCCAGCCTTCCCTGCCCTCCATCCCGACAGGAGCTGTCACGGGAGCAGAGCGGGAGGACTGTGGAGCTGCATGTTCACCCCCCGGAAGGGACATGGTCTGTCTGGGTGATATTTGTGACAGCCTAGGGAAGGAGCAGGGAAGCCTTTGACCTTTCATCAGGGCAAGGTGCTGTTTTAATAGGAGCTGGCATTGTATCCCAGGCAGGCAGAAACTTAATTCTCCCAGCTGGAAGCAGAGCAGAGGGAAGGTGCCGGCTCACATCCCCACCTGGGCTTGCCGGCTGCCCTGATCTCCTTGAAACCTGGCTCAAACCATGACAAAATGCCAGTTTGTCTTGTTGGGAAGCCAAGCCAGAGCAGTTTTCCTTGCCAGATAACAGCATGGACCTCGCCGCGATGACATCCGGATGCTTCTCCGTTGCAAATTAGTTGTTTCTAGCAGCCTGGGGATGGGAAAAAAAAACCCTAATGTGGCTTGGGTTTTGCTTCCAGGGTTATTGTTTGCGTGGAAGGGATGGGCACAGTGCTTCTGTTGCATCTGAGAGTACAGCTGTCCCCAAACACATCCCTGTGTAGTTTTAGCACGAGGACAAAGCTCACTGGCTGTTCTCGTGGGAGTTTTCCTTGAATCCTGGCTAAGCTTCCCTGAAACATCGTTGAGAAACCTCCCTCCACCAGCCAGCGGCTGGAAGAGCGGGCGGAGGGACACGGTGTGTGAGATCAGCCTTAAATCATTGAGCGGAAAGAGCTGGGGACCCTGGGGCTTTGCCTTATTTTTAGCCTTTTCTTAAAGGTTACCTATGTGGTGTGTGATGTTTGCCAGCTGGAAGAGCAGAAGAGCCTCCTGATAGTTTTGGGGTCCAGGAGGAGCAGGCAGACATGTGAAATAGGATGCTGACAGCCCTGATGGCACAGTGTTGGGTGGGGAGGGGACCAGAGCATGGAGAGAGTGGGAACTTGCTGCCTTCTTCCTGCCAACCCCCACATGGTGTGGGGACAGGCTGGTTGGAAACGTGTCCAGCCATAGCAAGGAGGGGGCTTCTTCCCCAGCCTTAGGTGGTGGTGGGGAAATTCTTCTCCAAGGTGGCCAAAGGGATGGAGGATCTCCCAGACCAGATTCCAAACCACATTTCAGTTTATGGATCAGTCGCACGGTGACCTGCAAACCCTCTTTGTTGAGCCAGAGAAGTACCTGCTTCTCAGGCACATGGGCATGTTTCTGGAGCAGTGGCCAAAGTAGAACTTGTTTGGAGCTTGGTGGATCTTGTCCCCACCACAGATATGCTGTAGCTGGGTTGAAGCAACACAGCTCTCCCAGGGACTGCATGGGCTGTGCTTCATCCATGGGCTTGATACCCCACAAGAATGATGCTGAGGGTGAAGTACTGCCAGCTCCGGCTCCATCCACATCACTGGGATTTGGCTGGGATGGACTCTATCTTCTATTGAGACAGAACTCTGATCCCTTTACCTCCTCTCCTGATGGTATGCCTGCAGTGGATCCGATGTTCCTCCTAGAGGATGCAGGGAATGCTCCCCAGGGATTAGGGCCACCCTTCCCAGCTCAGGATGGGGCCTGCAGTTTTTGCTGCTGCCTTCTGCAATGCTTTGGAGCCCTGTCCCTACTCCCAGCTACAGAGATAGGCCTAGGTTGGCATTTGGAAGATGGGAAGATGCAGGGAAGCAGCAGAGAAACGGGTTCCTGGGGAGACATGGCATTAGAGGAGGTGACTGGCGCTGGCACAGCCTCTCTGGGAGCTGCAGGAGCTTTGCCTGGGAGAGCAGGAGCATCCTGGCTTTTTTACAGGCAGGAAGAAAGGGACAGGACTCCTCCAAAGCAGCTCATCATGCTCCTGGCTTGCTCACTGTGCCTGGCTTCTGGCTTCTGATGCAGGAGTTCCCCAAATCCCACGTCCTGATGTCCTGCCCCTCTCCCAGATGGGAAAGCAGAGCTGGCAGCCGAGGCACTGTGAAGGACAAGGGGAAGCAGTGTTTGCTCCAGGTCCCACCAGAGTTCCTGGCCGAGGTGGCAAAGGCAGCACAGCCCTCCCAGCTGGTGGCCTTGGAGGCCACCAACCTGGCACTTGGCAGCAGAGAGTGGTTGTCCCAATCACACTGGGTGCCCATTGCACCATCGTCCCCAAGCTGAGGGTTTCTTGTCCCCAAGCCCAGCTTTCGGCCATGCCGTGGAGAAACATGTCCCCGACACGGTGCTTGATGGTCCCCCGTCTCCTCTGAGTGTGTCAACACACATCCTGCGGGCGAGCACACGGATCGGTTCCCCCCCGGTAGTGGCAGGCAGGCGAGTGCTGGATGTTAATTTACTCTCCTCTTCGCTGAATTTTCCCCTCTCTGGCGTCTCTTGGCCGTGTCAGACACGCTTGCCCCCGGCTCCTCGGTGTCGTGCCTGCGGAGGAGGCCGTGGTGGCTGGAAACGCCTGGCTCCTCAAGCAGGATAATTGGATGTGACAGGAACACACTAACTAGGAGACCTCGCTGCCTCCAGCTCATTTGCATTGCAAATAGCATTTAAAAATAAAGAGTGATGAGGGTTTGTTGTGGGTTTTTTTTCTTTAATCCTCTCTTTACAGGGAAACTGGATGCAAAGATCCATCAGGGAGCGAAGAAGGGGTTAATGAAGCAGAAAGCTGTGGGGTGAGCGCCAGGGGAGCAGCACCGGTTCCCACGAAGCACCAGGCTGCCTCCAAAAAGTGCCAGCGTGGTCCTTGGCTCCGGAAAGCAGGTGCAAGACAGATCCATGATCCCAGATTGCTTTTAGGTATTGCTCTATCTGTTGTATTCCAAAAGCATTAAAAGAGATGTGTTTTCACCAAGCTCTGTGCTTCCTGGGAAGTCACAAGGGTGGGTGGGAGATGGAGCTTGATGGGATGGGGTTCAACAAGCACTGGCATCTCCACATCCTCCTTGGAGCAGTGAAACCCAGGAGGGTTAGAGGAGCTCCCCAACAGCAGCCAGCCCAGCTCCATCCTGGCTTTGGCAGCATCTCCCCAAAATTGCCTCGAGGTGTGTTTGGCTGGATGGGGTTGGACACATGGAGGAGAAGGGGATGAGGGGGATGGCTCCCAACAGCCAGAGAGCCTGAGTCCTGCCCAGTGGGGATGGAGGGATGGAGAGCCCCCCAGGGTGAGAGGGGGGCTCTGTTCCTGCTCAGAGACTTTCTGCTCACAGGTGCCCTTCCAGCCCTTGGGATTGCTTGCTGAGTGCCCAACCTCAGATCCCTCTCTTCTGATTTGTAGCAAAGCAGCAGCCACCCCCCAAAACCTGCCCCCCAGCAGCTGTGTGTAAAACACCTGAATAAGATGAATTTTGCCTTTTTCTCTAACCCCTCCCGTTCAGCTTTTCCCCGTGTCACCGTGTCTGTGCTCATTATGCACTGTTGTGCACTGGGCTGTGATCCCTTCCTGCCACGGTGCTCCAGGCTCGGCCTGAGAGCTCTTCCTTGTCACCTGGAGCCCACCCTGCTCCGGGGGGGACAGAGCAGCTGCCCAGCACTGCCGGCATCCCTCTTCCTCCTCCTCTTCTCCAGGGATGTGGTGATCACTACCAGCTCGGCTGCTTGGCACAGTCACTGGTTGCAGGTTGTCCCAGCCCTCTGCCCTTTCAGAGAAGAGGAGGAGGGTGCGAAGCCTTCGTGCAGCTGGATGCTGCAGCACTGGAAATCATCCCATGCCATTTGCCCTGGGAGTTGTCTTCTGGCTCCAGAGGAGGAAGACACGCACTGTCCCCGGGGATGGTGGCACCTCTCCTGGCTGGAATACCCACCCCAGCCCCTGGCTGGGCAGAGGGAAGTGGTGCTCCCCTCTCCATCACCTTTGCTGCAGGACTATGTCCCTACTCTGTGCTCCAGATGCCAGCTTGGATCATTCATCCCAGCTTGATGTACTGGTTTGCCTTGTGCTGGACTGGTTTGGGGGTGTCCTGAGGACAGCGCTGGGATATCCCCATGAGGATGAGCCGAAATTTCCTCACCAGACCATGGGGCTGATGCTGAGGATTTGGGAAAGGGAGTGGAGGGTTTTGGGGTGTCCTGGGACCAGGGCTGAGATGAGCTGAAATTTTTTCCCCAGTCAGTGGGGCCGGTGCTGAGTCTTTAGGGTGGGAAGCAGAGGGTTTGGGGGATGTGTCACCTCCTGGTGAAGGGGGTGACTGGGGATCCAGGTGCTCCTTCAGTTGAGAAAAATATTTGGAGAGGAAAAGTGGCAGTGTGGGGCATGATGTGATGGGTTTTGGGGTGGGTGTAGGTACCCCAGGGTGGTGACCCCCACCTGCCTTTCTGTGCCAGCTCAAGGAGCTGAAAGCGTGGCCTGGGGGGCGTCCCTGCCGGGCTGGGGTCTCACACGGCCCCGCTCAGAGCGTGAAACACCCCAAAAAGCTCTTCCCCACCCGCACCGCGGCGGCTCCGGCTCCTCAGGCGGAGGATGCTCCGCTCCGGGCTTTGCCCGACTCCGGCTCCCGATCCCTTCGTGCGGCGGACTCCGCTCCGTGTTTCCCCCCCGCCCGGGGACGCCGCTCCGTGTTCCGCCCTCCGCGTTTTGCGCCGCGCCCGCCCCGCCCCGCCCGGCGGACCCGGCGCGGCCTGCGCGGCGCGGCCTCAGCGCGTGGCGGCCCCGGCCGGCCCGGCCCGGCCCCGGCCCCGGCCCCGCAGCGCCGGCCCGGCCCCGCATGGACCGCACGTAGCGCGGACACCCCAGCGACCGGGTGAGTGCGTGCCCGCCCGGCCCCGCGCCGACCCGCCGCGGGGGGGGCTTTTGGGGGGGGGCGGCGGTTGGGGCTCCTCCTCGGGCATCGGGCCTTGCTCCCCCACCCCCCCCCGTCACACGGGCTGGGCCCGGGGCCACCGCCGTGGGCCGTGACCGCCGGGCTGGGGGTATGTGCCCCCCCCTCTTCGCCTGTGATCCCCGAGGACGCGGCTGTGTGCCCCCCCCGTGACCCTTGGGAACGGGGTCCGGGTGCCCCCATCTCCCCCCTCGAGACTAGTGGGGACGGGGGGTCTGGGTGCCCCTCTCTGCTGTGATCCCGGGGACGGGGCTGTTCCCCCACCGTAGTCCTTGGGGACGGTGGTCTGGGTGCCCCCCCACTCCGTGACCGTGGAGGCTGTTGTGTGTCCCCCCCGTGACCCTCGGAAACAGGCATTTGGTTGCCCCCTGCTCCGCTGTGACCACTGGGGACGAGGGGCTGCGTGCCCTTCCACCCTTGTGACCATTGAAGACGGGGCTCTGCGCCCTCCCCTCCCTACTCCGTGGCCATGGGGACGGGGCTGTGCCCCCCCCGTGACCCTTGGGGACGAGGGTCTCTGGGCCCACCCAACCCCGTGACCGTGGGGGCGGTTGTGTGTCCGCTCCCCAGGGCCGTTGGGAACGAGCCCCCCCGGGTGTCGCGGCGGTTGGGGGTCGGGTCTCCCCGCAGAGGTGCCGGATTCCCCCCCCGCCACTGCGGGGGTCCCACTCAGGGTCCCGGGGGCTCACCCTGTGCGGGGGTGCGGATCCCTCCGGCTGCGAGGGACGAGGGGGCTGGTCCCCTGCGTGTCCCGGGGGCGTCAGGCCGCTCCCAGGGGTGCGGGGGGGAGATCCCCGTGTGTGGGGTCACCGCCGCGGCAGGTCGGGGATGGGGGGGCAGACGGGGAGGAGGTTGCCGAGGGGCAGCGGTGTCTCTGGGGTTGGGGGGGATCTTCCCCCTCTTGAGTCCCGTCTCTATGCAGGGAGGGTTTGGGGGGCACAGAAGCAGAGGGGACCCCAGGAGTGGAGGTTCCCCTGGAACAGGAAGGGGGACTCGGCACAAATCCCACAAGGTTAAATTTTCTCCAAGGCGTTTAGGAAGTGTGAGTTGTCGGGGAGGGGAGGGGGGGTGGTCAGGCCCTGAGAGCAGAGCCCCTCCAGGCATCTCCCCCTGGACTGTGCTGTGTGCTGGTGACCTGGTGCTGCAGGATGTGCCGCCCGCCTTCCAGGCCTTTGAGCCCCCGAAAGCCAGCGGGCCGATCCGGGGGTGACACTGGTGGTGACAACGTGGCCGGGTGTCCCAGGAGGGCTGGGGCGGCCGGCGGGGCGAGGGCGGTGGGGCGAGGACAGAGTTCCTGCGTGCAGCTCTCCCGCCCGTTGTGTACACGGGGAAGGTCACAGGTTCAGGTCTGGTCTGTGAGATTTGGCTCCCCTCCATCTCCCAGCAGCCCTCTTTTTTCCTTTCCTTTTTCCCCCTTTTCTGGGAAGGCTCTTTCCCTCGGAGGAGGTGTTAGCCACTCATTTTCCGTGGCGGACACTGGAGAGCCCACAGGCCCTCTCCCCCCCTCCAGAAGATCCAAGGATGCCGGCAGCAGGGCTGGCGGTCGGGCTCCGGCGCGCGCAGGCAGTTCCTCGCCTGGACATCCTCAGGAAAACCTATTTCCACGCTTTGTGCGATGACTCCGGCATCGGATTATGCCGCACATTTCTAGCTCTTTGTTGGCAGTGTGCGACCGCACACGCACGGCACTCGGAAAATCCAGGCAGCTGATCTTATTGATTAACTCTGGACCAGAAATAATTTATAATTTATTATTTTGAAGCCGTTTTGGTCACGAAACGCAAATCCTTGCCCTTTTACGCCCTCGTTCATCCAGTGAGGTTTTCTCCTCTCCTGTGCAGTGGAGAAGGGAGACGTGTGCAGCGCCAGGAGCACAGCGTCTCTGTGGTGCAAAGGGACGAGGATTTAATGTTTCACCTGGACTGGCCTGTTGTGCAGGGCAAGGGCTGCTTCAGTTAGAGCCACCGGAGGAAATTAATTATCAAACAAGTTGTAATGACCTGTAATTGAGTACAGCCAGGGCATGGGAAGGAGGTTTTATTCCCTTTTCCGAGCTGAGCACTCGGACCTGGTCTGTGTGTTTGGTGAGTCGCCATTAGGCTGCTCATTAGCTGGAGAGGCCGGTGTGTGTGTGTGTGCAGAGGTATCTCTTAGCACACTTGTTACCTCTACATGGGCTGAAAGCGGCACAATTTTTTGGGGTGGACTCATCTGTCTGTCTGTAGCTCCGTGCTGGGTGGCAACCCCAAATAATCCCTTCCTTGCCACAGTTGCAGGGTTGCAAAGTCCCCTTGTGCTCTGTTGGTGGTCACAACATTGCTTCTGCTGCCTCAAAAGCTTTCTGCCTGTAAATCGAGCTGAAAATGTGCCATTTTTGGGAAGAAAGGGCTTGTGAAGGTGGTTGAGGGGTTCTCCTGTGGTGTTGGAGGTACCCAACAGCTTGTGTGTCTTTATTAGGAATTAACAGGAAGGACAGACTGGAGTTTGCTCCGTCTGGTTTATTCTCTTGGAGAACGGGGATGCCTCAAATCAAAAATTGCCTCTGGGTTGTATTTACAGTGTATTTTTAATTGTGATTGCATAAATTAAAGAAAACCAGGAGCTGCCTGGTCTTTCTCGCGCTTCCACGCGGGCATCATTCCCAAAACAAAGTCAATATCCGCGTGTTGTGTCCAGGCCATGATAGGTGGTGGGATCCCACTCCTGGACTGATGGTGGTTGGGGACTAGAGTCATGTGTTGTGCCCGATTTATTTGGCATTTCCTAGGTGTAGGGATATTTCTCCGCATGTTTGTGATGGGAAGAGGAAGAGCTGGGCTTGGCCGGGCTGGGAGCAGGGATGCACCTTGCGGCCGTCCCACTGCTCCCTGCACGGCACGGCTCCGATTGGGATTAGAGCCTGTGGGCGCTGATGCAATACTAGTCCCAGATGTAATGCAATAAGCCTCTTTGTCCCCTTTATCCAGAGCATTATGTAAATAAGATGGTATTTATGGTCCCAGGTATGTTGTTCCGGGGCTGTGTGACAGCCTGCATGCGCAGTGATGCCCTTTGAGTGTTGGCACCGCTGCTGGTGTTCCCAGCCGGAGGCAGGGACCTGCTGGGGGCAGATGCTCTGGGGGAACACATCACATGCCGGTTCCCTGCGGAGAGGAGGTGAGGTGAGGCCGCAGGTGACCTTGCCAGGAGCTGGTGACAGTTTAACTGCACTCGGTTGCCGGTACGTGGTGAGGGCAGTGAGCAGGTTAGCGTTGGAGTCTGCAGGGATGGGGTGGTCGCCCACTGAGTTCATGGAGAGGTCCGTGGTTATCTTTGCAGACTTCCTGCAGAACGCGGGCTGCTGGTTCTGCAACCTCGGGGTTGTGAGAGTCATGTGTCTCTTCCCAAACCTACCTTGTGTTCCTTTGAAGCTGATGGTGGTTTGTGGAGAGGTTTTTTGGGAAGCACCAAAGTCCCTGAAGGACCTGGAGATGGCCTGGGCTGTCTGCAGTTCTCCTGTGATGCCCCTTCTGATGCTTCGTGGGCTCTCTGGGCATGGGGAGAGTTGGTCCCTTCCCCATGGATCTTGCCCGCTTACATGAGACTGTCATAATTTGGGTGCTTGTGGTAGTGGCTGGAGGGAGAATGATGCTGTGACGTGGGGGTGCTTGACTTCATCGGGGTTTGGGGACGTGGCAGGTGTGTTGAGCCCTTGTAAGTGTGAAGAACCTTTTGTAAGATCAGGGATGTAGGTAAGTGAGCCAGCTTGGAGCACATGGCTCTCTAGGAGCTCATGGGTGGCCATGTGTGGCTCCTGAACCAGAGCTCTGGCCACCCCGGCAGCAGCCAGTCTGCTCCATGTACCCGTGCTGGGTTGACTTGGATGAGGAAGGGTGTTTTTTGGTGTTAGGAAAGGGCAGGAAAAGAGATCCTACTGGGATATGGCTTATTTTGCCGTGCAGATGCACTTTCCAGCTACCGGGAGTTGGCTCCTTGAGGTGTGATGTGGTGTCAGAGGAAGGAGTGAGGTTGAGCTTGGGCAATCCTACAGTGAGAAAATAGAGGATGGCTGCCTGACCAGGAAACTTGCTCTGAGACTCCATTTGCTCTTGTGATTGCTTGAGTTTTTCTTGACTTTATATAACTTCTTTAAAGGAAACCGATTCCCTTCTGCATTTGGATGGAAAATCAGTTTTTGAGATGAGCCCAAGAGGTTGTTTTGTTTTCACTGCAGCTGAGTGTCCTTCACACGCACAAAACCCACTGACGTAGCTGCTGAGCGTCAGCTCAGATGTGGTGTGAGGGGGTATGAAAGGATGCAAGTGCATTTTTTTGTGGATGAATAAGGATGATTTCAGGAGAACCTTGGTATTTTGTATTTAAACATTAAATGCTCAACTTCTACAATTCCTTGCCTTGTGCATGGTGTAAGAAAAGAAGGAAAAAGGGAAGATAATGTTGTGACTTTATGCTGCTCCTTCCCTGAGCACAGAAAGGTTTTGTGGCATTGGATTTTCCTTCCAAGCAGTTCCTGGGCTGCTCAACCACTCTTCCAATGGCTGGAAGGATGAGATCTCTGTACAGTGCTACATCATGTGCGATGTGGTCACACTGATTTATTGATAACGAAATTGATTTTAGTGACTTTGCTGAGCCTGTTTGTAGTTTGGATTAAACAGAGCATTCCTGGTTCAGGTGGGTCCAAAGATTTGGCTTGGATTTTTCCCGGTGCTTCTTCAAAGGGATGAAGGGTGGATCTAGAGGATTGTGCTGTACAGCTTTAAAGGAGTGAAAATGAGGTGTGTAATGACTTTGCCATGAATCCAGTGGGTGGAGAGTCTTGCTCATCTCCAGGAGAATTACTGCTCCTTCCCCAAAGGTTTAGCAACCATGGGGAAATTTCTTCTTGTCCTGAGGATTTCCTATTTATTTTTGAGGGGATTTCACATCTAATTTGCAGCTTCCCTCTGTATCCATCACCACAAGTAATTCCAAGTGCACTAGGACTTCCCAAATAAGCCCAGCCCGCTTTGATACATGGTTCTGGCTGGGTTTTATTGTATTCCTGTACATGCTGGCTAATTCACAAAATTTGGCAATTTGCAATGGGTCATTAGCACGAATTAGCAACTTTCTGATGGATATCAGAGCTCTGCAAATGTGCCTTATTAATCTAGGAGATACACCTATTTATTATCCCTCCCAGGGAAAAAAAAGGGGATTTCTCGGCATGGTACTCGCTCTGCTTGCATTTGTCCCTGTCTGCGTCCGCCTTCCCTCCTCCTTTACTTCACAGTCTGGTTGGTTTTTTCCCAAAGTGTTCCCAGGCTGATGGTGTGACAGGAAGAGCGATTACAGCTGCACACACCGGCCTGGCTGCAAACGGAGCCTCAGCTCAGGGAGCCAAGGTGCCCTAATTGGTTATCGAATGAAGGGAATTAAAGGCATTAATAGGTGAAGTGGCAGCTCCTTCGGTTTTGGAGCGGCGGAGAGATGTTCGTCCTCTTCTGAAGGCTGGGAAACGGCCAAGGCTGGCTGCGTGCTCTGCTCCTAAAGGGAAAAATAGAGGAAATAAAGCCCAGAAGCTCTCCCTTCCCTGGGAGCAACCTGGGAGCAAGCAAGCCAGTGGCTGTCTGTCCTCTCCAAACTGTGCTGTCAAGGAAGAGCTGTGGCTGGGAGACACCACTCAGCTGGGATCACTCCAGTGCTGCTCCTTTGGATGGAGAAGATGGAAAAGAGACGTTGACTTTGGCACAGAGTGGCAGCACAGCAAGTGGTTTCCTGTTCCTGCTGTACCTCCATGGAGGGTGATCCTTGTTGGAAACCTGTGTGTCTGCGACCATGTGAACCCAGGTTGGGACTGGGCCCATCATGGGGCAGGAGGATGGCAGGGAGACCAGGAGCAAGTGGAGGAGCTTCCCTGCCTCCAGAGCCCTGGCAGGAAAAGGGACAAATGGCCGTTTCACTGATGCCTGACACCCTGAGCTCACGATGATGCCAATAACCCCAGGTGCCTTCCCACATTCCTGCTAACGGCACTGGGTGTGCAGGGAAAAGGATGAGCTCCCTTTTCCAGTACTTACTCCAGCAGTTATTTATGCCCCTTGATTGTCTTTGGTCTTCGCCAGCTCTTCTTTCTTCCCATCTCCGTGACTGATGCTGCAAGGATCTTTCCTGGTCACATCCATCTTGCTGCTTCCTCTCGCTGCTGGCGATCTTCCAGCCTGTGCAGAGCTCTGAAGTTTGGGAGCCTTTTGGGTTATTTTTACATGCTCTCTACCCTTGTCCGGGCTGTGTGTGAGGACAGGTCACCAGTTCAGACACCTCTAAGCCTCTTGTAAATCAGTTCCCTTCTGTGCTGGGGTTAGCAAGGGTGTAAATGAACTGGTTTTTAAATCCACATGGCTGCTCGGCTTTCCCAATGGAAACCAGCTCTCTGCTCAAGGGACAATCAGCCCCTAGGTTTGTCCCTATGAGAAGCATTGCAGTGCCAAATAGATTGGCTCAGACATCCTGTTTTGAGTGTTTAATGTTGTTTTTGGCACCAGCCAGCAGTGACATGGCTGGCTGGGCTCAACACGAATGGGCTTTGTGTGGGTAGGGGAGCACCAGGGCTGTGTCTGGTGCTGCTGGAATGCACTGGCTTGTCTGGGGCAGGCTGATCCAAAGCGATTCCGAGTTAATCCTGGCTGGTTATTGCTCGCAGTGTTGCTTTTTGCTTTTGCCACCATGTAGCTGCCAACGGTCCGTGTGTCAGCCTTCGGCAGCCAAACTCTGTGGTGACGCCTCTCCGCTCCTGTGGCACTGCCCGTGCCTGCCGGGCACCTGCTGGGTGCTGTGTGCCGGTGACACCGTGACACCCAGAGGGTGGCACGTGGGGATCATGGGGCAAGCGGGAGATGCAGGTTTTGGGTGAAGATGGGGCTGTGTTTCTAGTTAGTGTTAAGCCATCGTGTGCAGGTCTGGGCACTGCAGTTACACAGGGGTGTCCTCCAGCGTGCAGACACAACAGTGAGGGGAAAATCCTGCTGGGTGTCCCTAATTCAGGATAGGTCTGAGAGATGAACTTGCAGGAAGGAAGCTGCTCCGTTATTTTAACCATCGAATGCTTTTTCTCCCACGCATGCAGGTTTTTCAGTTCCTCTTTCCCAGTACAGCCAAATGTTTAGAGCACTGGGCAGGAGTTTGCACTTAAGGATGTGGGTGCTGAGGTGCTAAGAAGGCTCTTGGCCATTTTCACCTGCCAGAGATTTTGGAGTCTGCAAGGTCATGCTTGCTGGAAGACACTTAGTGTGGCGTTCTTGGATGAGCAGGCTGAGATCCAGCCAGCATCCAGAGCCTGAGCCTTGCTGCTCCCTGCTCATTCCATGGCAGAGGCTTGGGAAGCGACAGGGCAGTGCTCTCAGAGCTGTAACAAAGCACTGGCATGGCTCTTGCCTGCTCATGCTGTGCTTGATGCTCCTCCAGTCTGTGCCACTGAGTTATCCCAGCGCTGTGGCCTTCCCTGCAAACCTGGCTCCTGCCTGGCAGGAGAGTCCTCAGCTCTCTGTAGGAGGGCTGTGTGTGCAGAAACGTTGCTGGACTTAAGGGCAGCTACAAAGAGGAGCCACATGGAGAAGTCAAGGGGCAACAGATACAAATTGTGCCAGGAGAGGTTTCATCTCAACATAAGAAAGTAATTTTTTATAGTGAGAACAACCATTCAATGAAACCACCCCCTCTGGGATACGGTAGAGTCCATGTCGCTAGAGGTTTTCAAGATACGACTGGACGGGGTGGTATAATCTCACCTGGGCTCCCTTTCCTGTGAAAGATTGGGCAAGGTGACCTTTCAAGGTCCCTTACAACCTGGTCTGCTCTACGTTCTGTGACCTGAGTCATGCTGACATGTACGTTCACACTTGTGTGGAACGATGGTTCTTGCTCAGCTTTCCACTGGAGAAGTGACTCCAGCAGCGCGATTCGGTGGAGAGTGAGCAGGCATTCCAAGAAGGTGCGGTTTGCCTGCTGTCCTTCATGGGAATGGAGTGTTTGGTGCCTTCCTGTGGGCCTGTAGGTATGGACGTGCCTCCTGCTTGAGCTGAACACCATGCAGTTGTGTGATGGTTCTCTCACCAATGGTTTTCTTGAAACATGAAGCTCTTGGACTTCCTTGTGAGTTGGCAGAGGAAATGTGAGCCATGTTTCATTCAGTACAGAAGTAGGTACCTTAAAAAAACACACAAGATGAGAGACATCAAAATCAAATACTTAAAATCTGAAGAACCCTGGGCTCTTGAGGCACGAACAGGCAAAAAATTGGGACTTTGGTGATGACACTTCAAGACTGACAGGAGGATTAAAGAGGTACTTGTTCCAGTTTTCCCAGTTCCACGATATAAAGGAAAGCCTGAAATGTTTGCCTGTCTTTGTATTCCCCCTTTCTGTGTGCCTTGTGTATTGGGGCTGCATGTGGCCTGTTGGGAGTTGAGGGAAGCGAGGGATTCTGGCAAGAGTGGCTTTGCCTGTCAGCCGTGTTCAACAGTGTTGGGTTTTTCAGCCCTAGGTCAGGTTCCTCATGGTGTTGAGGTTAAAAAAGTGTCAATAAGAAGCAAATGCTGAGCTTTAGCTAATCTTGTATTTTCATCAAACACTGGCACTGTGCACACATCTCTTGTATTGACAGCTTTGCTGAATGTTGTCGTGTGCCGTAGTTGTCCTGAACATTGCTATAAAGGCTGTGTTTTAAAGTCAGGAGTAGACGGGGGTGGGTGTGAGGTTGAATTTTGATCCTAGATGCATCTTTTGCCTGATGAAGAATGTGAAGTGGATGCCTGAGTGTGTATTTGGGAGCAGTTGGGTGTTATGGCTGATAGATCTCCAGAGCTTTCCTCCAGGTAGGGTGATTGCCTGGCTGCTCCAACACCAAAGCTCTGCTCACCTCTCCACCTTCCTCTATCTCCAACCTCTTCCAGTGACCTCTTCTGTCCTGCTTTTGTCATGCTTGGACTGAAATATTTCAGGCTTTTCTCAAGAATGCCAACAAATGACTCATCACTCGAGCGCTGCCCTGTGTCAGGTTCATCTCCAGTGTCAAGGCTCAGCCTACAGAAACTTGGAGTCCCGGCCTAAGTTTGGCAGTGTCTCTCCCGGTGCTCTGGCTGCAGTGCATGCTGGAACATGTAGTCTTAGTGGGGTGCACCTCCATATTAAAAAAAGAAGGGTGGCTCCATTTTATTCAAATTGGGTTCAGCCTTCTCCCTCCTGGCAGCTTGCCGGCGCCGTCCCACTCAGCCCCGAGAGCCACCGAAGTTCTCCCGGCGCCTTGTGTGAGCGCGGAGGCGGGAGCGCAGCTCCTCCATTCAAAATCTTGCTTAATTCCACATTGAACAGCTTGTTTTGAAGCCCTATGCTTCAGCGTGTTTTGCAACAGCTCGGACTCCCGCCGGGCGCAGGCGGTGGAGGGATCCTGCCCACGTTGGGTGGCAGTTCTGGAGGGTGTCATGGCAAATCTCCTTTGTCTGCTACGGCCTGACTGATGTCTGGGGGAGAGCGAACCCTCCTCCCCTGCGTGATTTCTTGAGCTGAAAGCAGCAAGTGAGTGAGGAAGCTCCTTTGTGCAGATTTCTCCGTCTCCTCTTGTTCGTGCCAGCTGGCTCGCGTTCAACATTTCTCTTTTTTTCTCTCTCTCTTTTTTTTTTCTCTTCCCTCTCCCCCAGCTCTAGAGAGAGGGGGCGGGGAGAGAGGGAACATCTTAAAAAGAAATCTGCAGAAAAGACATGGGAGTTACTTAACAAAAATCCAACCCAAACAAGCCCAGCTGGGGGATTACAGGCGCGGCGGTGGGAGCCGAGCGGGGAGCGAGTGCGGCAGCTCGGAGAAGGCACCGCGTTGCCCCCCCCACCACCCCGAGTTTCTTTAGTCGTAAAAGGAAACAAAAAGGGATCTTGTGCGGAGGCAGCGGATGGGGAGAGCGGCCGGCTGGCTGCCAGCCGCGGGAGGAAGGGCCTCGCATTGTGGCCCCTCGTGCTGCTGCCTTGGCTGGGGGCTCGTGGGGAGCCCTTTGGGGGTCTTGGCAAGCTGTTGGGGGGGGCAGCAGCCCTTCCACGCCACTGCCTTTGCCTCACCCAGGAGGGAGCGGAGGGCTCTGTCTGCTCTCCGGGGTTGCTCCTGGCTGGAGAGAGCATCTCGCCGAACCCTCTGCTCCCTGCCTCGTACCCCGCTGGAGGAAATGCCGTGTCCTACAGATTTTCTCCCCCCCTTCCCTGTCCTCTTTGCTGCTCCTTCTTGCGGGCATTCCTGAAAGTTAATCAGGGTGAAAATTGCAGTCGGTCATGTCTGGAAGCCACCAGAGGCTGATCCTGGAGCGCTGCAGGCTGAAGCACATGGCTATGAGACAGTCTCCCTACGTGTGGGCTGGCTGCTGCCAGGAGAAGAGCTTTTCTCCTGCATCTTGCTGCCCTTGGGCGGTCAGTGCTTCCCTGCTTTGGTCTCTTGGCCTCCGGTAACCGGCGGAGAAAGCTGGAGTGGCGCGGGCTTGGCAGGTTCTGAGCATCCTGCACTGGTTTTAGCACAAAGAGCCGGGGGCTCCTGCGGTTTCCTCGCTGCCTTTTGGAATGCGAATGTTCTGGTGGAGGAGCTGTCTCTAGGTGTGTGTGCAGCCCCGAAAGTGAACTTTCAGGTTTGTCTCTGAATACGGTTTGGCTCTGTCCCAGCCCGTAGATGTGGATTGTAGAGGTCTCAGCACCTAATGGAGCTGAATTATTCATGTCTGGTGCTGTGTGTGTGCAGCATTCCCAAGCAGAAAGCTGTCTCCTTGTAGGATCTGCGCTCCAGGACTGCTCTTAAAACGCTTCGTTGGCAGGTCTCCAGGCCAACAAGTGAGCACATGCTTTTCATGTTGCGCGGGGATCAATCCTGCGATGGCAGGAGGTAAGGGGAAGGACACATTTACAGCTGAATCAATCTCCTCGCTCTGTTTTCTGAGATGCCATGATTTATGGTGGCGTTACACCGCCCAGCAGGAGAGCAGGGAGGATCTGGATAGAACCCGGCACTTCTCCAGCTTGGGCAAAGCAGGCAGTGGGAAAGGCACCCCTTTCTCTGGGACATGGGCTGTGGGAGCCAGGGTTCCCCATCTACCAAAATACCTGTGACAGGGTAGGTTGGGAATCCCTGGGGGTCTGGCTTGGGAGAGGGACCCAAAACGCTCCTTCAGCTGCAAGGTAGAGCCTGCAAGAGTGGAGAAGAGAAATGGGGAATTGGAAGTTTCAGGGAGGAGGTTTTAGAGCTGTGGGGAATTTTTTAGAGCCACATGCAATTGAGGATGTTCAGGGGGTCCCCCCACATCGTGTCAATGGGGTCCCAGCCTTCAGTCTAGGAGGGCTGGAAAGGGCCCATGCCTGCTCCAGTCCCTCTTCCCGTTGTGGCACGTCATGAGCTCCCTGCCCTGCTCTTGGCATGACGAGCCTTCCCCCGGCTCTTGCCAATCCAGCATGTTCCTGTCCGTCCTGTTTGTGATTCCCTTCCCTCTGCATTAGCAGAGCCTGGGCTCCCTCGGCGCCTCCTCTGTAGGGTGAGGGTTTTTGCTCCTCTTGTTTTCTAACCCTTTGATTGTTCCTAGCTCTCTAATTGCCGAGCACTCAGTGGACTTCTGGGCTCCTTCTTCCTTTTGTTGTGGTAGGAATTGGCAAAAACTGCTGCTGCTTGCAGAGTTTCAGACCCAAGTCCCGCTCATCTGCTCTCCTTATTCCACATGTATAAATAATATTTATGGAGATGTGTGTGCGTGTGTATCTGCACGTTTGGAACAGCAAGGTGAATTCCCTGGTGGGAGCGGAGAGCCGGCCGAGCCGGCATCGTGGAGTTGTTGCATGGAGCGGTAGATGCTGTGCCTGTCACAGTACAACCCTGCGGATTGTCCATTGCTTTTCTGCCACTACGAGGTCAGATCCTTGTCCTTTGTCCTTCTGATCCGAGCTGGCCGTGACCCTTTGCCTGCTCCAACCTTGGGTTGGCAATTCTTGGATTTGGAGGCTGAGCCTCATCCTCTCCCAGCAGCTCCTGTGTGTTAGTCCTGTGCATCAGTGCTGTGTCCACCTGTCCATTGGGGTTGTTCCTGGATTCCATCCCTCAGCTTAGGGCTGGGAAGGGGCTGTTATGAGCCAAAAATCTGGTTCATCCGTCTTGTTACCATCTTTGCCCATATGCACAAAGGGATTGTTGTAGATCCATGGCACAGAGAGATGGCTGTGCCATGCAGAGGTGAGGTGGTCACTGCCAATTGCTGGCCCCACCGGTGGTTTGGAGAGAGGCTCCGAAGAGACAGGTTGATGGGGTTGGGCTGGACACCCTGGCTTGGGACTGGGGAGCAGGTCCTGGGGCAGGAAGAGGAGGAGGAGGTAATAGTAGAAACACGCAGGGCAGCTTTGGGAAGCCGTTAGTGACTCCGGTGCATAAAGTGATATCCTGATTCGGCACTTTCCTTGCTGCTGAAATGAGAGGTCAGTGCTTTTCATTTCCAGCTTGCACGCAAGCCCCCAGCTCCTAGGGTTAAAAATCTCCGTAATGACCTGTCAGAGAGCGGATTATTAGCTGTACAGAGCCGAGGATGCTGTGGGGAGCAGATGGAAAATGGTCTGGCTGCGGCAGCCTGGCTGATGAAAGAATCCCTGGCATTTTTACAGTGTTTGCATCTCTGGAAACGCACCGTGAAGCTGCTTTCCAGGCTCCTGCCTGCTGGGGTTTGAAGAAATTTGTATGTGTGTGTGTGTTTTTTTTCCCCTTCCCTTCTCATTTCTCTTCAAGTCACCTGTTTTTGAAGTGTTGCTTGTAAATAGTACCAGGAGCCAGCAGGCTCGGAGCTTGGTGGGGAAGGGGAGGACAGTGCTCCGGAGAGGAACCTCATCCAAATGGGTGGTCAAGGATTTCTTAAGGGTTCTGGAGCATAGGCGGCCTGGCTGGATGGTGCTGGGAAGAAGCTGTTACATGTGTTAATTATGTCTCGTCGGGTAATTGCCACAACTCTGTAGCTGTGTCAGGTTGCGCGTGGGTGTCTTTTTTGTTTCCCTCCGGGGCGAGGGGCTGGGAAGCTGGGAGGAGATATTTTGGGCTCACAGGGGTCAGCTGTGGCGTGGGCAGGTAGGGCTGAGCCCCCACTTCCCAGTTAACACTGGGTACTTGTACAATTGCGTCTTGGTTTCCCATTGGAAGCTTATTGTGGAGGTGATGGTGGTAAACATCCCAAATCCGGGTGCTGTGTTGTGCTGCCCGGAGGTGTGGGATGGGAACCCTGTGCTTCCCACTGCGATTTGGCCTTTGGTGACCGCTCTGATGCGTCCCAAGTGTTACAAGCACTCTGAAGCCTGGGATTTATTTCCCACTGAGGCGCTCTGCTTCCCTGGCGAGCGGCTCTCGTCCCTCACAGCAAGGCTGGTGTGGAGAGGAGCCCTCCCTCCGGGTGGCATCGGCAGGAGAGGAATCAATTCTCCCTCCCAGGGGCAGTGCTCGATAATTCAGAGGGAAATGGCGAGTGGGGAAACGTGTGAGTAATGTCTTGTTGGAGCCGAGAGCCGCGACCTGCCAGGGCTGGTATTGATCGAGGACCGGTGCCAGATGGCTGCTGCTGTGGGGGCAGCTGCTGAGCAGCCCCAGCCTGGGGGATGGCAGGAGGATTCTGCGAGGGGAGATTTGGGAGGTTGGGGGTTTCACCCTGCCCAGATCTCTCCTAGCTGCAGGTGCAGCTGCCAATGAAGGCAGATCTGCCTGCCTGTGGCTCTTCGTGTGTAACCTTGTTTTCTTTGCTTTCCCTTCTAGCAGCGATGCCGTCACCTGGGCAGACCCCGACCACTGGAAGCCCCCCAAGGACGTAGGTGACCCCCAGGGCGTGGAGACAGGGAAGAGCCTTGAATCGTGAGGGGTTGTTAACTCTAAGATGTCCTTGAGCAGCGGAGCTTCCGGAGGGAAAGGAATTGATGCGAACCCGGTTGAGACGTACGACAGCGGGGATGAGTGGGACATTGGTGTAGGGAATCTCATCATTGACCTGGACGCTGATTTGGAGAAGGATCAGCAGAAATTGGAAATGTCGGGCTCCAAGGAGGTGGGGCTCCCGGCACCCAATGCAGTGGCGACACTACCGGATAACATCAAGTTTGTGAGCCCAGTGCCGGGCCCTCAGGGCAAGGAGGGCAAATCCAAGTCAAAAAGGAGCAAGACTGGCAAGGACAGTGGGAAGCCGACCCCGGGGTCCTCCCTGTTCACTCCCAGTGAGGGAGCTGGTGGCAAGAAGGAGGCTCAAGGACGCTCTGGAGATGGCGCGAACTCAGGTGGTTTGGTGCCTGCCGTCACCCCGAAGGGCTCAGAGAAGTCGGCCAAGGCGTCTCGCAGCGTGGCCGGCTCCAAGAAAGAGAAGGAGGGTGGCTCATCCAAAAGCAAGAAGGAAAGGAGTGAAGGTGCAGGGGCTGCGGTGGAGAAGGAGTCCAGCGTGCTGCAGCCCCTGGCCCTGGCAGTGAGGGTGGGACAGTATGATGGGGGCCAGGGGACAGAGCCTGCTGCTGCCGAGCAGCTTGGGAGTATAGCTATTGACACGGGAGCTGCGCTCAATCCCTTGGGAGTTAAGTCGGAGCTGGAGGATGGGGAAAGTGAGTGCCGGCAGCTGAAGAAGGTGAAATCGGAGAAGGTAAGAAAGGTGTCAGGGTGTGGGTGACGTTGCTGCTCCTGTGCCAGAATGTCCTGCTGTGGGTGGCAAGGGAACGGGATCATGTGTCTTGTACTGCTGGGACCAACACTGGTGATGACTGGTGCCTGCTGGTTCTGGTGTGAAGGTGGTTTGGCCATGTGATGTGCCGGTGTCTGGACGTGGCGATGGAATGGCACTGTCAAGCTGTGCCTGGCTGCTGGGAACTGTGTGTCAGCAAATCACCTGCAGCCACTGTGCTCCGGGTACCATCCTGCTGTGCCCTCTGGGATTTGGTTTCTTTGGTGCTGTGGCTGTGCCAGTGGGTCCAGACCTCTCTGGCCTCTGTCACTCTGCTGTCAAGGTGATGTCCTGGTGCTGAGCTCCAGCTCCCAACGGGACACATGGCTTCTGTGGGCCGCTGTGCTCTGTATCCCGCTGGCTTCCCCTTGAGTGCCAAGGCTCCCTGCAGCCCCTGGAGGAATTTATTTCTCTCTGGTTGCATCATGTGCAGAGAAGGATCCCTTAATGTGTCAGTGAGCGTGGGATCTGCATGGGCTCGTGGGTGAGCACAAGGAGCAGGGCTGACAGGAGTCACCGCCTCGTTCCTGGAGCTGCCGATGGTACGTGGGCTCTGTCCCATGGGTGGTGATGATCCAGCCCAGGCCAGCCAGGGCTGTGGGTGATGTTTGTTGTGTTGCTCCTCTGCTGACATGCGGCAGCGATGCAGAGCTGGCCAAGCTGCTCTTCCAGGTCACCAAGGGCACAAAAAGCCCCACCAGTGGCACATGACCTACAGGGTGAGTGGCTATCTGTCCAGGTGGTGCTGGCCTCTGGGTGGCTGCATGGCTGGACATGGCCATTTTGGGACTCTTTTCTTGTTTCTCAGTAATCACAGTGGCTGATGGGTAAATGGAGAAGATTTTGGAGTTCTGTGGGTAAATGGGGAAAACTTTGAGCATGTGGAGGTCTGCGCTCTCCTCTGTGCCAGCTGCACACGGATGTCTCCAGTGTGTGCCTGTGGAGCCACATGTTTGCCGCACATGGGGTGAGCACCACAAGCATGTATGTTTGGGATGGCTCGGCCCTATTGCCATCAACACTTGCTGGGGTTGGTAGAGTGGCTGAGCAGCATTGGGGTGCACATCGCCGTGTCTGCAGCTGGCGGCTCCCAGGAGGATTTCTGCTTTAGTGTGGGGATCACAGTGTAGGCACCAGGATAGGTGGGGAGGGCACAGTGGAGCTGGTAGAGGTTCCGAGGCTAGGGTTTTGTTGGGGAGCATGTATAGAGAGAAGAGTGGTGGAGATGGTTAGCCATGGGATGGCTCTGGGACACAAGGGCTGCTGAATGGCTTGGGGCTATATCCACTTGAGAGGAAGACCCTGGGGCAGGTGACTGAAGCCTGTAAAATTCAGGAGTGGTGTGGAGATGATATGTTGTTCCCTTGTCCGTTCTAGCAGTGGAACCAGAGTGAATGAAACCAGGAAGAGCAGCAGATGCTGTTCTACATGATGGACTGGAATGTTGCTGCTAAAAACTATGGATGGTGAAAGTCCGCCAGTGCTCTGGGGCACTTGGTGGGTTTGTGGAGGAGAAGCCTATCGGGGTTTGTACAGAACAATGTCTTTTTTGCTTGGGAAAAGCAGGAGGAGGACAGGAGCTTGGGAAGTGGTTTGGGAAGTATTTCAACGTGCTTGGCTGTTACATTCCATCACAGCCATCTGTGTTGGCTGCTGCCACAGGCAGCACTGGAGCCGGCTGGACCTTGGGTCGTACCATGCATGACTTGCTGTGCTGTTACTATCAAAGATTTATTTCTTTCACTAATGCAGGTGCAGAAATCCTCTGTAACTGGAGGGGTAAAATGGAGGTGGGGTGTTGTTGGAGGAGGAGCTGGACATGCCCCAGCCTTGTGAGCTGGCACCCAGAAACTCCCTGTCTGCTGGGCTGGTCCCACAGTGTGGGCAGCAGATGCAGGAGGATTCTGCCCCTCTGCCCTGCTCAGGTGAGACCCCACCTGCAGAGCTGCCTCCAGCTCTGGGGCACCAGCATAAGAAGGATGTGGAGCTGCTGGAGTGAGTCCAGAGGAGGCCACAGAGCTGCTCCAAGGGCTGGAGCCCCTCTGCTCTGGAGCCAGGCTGGGAGAACTGGGGGTGTTGAACCTGGAGAAGAGAAGCTCCAGGGAGACCTTAGAGCCCCTTCCAGTGTCTAAAGGGGCTCCAAGAGAGCTGGAGAGGGAATTTGGACAAGGACAGGTGGGACAGGTGAAGGGGGAATGGCTTCCCAGTGCCAGAGGGCAGGGTTAGATGAGACATTGGGAAGAAATTCTTGGCTGTGAAGGTGGTGAGGCCCTGGTGCAGGTTGTCCAGAGCAGCTGTGGCTGCCCCATCCCTGGAAGTGTTGGAAGGCCAGGTTGGATGGGGCTTGGAGCAACCTAGTCTAGTGGAAGGTGTCCCTGCCCACAGCAGGGGATGGAACAAGATGATCTTTAAAGTCCCTTCCAACCCAAACCATTCTGTCATCTCCATGCTGATACCCTGTGAGGAAGGTTCTGCCATTTTACTTCTTTATATTCAGGCACAACCACCTCAGTGAGTGCTCAGCTTGGAGGGCTGATCCTTGTTTTGAGAAGGGATTTGATGTCTGGATCTGCAGGAACACATGTTGCATTTGCACTTAGGAATCATTGACTGTGTTTCATCAGCCTCCTGGGGGCAGCTGGATGGCTTCCTTTGGGTCGGGAAAGCCGTGGGCGAGGAGAAGAAAGGTGTCTGCATGGCAAGGGGTGGGAAGACAGTTTTGTTTCTTGAGGAAGAGCCTGAGGCTGGGCAGATGCCTGGGACAGGGTGGAGGACAGAGAGGGTACAATGGGGGACATGGTGATGGGGGATATGGCATTGGGCTCATCCTGTCTCCTAAAAGCTGTGGAGGTGCCCTAAAAACTGCATGTGGAGTCCAAAGGAGAAGTGAAGAACGGAGGTACATGCTGGCTGTGGGAGGGACACTCCTCCAGGCAGTGCATCGAGGGGATGAAGGGGGCAGGTTCATTCTGGCCTGGCAACAAACCCTGCCTGGGAAGCGAGAAACTTGCTCAGACCGAAACAGGAACGGCCACAACATGACTCAGCCCAACCTTTGGACTCCATCAGCTTGTCCTCTGCTTAACCCTGTGCTGCTCCCTCTTCTGTTCCGGGCAGGGAAGCTGGTCTCCATCTGTGGATGAAGGGAGACTGTCTGTCCCTCCACTGGCTTCAGCCCAGGGTAGGCGACTTCCCCGTCCGTAGGTGCGTGCTGAGCTTGGCATCTTCAGCCAGGAGGTTCTGTTGTATCTCCATGGCTGGATTAATGAACACTTTAGCAGGGAGTGCTTTGACTTGATGAGGTGCTTTGGTGCCCCAGCCAGTTCATGCCCCAGCCAGCTCACCCTACTTGCCTCTGCTTCTGCTTTTGTGCTCTTCTAGTATCTCACTGTAGGGTTTGGCAGCCCTCAAGTCTTTGCAGGGTGTAGGAAGGAGCTTTGCTGTCGGTTCTTTCGGATACCCTTCCATGTCAGCCAGTGCTCTGTGGTGCCATGTCCACAGGCGAGGTCACCCTTACTCCCATGTCTGACATCGCAGCGATGAAGCCTGTGGATGTGGCCCATGGGTTTAATGGAATTTGTTTTGCCAGTGTGACCCCCATGGCTCCTCTGGTTGCTGCTTCCCAGAGTGAAGCTTCAGGAACTGAATATCCCAAATGTCCCTTTTCTTGGTGTGGATCTTGGCCTTGTCCAGGCCTGTTACATGCTCTCCTCGAACCTGATGCCATCAGTGTGTTGGGGCACAAGTGATAACTTCTCCAGGGATGGGGGCTGATCATGATGAAACCCACTGGCAATAACCCTGCTGAGACCTTCCAGGGACTCTGGGATGGGCTGAGCACCTCACACGAGTTTGCCTCAGGCTGTGGTTGGTGCCTGGGCAGCTTCTTGGAGCCCCAAAAGATATTTGGGGGGCCAGCAATGGAAGCTTAATACTTCTTGCACCAGGGAGAGAAAAGAGCTTGTGCTGACGGACCCATAACCAGAGTGTGGGGACCAGAGGCTTGATCAGTCCCTGGGTTATTGGCGATGGGGGTTTGGTCTGGGGGAATAGTGGTGTTTGGGAGGGAACGGCAGCTCTCCGGCGAGCAGCCACGCTCAGCAAAATGGCCGTGCACGGAGGAGCAGCGCCCGCTGTGCAGTCCTTGCCCCACCGGCTGCCGTGGCAGGGCCGAGCTGGCCCCGGGGCCCGGTGGCTGCGGCGGTGGGCGCTCGGTCGCCAGCTCTGCACCCACCTCGCTGCCCGGGCCGTGGCCCCTGCACCCGCTCCTGGGCACGCCGGGCCGGCCAGGGGATGTTGAGCATTAAACAAAAGAGCCTCCCAGCTCTTGGCTGCCGCTTCGGCTTTGTTTTGATTGAGAGGTTGTTCAGCAGGAGGAGGGAGGGGGTGTTTTTTTTCCTCCTCTTCTGACGAGCGTCCAGATGCGACGCTGCTGCAAACAAGGGAAAGGCAAACAGAAGCCGCTGGAGACTCTGCTCTTCTGAAAAGCCTCTCTGGGTCACGTGCGCTGCGGTTTCGGGCAGCCAGGAGGGTGAATTCGGTCGTGTCCCTCTGTGGGAGAGGGGGTGAAAGCTGCTGGTGCATTTTTTCCCCTGAATTTCCCCCTGGACACAGCATGGTTATGCCCTGAGTGTGCTCAAAGTAAAGATCCCTGCTATGGGTGGCGCAGTGGTGAGGGGACATTGTAAGTGGGAGGGGGCACTGCAGTGGCTGGACCCCAAAGCTGGTGTGAAAATGTACTTGTGGCTCTGTGGGAGGAGAGCGTGACAGGGGAGGGGGTGGGTGGTCACACCGTGCCAAGTGGCAGCTACCAAAAAAGAAATGTTCCCCAAAAATACATCCCTGGGCTCTTCTTGCTGCCACTGGCTTGTCTGGCAGTTTGCAGTGTGGCTTTGGTGTCACCTTTGTGATCCTTCTTCCTCTAACTCAGGGACATGCACCTGCGTGGTGTCTCCAGTGCTGGTCCTATAGCCTGAGCAGGATGTGGAATGGATCCCCAGGCGTCCCCCCATGAATCCTTTACCTAGAATCAAAGCACAATTGCCTTTTTTTAGCCCTTTTTCCATTTTGGGGGGAAGGGATGAGGTTTGGTGGTGGATGCAATGGTGAGGATTGGGGTGTGGGGTGCTTGGGTGACTCCAGCTTGAAGAGGTGAGATCTCCCTGTAGTTCTGCTGGGTCCAAGCCCAACAGGAGATGGGTGTAAACTCTTTTAGGGACATTTTTTGATGTGGGGCAGAGCCAGGATGGGAAATTGTGGGCTGGTTCCAGCCTTGTGCTTTGAAGACGTGCTTGGGATTTTGACTGATAAGGAGTTCCTTTTCTTGGGGCCAGAGTTTGGGTGGAGAAGCTCCCAGTGGAGGTGTTTTGGTTAAAACAGTTGCTGCTTTAGAGACCCTCCAAAACTGGCTCCGTCCATCCCTTCAGAGCTGGTGTTCACCCTGTGCTTCATTTTCCAGAGGGATTTTTAGGACACCCTGGAAGCCCAGCACTTGGGTAGGGACCTGTTTGTACAGAAAACCCTGGGGAGAAGCCATTTCCCACCCCTTACTCCCCAGGACTCAGCTCTTTCCAGGGAATGGCAGCCAGAGTGACATTGGCAGCCCAGGGAGGTGCAGGGGGGTGCAGGCAGCTGCCGGCTCTTGCCTGCTCTGCTCACTGTGGTTCCTTTTCTCCAGCCATACTGGAATCAGATCCCTCCAGAGCTGCTGACAGGGCTGTGTTGGGAGGCCTTGGGAATGACACTGCTCGTTTCCTTATCGTCCCCAGCCCTGCTGCCTGGAGCCTTCTGCTCCAGGAACAAGGCAAGAAGGGGGCACGCAGCCAACATGTGTCAAGAGCTACAAAGGAGGAAATTGGCCTCGTTCACTTCAAACCATGGGGTTAGTCCTGGAGTTTTGGCTCCTGCTGAGAGGTTATTTATATGTGGGATTTTTTTTTATAACCGCTGGATGTAGCAGGCTGGGAGTTCCAGCTGATCCCACCTCTGAAGGCTTTACAAAGGGAAAATTGCATCTCTCCCTGGTTGCTTTCCCAACTGGCAGTGTTAAGAAGGACTAAAGGGCTGAGTTAGCTTTGATGCCCGACCCATCGGTGTTGCCGTATCCCAGTGAATTGGTCGTCGTGCCAAAATGCGGCCCCATCTCCACTGGAGCGGGAGCAGGACATACGGCTCCCCGTCAAGGACATGGTGACGGGAAATGGAGCAGCACTGAGAAAGCGGAGAAAACATCTCCCTGCTCCTGAAGCGTGAGAGTGGAATGACACCATGAGAGCAGAACGACACTGTGCTAACGAGGGGGTGACAGAGAGGGGGGACGGCCCCTTCTCTGCTTCCTTGGCACAAGCGACCTGTGAATCCGCTCCCCCAGTGCTTTGATTAGAGATTCTGATGGCAAGGCCGGCGGGTGATTGATCCTGCTGACTCACGGACCTGATTCTTCCTCTGAGGGCAATGGGAACTGCTGGAGACGGGTCAGATTTGGAGGCTAAGGGGCTCGGGTAGACTCTGTGGTGTTTTTTGCTTTGCTTCCAGGCTGGCGGTGGCTGCTCATTAGCCTAATGACCCCAGTTACCCAGCACCATTTATCTGCTGAGGGAGATTTCTTTAAAGGAAGATTTGCGCCTCTGGAGCGCTTGGACCCCGAAGGCTTCAAAACCCAGCGAGCTGCTCCCGCGGCCCTGCCGGGGAGCTGATGCGGGGGGAGTGTGCCAGGAATAACCCGCTAATGAGCAAAGCTGCTCCTCCAGCAGGCAGCCAGGGAGGCCGCGGGAAAGGGCTGCAGAGCTCAGTGCTGCCTGCATTCCCCCTCCTCTGCTTTTAAAGGCTGCTTGGCTGGGGATTCGCTGCCTTTTCCCTGTTTTCTGCAGCTATGGCGTCTCCTGTGCTGTTGCTTTCACAGTGCTGCGTTGCTCTGCTGCTGCTCTTGAGGATGCTTTGGGCTGGAGCTGTGAAATCCATCTTTCCTGTGAATCCGGAGAGGTGCTGGACAAGAGGGCACCCAAATCCCCAGAGCTGAAGGCGGGAAGGAGAAAAGGCAGTGGTGATCACAGTGGACTTTTGGGGTGACTTTATGACTTTACTGCCTTGTGGTAACCAGCGCCTGGAGCTCGATCCCTCATCGGGTGCAAGAGGAGCCACCCCAGGGCTCGGAGCTGAGCCAGCAGCTGGGAGAGCAGCCCAGGGCTGGGAAGCAACTGCCAGGCTCCGGAATGATTTAAAGCCACCAGCAGCCTGACGATATGTTGTATTTGGTGACAACATCTGCTCAAGATATTCCTGTCCCTGTTACTCATTCCTGCCCACGGACCAGATCAGGGAACTGATCTGATGTAAATAAACGCGCTCAGGGTTTTCTGGGGTGAGCTCAGGTTGTGGGCTGGCATGGGCGGGTGAGCTGGGATGGGTGGGGGCGTGGGCAATGGTGGTGGCACCTGGGGCTGGAGCTGGGGGCACAAGCAGTGGTGGTGGCAGCATCTGGGGCTGGAGTTGGGGGCACAAGCAGTGGTGGTGGCACCTGGGGCTGGGAACAGGGGCTTTGCCAGGGTCTTGCTGTGGTGTGAGGGTTAGAGATTCACTGGCCTCTTGCAGGGCTCACAGTGGCTTTGACCAGCACTGCTTAACCCAAGAAGGCATGTGGTGCCTGTGCTCACCATCCCTCCTCTCCCCTTGTGCCCCCAGCCTCACTGGCTGAACCTTGCCAGCTCCATCTCAGCATTCTGTGGGCAGGATAAATCCCTTTGCAGGAGAGTGCTACTACAGAGCTTTTTTATGGTGTGGTAAAGGCATGTGTTCATATCTGCTGACATTTCCCCTGTGCTTGACACTGAAGTGGGTTTAAAACTTGATGTCTAGATTTATTCTAAAATATTGTCTGGCCCTAATGCACTTGGAGTATCTTGAAATGTGTCACAATGAATAGTACACAGAGCATGCCCACTCTGCAGAGCTGAGCTGGAATTCTGGTTGGGACATGGAGGTCGCCATGTTTTACATCCCACTGAGGGGATGGAATGTGATAAAACTCAAAAGTGCATTTTATCCAGTGCTGAGGAAGCAAGAGGACCCCTCTGGGCTCAGGACTGCCCTCCCTTAATGCAAATGCTGGAACCTCTGTGCCTCAGTTTCCCCCATCCTCTACATGGATTGGATGCTCCCCTGTTAGGTGTGAGCATGGGCTTTGTAGGGGAGAGCACTGGGTGCTCCAGGTGCAGAAGACACCATTGCAGCTACAAATCCTGTGGCTGTGGCACTGTGTTTTTGTTTTGTTTTTTTTTTTTTCCCAAGACAGACAGTAATTTCATTCCAGGAAGCTCGCTCGCTCCCCCAATTAGCCATGGAAATGCAGTGTTGTGATATTTTCCCCAGGTGCTATGCAAACGAACGCCCTTCCCAGACTCCCCTCGCTCGCCCCCCCATCCCTTCCTCCGCTTGTTGGGATGCAGGTACACTGTCTCCTGCACCAGAACGGCCCCGCTCAGCTGTTTAACAGATGGCTGTGGCGTGTTTGAGCCGCGTGGCTGGTGGCCACGAAACTTGGGCTAAGCCCGCAAAAAAGGACCCTGGAGCTGGGGCTTGGTGGTGGGTTCCGAGGGGGCTGGAGGAGGGAGAGCTGCATCCACCTGGCAGCTTGTCTGTGGATGGTGGCCAGTGGGATCATGTGTTGTCCGAAAGGGGAGGCCATCCCAAAAAGAATCGGTATCACTACAGCTGGTGTTGGTGCTGGGATGCTCCATCACTGGCGTGGTGTGGCAGGGGGGCTGTGATGTCCTCATGGTCCCACATGGAGCACGGTGCATGCTGAGAGCTGATGTGACTACATCAGCTCCAAGTGAGTGTTTCCAGCTGTTGTTACCCTGCCAGCTTGGGATCCTGGCCCACCCTCCCTGGTGAGACACTGAACCCAGATCTGTGCTTCTGTGTCCTCTTGACCACCACTGCATAGGGAAGAGATGCCTTTTACAAGGAGAAGGAGCAAAGAAGGGGTTCACTGAAAGGGTGCTCAGGCATTAGAATATGCTGCCCAGGGAAGCGGTGGACTCTCCATCCCTGGAAGTGTTTGAAAGGTGTGTGGGTGTGGCGCTTGGGGATGTGGTTTGGTGATGAACAGAGTGGTGCTGAGTTAATGGTTGGACTTGATCTTGGAGGTCTTCTCCATCCAGCCTTTGTGATTACACAGGAGAGAAGGGAGGATGTCAGTACTGTAGCTGAGTGAGGAAAGCTTGGAAGAACAGGTGAGCACCAGGTCCAGTCTGTGTGTGCTCAGGGGCCAGGGGAAATTGTTTTCCAGGGCTGAAAGGATCCTGTAAGGAGAGGATGACTTGGTGCCTGGCAGCTCTTTGAGGTGGTGACTGTCATCTGGCAGAGCTCGTCCATGCTGGTAAAGCCTCTCCTACCTGGGCATGGGAGAGATCAGCAGATCTATGGGATGCCTTGTACACAGAATGGCCTTTTAGGATTTCCAGGGCTGTTTACTGTTCTGTCTCTTGGAGCGGGGAGGAAGGCGACTATGTCTATGTATCACAGAGCTGGTTTGCTGACAGGAAGGTTTCTTTCTTTGCTCAGCATTAGCATTTCAAGGTGCAGGAACTCTTTGGGTATTTAGTGTTTTATGGTTTTGCAGGTTGGCTTAGTGCTCTGCTTTGTGGGCAAGGTGAGGGAGCAGGAGGAGCTGAGCGATGAACGATGAACGTCCCTTTGAAGGAAACCAACCTTTTGATTGAACCCCTGTGGCCCCGAGCAGAGCTGCCCTGACCTGGGGGAAAAGTTGAAGCCCCTTGGTAACCAGGTGGGTGGTTCAGCTCTTGGACAGGGTCTGGATCTTGCATCAAAAAAGCCACTGCTGCATGTGAAACCACGCCCCAGCCTGGGGATGAGCGAACGTACCACGGCTCTGCCATCTTGCTACCTGGTTTGTTTGTGGAGGAGCCATGTCCCTGGAAAAGGCCCTGCTTTTGAGAGGCTCGCAGCCTGTGTTCCTCTCTCCTGTTTCCTCCAGACCAGGAAAACAGGAGCTATTGGTGTTGCTCGTGATAGATCCCTCAACGGTAGCTTGGGCCAGCGTGTATGTCCTGTCCACTTGGTCTCTGTAAGTAGGTTCAGTGTTTACCCGCTTCCCCAAGGGCCCAAGGAGGTGCATGGCATTGAAAACTGGAAACATTGGGGTTTCCAGGCTGAGGACTCCTCAGTAGTGCCTTGGGTCCGTCAGCACCTCCCCTTGTGAGGCCCTGCAAAGGCAGAGGGCCTGGCGCAGAGGGCAGCAGCAGATCCTGTTCTGGTTTTTCTTGTGTGAACAGAGGCTGTTCTGGGGTTCTGTTGCACCACGTCCGTACCCAGCGCTCCCTGTGTGCTTGAGCCCTGGGGCCAAATGCATCCACCTTTATGCAGGGAAGGGGCTCTCCTTGGCTACTGCTGGCTGGGAGAAGAGGACAGGTGAGATGAAGCACATCTTTGTGGTGTCCTGATGGTCTCCAGCATTTGGCTGCAGGAACAAGAGTGACCAGACTTGCAAGTGCCTGTTGTTTCTGGGCAAGAAACCAACAACTTCATCCTTCAGGCCACCGAAGCAGCCAGATTTTCCTGGGCAAGGAGGGGATCCAATTTGGTGCAGTTCCCAAGCCGGTAGCATAACGAGCCCATGATGAGAGATTGGCTTCTCTTTAAAAGCCTCCGTCATGAAGCAGAGCATGTTGAGATGGGGTGAGGGACTGGAATTTTGGTAAATTGGATGTTTTTGGGCATGGAGACCTGTGTTACAGTGCGGTGATTTGCCCCTTTCCCACTGCTCTGCTGTTGTGTGTTGCCCAAAAGCCTTTTGGAACTCTTCTCCCTGGTGAACTCCTTTCAGATGTGGCACTGAAGCAGCGCCCGGTGAGGTGCCTCGGCAGCCCCCGTCAACTGAGCGATCCCAGCCTCCCGCCAGCCAGTAAGGCCATTAAAACCCAGTCTCCTCTGGGAGCTGATGGTCTGATACGGGAGATGGGAAGAGCATCGCTTTCAATTTCCCATTGATCTTAACGAGACGGTGTGGCAGACTCGGATGGCCGGGCTGTGTTGGGGGCTGTTAGCTCCGGCACTCAAAGCCGCCCTCAGGTCCGCTTTGCTTCTCAGTTCTAGGAAATGGAATAAAGAGGAAACCACTTAGGAGGATTTTAATCAGAACTTGGCAGAAGAACTTAAGGAAACCCAAGAAATCTTCTGACAACCGCGCTTCACGCTGAGATTGCCGATGAATGGAAAGGGCAACAACGGGGCCGTGGCTCGAGTGGGTTGGGTTTCTTCTGGCTCGTTTAATGGGATCACATTAACGTTCCTGCCCCCCCGACTGGGTATGGGGAGAGGGAAAATAAGCTTTCTTCAATGTGCTGGAGACTTGTCAGCTGGAAATGAGGCTGAGTCCTCTGGGAGTAGTTGATGACAGTCATCCCAGACCTGCTGGAGATGGCCAGCATGGCTCAGGAGGAGGAGATTGCTTAATTTATAGTAATAGTGGCCTTGGAGTTCGGGGCAGTACTGTGGTATGGTTGGATTTCTTCAAGAAGTTGATCTTGGCAAGCTGGAGAGTTGGGCCTGTGTGAACCTCGTGAAGTTCAACAAGGCCAACTGCGAGGTCCTGCCCCTGGACCGGGGCCATCCCAAACACAAGGACAAGCTGGGGGAGAATGGATTGAGTGCAACCCTGGGGAGAAGGACCTGGGGATATTGGTGGGTGACAAATTGGACATGACCTGGCGATGTCTGCTCGTAGCCCAGAAAGCCAGTCAGGGCTCCATCCAAAGGATGTGTATCTGGCAAGTGGAGAGCTGGGAGTTCTAGAGAAGGGAGACCTTAGAGCCCCTTCCAGTGTCTAAAGGGGTTCCAAGAGAGTTGGAAATGGATTTGGGACAGGGGCCTGGAGGGACAGACAAAGGGGAATGGCTTCCCACTGCCAGAGGCAGGGTTAGATGGGATATTGGGAAGAAATTCTTGGCTGTGAGGATGGAGAGGCCCTGGCCGAGGTTGTCCAGAGCAGCTGTGGCTGCCCCATCCCTGGAGGTGTTGAAGGCCAGGTTGGTTGGGGCTTGGAGCAACCTGGTCTAGTGGAAGGTGTCCCTGCCCATGGCAGGGAGGGGTTAGAATGAGATGATCTTTAAGGTCCCTTCCTACCCAAACCAGTCTGTGATTCAGTGGTGCTCAGTTGTGGATGGTGAGTGCTTTTTGGAGTGAGAAATGCTGCTCTGAGGTTCAAAACCCTCGTAGATGATGTCTAGGTTCAAACTCAGATGTGTGTGAGGAGTGGACAAACCTGCTGTGATGGGAGATTTCATCGCTCCCCAGCCCCTTGCTTAGAGCTGATGGCAGGTTTCCCATAACATCTTCTCAGCCCAAGTTTCTCATTTTGGGGTTTGGCACTGTTGTAACTCCTTCTGTAAATGGTTATTTTGGAAAATTTGATTAAAAATCCATGGAGTGGTAGGAGTAGCTTGACCATTTAGGGGCAGGAGAACTGCAGGAGCAGTTCTTGCGTGTGTGTCCTGCAGCTGGGTAACCCAAACCAGCTTTTATTTTCCGATTCCTGGGGAGAGAAGCATGTAGTTCTGGTTTATGAGCATGGGCCTGGCGTTGCTGAGCAGAAACCCCCCCAAGTTGTGTTTATTTGTAAAGGCCTCTTTGAGACTCTGTTGTACCACGGCTTTTTGTTTTATTGATATTCCAACATCTGGATTGTTTTCCTAAACGTGCTTTCGTCCAAGAAGAGGTTAAGGGAGTGAGAACTGTTCTGATAAAGCTGCCAAAAATAATCTTTGCTTGAGACTAAGTACTGCTCTTGGGACTTCGTCTTGTAAAACAATTTGTGGGTGAGCACGAAGAACAACCCCAGGAAGCCCCGAATACTCCAGATGGTCGTTCCTGCTGGGGGGTTGGAGGACTATAAATTCTCCATGAGAGTGTTTGAGTTTGTCACATGCTGCCTGAGGTGATCTAATAGCGGTCAGGGAGGTTGCAGGAAATTGTGGTTGAGGCGATTGAATCCTTGAGAGGAGAGATCTGCATGCACGTAGTCGGGATTGACGGGAACAGTCTGGAATCTGCTGATGCAGACATTCATCTTCCTTGCGCCCTGCAATGGATTGCTCATGAATGGGTTGTCATCTCCTGTGACAAGCTGACATAACAAGCCTGATAGCTGGTGTAGCTTTAGGTGTTGAGGATGCGATGGTGGCAGTGTGGTACAGATGATCCGTGAGGTATTGTATGAAGAGCCATCTGAAAAGTAGGTTGGTGACGCTTTGGAGTTGTGTTTGGCTCTCGGCACCTGGGAAGTGCCGAGCTAAGCGGAGCTCAGCAGCCTCAGCGCTGCCCCCTTCGTCATCCCCCTTCTGGCAGTGTTTTCGCTAAAAATCACATGTCCGTATGCTGTGACTTTGTTTGACAACTCGTGCAGTGACAGGGAGCTGCACTCCTTCCCTGACGAGACGTGTAGGTATACGTGGCATGTGTTCTCCCAAATTGCGTGGCCATGAAGCAAAATATGGTTTGGATGCCATCTGCTTCCCGGGGGGCAGAGTTAGAGCTGCTGCAGGATCCATGAGATCCAGCCCTGCCTGTGTGCTGTCTTGTGCCTCTCCCAAAGCGTCTGGGAATGGTTGTACTGGGTGAGCTCGATTAATTCACAATTAACAGGGTATTGAAAGTGTGCTTGTAAGAGGACTTTCTTCTGAGCCTCTTGGCTAGTGGCTTGTGTATCTCACTTAGGAATGACACCACAGCCCATGAGCAGAGGGTTGAAGTCATGTCGCATAGAATATCCTAAGTTGCAAGGGAGCCACAAGGATCATTTAGTCCAGTTCATGTAGCCTTGACTCCATAAACAGTTCTGATACTAACTTGGAGGAGATTGTGTTAGTGAGACAGTGTATTCCTTCCTCAGGGGCTTCTCTTGGCTCTAGAAACATGAACTCTGGACAGCACCATCAGAAAGCATAATCAAAAACCACGTTGGTGGCTCTGCCCACAACGCTCCTCACATTCCCAGGATGACTGAACACATCCGTGCTGGGCAGGAGCTGTGCTGGGTCCTGGCTGGGGTCATGGGGCAGGATGGGGAGCCTGGCTCTGGAGACTCGTTGGAGGGCTCCAGCTGGCGTGTGATACAGCAGGGCCAAAAGCAGCCACTCTTCCACCTGGGCCAAGAATTTGTAGAGGTTTAATCACCTTGTCCTGGTGCTGGGCTGGAATGATGTCAGATTTACTGATGTCAGTGTCAGGTTTACTGCTGGTGGCCCCCGGTCACCCAAGCGCCGGGAGCAGCTTCTACAGCTGGTGTGTTCCTGGTTGGGCAAACCCTGCTGGACCAAAATTAAAATTTCAGCAGAACTGATTAGACATTTTAAATATTATTTAAATGTCCACACTGTGGGTCTTCAGCTTGTTTCTTATGGAGAGGTGATCATACTGTGTGTGCTTTGGAGTGAAGTGTGACCAGTTTGGTGAAGGTTTTGATGCTCTCTCTTGCTCAGATCCTCTCTGCACAAGGGGAAGGAGTCTTTTATTTTTTGTGTTTTTTGTGGACTGGACACCACATTGTTGCCTGGGCCATTTGCAGCCTGGTGGTGTTTTGCTGGTGGAAGAAACTGTAGACTAGAGCAGCTGCCTGGGCTTCACCCTTCAGAGGAGATGGTTTTGGAGGAGTGAGGATGGACAGGGAGACTGCCTTGGGCTTGCAGGTTGATCTGAAGAATCATCCTTGAATCCATGTGGGATGTTGGTATGTGGATGTGAGTGTGTCACGAAGTTGGAATGTGTCCCTGCCCATGGCAGGGAGGTGGAATGAGATGAGCTTTAAGGTCCCTTCCAGTCCAACCATTCTGTGGTTCTGTAAGTTGAGTTTGGCTCTAGCAGGTGTTCATTTCAGAATGGTGGTGTCCTGCTCTGCAGAACTTTGCCCCAGTGTCTGTACCTGTCTTCTCATGGCTGACTGCTTCAGTACCTCTGCTGTTCCCTCCAGTTTTCCTGGTGGTGGAAGCAAAGGAGCTGGAGGAGCCACATTTGGTGCCACCTTGATGTTTCATAGAATCACAGACTGGTTTGGGTTGGAAGCAAACTTAAAGCCCATCTCATTCCAGCCCTCTGCCATGGGTAGGGACACCTTCCACTAAACCAGATTGCTCCAAGCCCTGTGTCTAAACTGGCCTTGAATGCTTCCAGGGATGGGGCAGCCACAACTTCTCTGGGCAGCCTTCACCTGGGCAAAATGTTTTCTTGTTTGTGTTTTCTTCCACTGGTGTCTTTTAAAAGTCAGACTGTCCTGGGTGGCTGGCTGGGATGTGAGGTCCTGCCACACTTACTGCTGCCCTGGGAAGACCACAGCCATGGTCTTCCTGTTTGATGGCTTCTGCCTGGAGAAGGGAACAGGGTACACGAGGACGGGATGCAGCACTGGGGGATTGTTCTGCTTTGAGATCTCCAGTCTTGCTGTTGTCCTGAACCACTTTCTGCCCAGCCAGGTTTCAGGTCTCAGCTCTCTGGACACAGCAGGTATTTGGTGATGATCTCAGTGGAGAGTTTCCCCACACAGTGTTTTATGTTCAGCCTAAGGTTGGTGTGGGATCTGTCCTGCCTCCTTGCATGATCATCGGAGCTTTGCTGCTACCCCAGGAGGTGTCCTGCCTGCTCCTGGCCACCCCTTCCCACACTGATGCTCAAGGGTTTGTGCAGCCATGTGGGGAACTGGGTCACAGAAGTGATCCAATTAAAAGCTCTGCCGGGCGACATCAAAAGCAGGTTTTAACCAGGCGGTTTCCCAACGCTGCACAAATGCCCGTGTTAGGAAAAGAGGGCTTAGGGCCTGGGCAGGAATAGACAGATGTGGATAGAGTGTGGTGGGATGGTTTCTTCTGGTGGTGAGGCTGATCTGTGAAAGTTTGCTGTGTTGGTAGGCAACTGTAGGGACAACAAACCCAACTCCCTCTGGGATTCTGGCTGATGAAGCTTTGTTTTCTTCCCAGAGAGCTCAGTCTCGCTCCCTTGTGGATGGGCTGATGTTCCATGGCTGCCATTGCTCATGGAGAGCCTCCTCCCCAGGCATTCCAGAGGCTCCTTCTCTCCCAGGGGTGCAGTGCCAAGGGCTGTGGGCGCAGGGGAAGGCTGGAGCTGCACCGCACCCATGCCCATCCTCACTGCCTGGGGCGAGGGGGGTTGCCTGCAGTAATCCTGACTAATCCTTTAATCTGTATCAACACTGATAGGTATTACAGCAGCAGATAAGGTTCAGACCATGGCTTGGAGCTCAGCGATATCCCCACCCTCTTCCAGCTAAATCTGGGCTGATTGCGCTTTCTCTTAAGGGGACCATGCGTGTTTGCTGAGCAGCTGCACTGGGTTGAGAGGGTGGATTAGCTGCTCCCAGCTGGAACATGCCCTTGTTGCTGGGCTCCAGCTTGCCAGACAAGTCCATCGATCCGTCTACGTGTGTTCCTGGTGACCAGCATCCTGTGCTTGCTGCAGCAAACCCCTCCGGTTGTGTGTTCCTTGGCCAGTCTGAAGCAGATCTGCTGCCTCTTGCTTTTTACCTGGGATGTCCACCTGGATATAAACCTGATTTGGCTGTAAACACCTCATGGAGATCATGCTTTCCTGAAGCAACCAGTGCTGCGGATCTGTAGTTCCTTGCTGCCTGCTGCTCATAGCAGGATTTTCCTCCTCCCCCATCTACAGAGCAGGACTCCCACACCCACATACTTCTCCAGGCCTTCTGCACCCTCTTGTTTTTGGGCACCTTTCCTCATGGCTTAGGTCTGCGATGTTCTCACTTGTACAGCTCCTGGGCACCTCTGGTTCTGACAGTCCTGCCCTGCGAAGGTGGGACTCTGGATCTGGCTGTCCTGTGTTTAGTGGCAGCAAACCAGGGTTGTTAATGCTGGGAAAAGCAGCTCCCAGTTGAGTTCATTGTGCAAAACAAACCATCCCTGTTGTTTTTGCTGTTGTGGGCTTGTCCGCCCTTTCCCTGTCCTCTTCCAGCTTCTCCCCATGCTCATGGGATTGCTCTGAGTTTGCCACTGGTTCCCTCATCAGCAAAGCCATGGTTAATCCTTCCCATAAATCCTTTAAGCTGTCAGCAAACAACCCCCTTCTTAAACTTCTAGCACGCAAGCTTGGCTGGGACAGAGCCTGGCTCACAACCCCAAGGTTTTATTTTTGTTCCCAGATTATCACCTCCTTGTCCTTTCTGGTCCCAGTTTTGGCCATCACTGGAGGCTCCCCCACTATGGCTGTGGAGCAGCGGATTGGTTTATGGCCTGTGGTGATATATCTGAGGTGTAAAAACATTCAGGGTCTGGATTACCCAGTGATGGTTCCAGGTGTGTCAGGTGGTTTGATGTCATGGGTGATGATTTGTTCCTTAGGTTCTATGTGGATGAGGTCTCACCTCTCAGAGGAGCCACCTGTCCTGCAGGGCAGTGTGTGTTGGCCCTTCTTCTGGTCTACATGAGCTGGACATGCAGCTGGTGGGGCCAAAATGGGCTAAAAAATGAGAATAAAGCTTTTTTGTGGTCATGCTCCCATGTCTGCACCCAAACCCTCACATCTTTGCAGTTTGGCTCTTGGCCATGATGATGGTGCATTGACTGTTTGGCTCTTCCAGGTTTATTTGTTCCTTCAAAACACAAGGTTGGATCTCTGCCTTGGGCTGTATTTTTATTGGTGATTAGGTTTGAAGCTTCAGTTATTGCTTGTCTTCTTTTGGAGCATCTCTGAATATCCCTGCCTTGGAAAATCGACATCCTCCAAGGCATTTGGCAGAACCCAAGTGAAAAAAAATCAGTTTCTCAAAGTCTCAACCCACATATCTTGAGTTTCTCTCCTGTGAAATTTGATTTCTCCCTTAAAACTCCTGATGGAATACACTTCGGAAGTGATGGGACTCACTTTGCAGGACTGTCAAACAAGCACCACAGACCTTTTCCCCCTGTTGATCCCAGAGGGAGGAAAGGCTCTGCGACTCCCTGAGGAATATTGAATGGCATGTTGCTGCTGAGCGGCTGTGTCTGGGGATTACTCACTGAAACAGAAGGAAGGGAAAAACGGTTAATGCAGTGTTGGCAGGTGGCAGCTCCAGGAGCTCGTGTCCTTCAGGCCTCCATGATTCAGCTCGGCGACTCGGGTCCAGGTGGTTCTCAGCTTATCCCTCGGGTCTGCCAGAGGAAATGGGATTTGGAGGAAACACAGTATTAAATCTGAATTTCTGAAAAATTGATTTCTTCAAATTGATTTTTTGGAAAAAAAGTGCATTTGTCAACACGGGCTAATTGTAAAAGGCACGTGGCTCATGAGTGTGGCCCTCTGAGCACCCTCTGTTCACAAACTGTTTTCCTGCTTTCCTTGCTCTGTGTTGAGGCAGCTTCGCACCAGTGTCGGGATTCATGAAGCAACCGGCTCTACCCCGACGCCTGTAACACCGCGAAAACCCCGGGGCCAAATTTGGGGTGAGTCGAGGTGGGAGAACATCCACGGGCAGATGCCAGGCAGCTGCAGAGCTGCTCCCATGAGCACAGCTCCTGCTGCTGGCTGCCATCGCGCTTTCCAGGAGCTCGAGAAGGATCAGCCTCCAGGCATTACATGCTTTCACGAAGCCTGATGTGCTTGCTCACCTACCACCGGCAAGCAGGGGCTTGAACAAAAGCTGTTTGCCTGCATCTGCAGGGTTTTATTTATTATTATCTTTTTTTTTTTTTTTTTGCAAACTAGCTGGGTGATCTGGGCTCGGCTGCTGGCACCGCGTCCTGCAGCATATGACAGATAATCGGCCTGGCTGCTGGCCCGCGGAGGAGGCGAGGCTCCCATCCATGTGTGACCTGGGAAGGCACGACGGCTCCATAAATCACTGCCTGCTGCTGCTGCCGGTGCCTTGCACCTCTCTCCAGCTTCTTGGCAAACTTGGTGTCCGCTGCGAGGCTCCGGATGGCTCCTCGCCGCTGGGCAAGCGTGTGATCAGCGTCTGTGCAGGGCGAGGAGGCAGGAGAGGCTTCTGTCTGGTCCTCTCACCCCCTTTAATGTCAGTTCTCAAGAGATGAGCCTGATAAACTGCCAGGTCGCCCCTCCGTCCGTGATCCTTGCTTGTGCTTCTTGTGCCGGGGCGCACAGCTCCTTATGGACACTGGGACTGCTGCCTGGTCCCACTAACAGCCTGAAACTTTCACAGCCAAGGATTGGTGGTGAAGGTGGGTTTGCTGGGTCTTGAGTAGTTACCCAGTGCCCAGCCTTAGGGTGCATCAAGTTTCTACCTCATAGGGGTTAAATTTCACAAGGTCTCCACTGCTCTGCCGTGATTGGTCCTGAACTGTCCCGGTGTGCTGGGAATGGGTCTGCGCTGCTGAGCCTGTTTCTAGAAGCAGCAAAATCAATGCAGTGACATGTTGTGGTGTCCACTTTGGGGGTGCCAAGCAGGCTGTTCCTGGGGGTATCCTCGGAAAGAAGCCACTGCTGCCAGCTGAGCCTTTCCTGACAGCTCCCCACTCCAGCCGGCAGCCTTCCAACATGGAATGCCTTGTGCTTCTCTAAGCACACCTGAATTTGGAGTCCTGCTCCTCGGATTTTTGAAGCCACCAACAGGTTTGCTCAGGAGCAGGAGGAGGGCTTGGGATCTGGCCAAGGACTTTGCTGGATCAGTGCTTGGGATTACCAGCGCTGAGTTTTGGGGTGCTTCACATTGTAGGGAGCAGATAGGGAGGAATCCTCTGATCTCGGCATGGGCTTGTTAAGGCATGGGCTTGTTAATGATGCAAAAGCCTTTTTGTGTTGTTGGGTGAAGTGCACAGGGCTGGCTTGGTGGGAGCACAGTTGGGCCTGAGCCTTGCGAGCACTGGCAGTGCTGGCAGTCGCAACACAGAGCAAAAAATTGCTGTAGTGTGTTATTCCAGCAGGAGCAGAGGTGAGCAGAGCTGCCAGGGGAGGCTGCCTCTGCCTGGCTTTGCCATCCCAGAGCAGGCTGTGGCACAGGCTGGGCTGCCAGTGGGATGAAGAGGAGAGTTAAGTGAGACGGCTACAAACCGGTTGGTGTACAGTTCCTATGGATGCTTTCCTCATTTGTTTGCCTTCCTTTCAGGGCTAGGTTTTCCAGCTGGGGATCAGGCTAGTATCTCCTTGACTTCCCCTTCCTTGAAGGTTTTTTTCTCCAGCTGTCAGTGTTGCTGTGTTCAGGCTTTTCCCTAAGCTCTGCTTCCCGTGGCTAAAGGCATAGCAAAGCTGATCGCAGATCCTGGCGCTTGGTTTACTGCTCCTCAGAGATGATGCTTTTCTGGTATCCCAGTGCCTCCACTTTCCAGGCTGCATTTGGGGAGCTGCAGTCTCTGGGGTCAAGCTATGGAGGCTTTGAAGGATGATGTCTCCCTGGGATGAGCTTCACTCTCCTGCTTGCCATGGTCAGTGGAGGTCACAACTGCTGAGGGACTGGGCTGCTTTGGGTGGGAGTTGCGGTGCCATTACAGACCAGAGCTCCAGGGTGGTGGTGGGAGGCTCTGTCTCCAGTTCCTGCTTGCCATTTGCAGGGATGCTTGCCTGGCTCTTGTGAAGCATGTGGAAAGGTTTGTGGGTGTGGAGGGGTTGGAGATCTCAGTTTGGGGCTAAGAGATGACTGTGGGTAAAGGACTTTGGAACCACATTAGTGGTCCAGGTGCAGCACAGGAGATGCCCTGGGCTCAGGATGCAGCAGGTGAGGCCACCACAGCTGCAGCTGTAAATAGTGCCCCTCTCCTTAGGGAAGGAGTAAATGGTTTTCCCTTGCTTGCTGCATGCCTTTCTCTCTCCTGGCCCTGTTCCTCCTCCTCCTCCTTCTCCCTGCCATTAATTGCTCAGTGCTTGCTGATGCAATTAAAGCAAGATGTGTCTGCAGCCTCGGCGCTCACCCCCCTTTTCCGAGGTCTTCCTCTGCCTGCCTGTGAGGACGTGGGAGCTGCTGGCTTGGGAAAGGGCAAGTCCCCACATTGGCTGGCTCATGCCCATAGTGTTGATCCCCCAGAGAGGGGAAGTGGCTGAGCCAGAGCAGGGATGTTTCTCCTGGCCTGAGGAGGTGACTGGCTGTCTCCCGGCACTCCCGAGGATGCGAATAGGCTGGAGCAGGGACTAGGCTGGAGCAGGGACCGTCTGGCTTCCTGCAGCTGATGTGTAATGGCTGTAGCTGCCAGCCTGAGGTGGTGATGACTGATGGGCAGGACATGGCTCAGGGCTGGGGATCATTTGTGCAGCAGCTAAAGCCGCCTGAGCGATGAGTTACGGTCTCTGGGCTTTCAAGAGAAGAGAGTGACAGTCATGGACAATGGGAGATGCTCAGCTAAAGGAGCAGGACTGCAGCTCAGCGATCTCTGGTGATGGCAGCTGTGGAGGCTGCCAGCACAGAGGGCAGAGAGGGCACCTGCTCCGCTCTGGGTGGGAAGGGAGGTTGCGGAGGTTGCGGATATGATGGAGAAAGGCTTTTCCCTCTGCCACTCTGCCTCCCACGTCTCTCCCTGCCTGCTCAGCGCTGCCCAAGGCAGTGTCAACACAGTGTCCCAGCTGGGCACCAGCTCTGTCTTCCGCTCTCTTCACTCCTTCCTCTGCTGCCCCTTGGCTTTGGTGTGTCACGTTGGCTTTTCCCATCCTTATCTGTGTTCTCTGGTTGCTGTTACCTTATCAAGGTATGTTCTTCAGGTCTTCTTTCTCCATGATGTCTGTTGGTGTTCCTCCACGTGAAGGGAATAATTTCTTGGCACACCAGGTTTTAACTCTTTAATTCTGTTGAGTCACTCCCAGCCCCAGGTCCTTCCTTAGTCCCCATGCAGCCTTTTGCTCAGCCTTTCATCCCTGCAAGCATCAAACTCCTTGTCTGAGGCACTGCCTTTCAAGCACCAGCATTTGGTCTTTAGTCTCAGTGGCCAAGAAGCATCTCTGGGATCTGCTGTATCAGCTGTGCCCCTCTCCTTTCCCAGCAGCCTCTGGGAGGCCCTTGGGGAACTACTTGGTTGTCACCATGTGAGCTACCTGATGTTTAGGGCACATGGTCGAGGTCTCTGCTGTAGAGAAGACTTTGGTGGTGTTCAGACAGGTGCCAGGATGTCACCTGCCTTGGCTTGGCAAAAGCCACCATCAGGGGCAGATGTTGGCAGAGATTCCAAGTGATGGGGAAGTGCTTTTGCTGCCCACACTGGTCTGATCTCAGGGATTACCACAAACATCCCTCCCTCCCTCCCTCCCTCCATCCATCCATCCATCCCTGCATCCATCTGCTTCTTGCCTTTGTGTGCACGTTCCAGCCCATTTCCTGTGTGTCCTACAGTTGCACAAAGCCCTGCTGCTCCCTGGCCAATGCCTTGTTTCCTAGCCCTGACCTGCAGACAAGCAGCCTGCTGGTATGCTCTGGCCATCCCAGAGATGCTGATTGGCATGTTGGGAACCTTCTCCCTCTGTCCAAATAATGTCTCGTGATGACTGTCAATAAAACGCTGTTGCTCCTTTCCCTCAGGTACAAGGCAGGAATAGATGAGTGTGTACAGACACGCCGGCTCCGTGTTTTCAGGAGAGATGGTGTGATTAAAGGTCAGATGGGTTTATTACAGGCAGACATGCATTTCTACTGCTTCAAGGAAGTAGAGATATCAAAACCTGTTGGCCAACCATTGTGTGGGTCCTGGAGCTTCCAGTGTAGGCTTTGGAAGACTGCCCCACTGGTAGTGGGGAATCCTCTCTTACAGGGTTCCACTGGGTCATGACACTGATCCAGTGACATTACTGGGAGAGATTCTGGTGTCCTGCCTTGTCCCACTTGCCTTGACTTTGTATTTTTGTGGTTTTTATTTTCCCTCCTCAAGATCCTGGACTTGCAAAAAAAAAAAATCTCTAATTAGGAATTAAATGCCAAGACTGTGGGACCAGCTTCCCAAGGAGCTTGGAAATGTGGAGCTGTAGGATGGTGGCTTCCCTCTGTGCTAAGGGCATCCTTTTTATGGAAGCGACCGAAGGATGACTTGAACAGTATGTGATGCCCACCCATGGCCTCTGGGCTGGCTCTGAACACTTGATGGAGTCCAACCCTGAATCCTCAGCATTTCTGGGGCTAAATGACTCTATTATCATCCCTCAAAGCCAACCCTTGGGCATGGAAAGCCCTGGGGAGCAGATAAGAAGCTTTCTGATCCCACATCTCACCAAGGCAGGTGGGGAGGATGGAGGGGGTGGAAACATGCAGCCAGCAGGTCATTGGGAGGTCATTAACCCCAACGCTGGCTTCTTGGTCACTTTCTTTGCCTTGGAAGAGCTCTCCAGAGTGGGACCCTCCATGTGCAGGCTTGGGGGTTCTTCACAACCACCATGGGCTAATCCCTCGCTGAGCCCACGGCTGCTTTCCTGGGCCAGCTGGGCTGCTCGGGGTGCACCATTGGCACTCCCCATTCCTTTTGAGGGCTCCCTCTGTTCATGGCTACCTCTGTTTATGCCCGCCTTGCTGGTCATAAAAATCCTCCAGGCTCTGGCTTACAAATCTGTTGTGTCTTTCCAACAGAGCTTTCCAAAACAGCTCTCCCCCACAGCTGCCTCTTTAGGCTGAGAGCACTATGATCCCTCTCTACCCCAGGGCAATGGTTGATTTTTAATGATGGGTGGCCAAGTTCAGGGCGGCAGTGGCCAGCAAACCCCAATATGCAGCAGGCCACCTTGGGCATGCCATTCTTGGGGCTAAAATGCCCTTATGTATTATCAATCCACTTTTTTTCATGGCATTAGGATTGCCCTGCCGTAGCTGGCTGGTAATTTGAAGAATCAGTGAAGTTTCAGCAGGGTGGGGAATGAAATGAGTGAAGATCTGGCTTGCTTATGGTGGATTTATCTCCAGCAGTATCTTTGCCTTATTTTAGGGACACCAGGTAAAAATCCAGCATGTTGATTAAATACAACCTTGGCCCTGCTGCTCTTCTGATCCAGGCGCCCACCAGCCCCTGGCATCTCATTTTAACATGTGTGTGCAAAAGGTGCTGCCTGGGTGGAAGGAGGCACGGTGGCTGCTTGTGCTGGATGGTGTTTCTTTGGTGGTCACTGTTTTCTGTCTCATTTTGCTTTGTTTCGTGGCAAAGGGGAATGGTTTCTCGTTAGCTGGGACTTGGTGACCTGTGGGTATCCCTGAGCGCAGCCTGAGAAATGCGAGGTTAGAGGCTAAAAACCTTCCTGGAGCTTAATTGGGCTGGAAGAAAGCTTTAGCCGTGGGTGGTGTCAGCATCCCCGTTTGGTGGGGGCTGATTTGGATTTCAGATCCAAGCTCTTCCCTTCGCTACGGTCCGGAGGAGCTGATGAAACAGCCACTTGAAGCTATTTTTCTATTTTTACATGGAGTGCTCTCGAGGAGGAGCATGGCTGCAGTCAGCACAGTCCTGGGATGTGAATCACAGAGCTCTGCTCCCTGAGATGGGCTGAAAGCCCCGATGTGGCTCCACCGCTCCCTGGCTGGTTGGTGGCTGCAGGTGGTGAGTTATGGTCTGGCTTGGCTCCTCTTCTCTGCGGCTGCTCCGCTTCCCCACGAGGAGCCATCGATCCTCCCCATCCGGCAGCTGCCAGTCGGCAGCACAGACCCACCAGGTGAGACCTTCACGCCCCAGCTGTGTCCAGCAGCCAGGCACTGACTCCCATGGGCAGCATGGGATCAGCTCTGCCTCCTCCTGGCAAATGTGCCTGCCCGCAGTGGGGGGTTGGATCAAGATGGGGTTTAAGGTCCCTTCCAACCCAAAGCAGTCTGTGACTGTGTGATCAGAGCAGAGGCACTGAGAGGCATTTGAGCCAAAGAAAGGGGATTTGCTTTTCATCTGCGAGGGTGGAACTAAAACCCAGAGTGATGGTAGGGGATGGGAGCCTGTGGGTTCACATGCAAAGCTCGTTCCTCCTCCTCTTGCAGCTCATCCTGGTGATAGGAGCGTGTGCTGTGCTGCTTTGGGGTGCCTGGGCACCGTTCTGCTCGGGGCTTAGAGAGGCAGCAGCTTGATTTCAATAATTAATAAAACCTTGTGAATCGACTTGAAAAGCTTTCTGTTGAAATTGCTGCATCCAGCAGGCACCGATTCCTGTGTGTTCCTGGTGGGAGCACATGGACACGAGTGCAAACCTTTGCTTGAGGGATTGGGGTGAGCCCAGCATGTATCAGCCATAATATGAACACTGGGTTACGCTGCTTTAAAAATAGCATGTTAGAAAGAATTTGCTGGAAAACTGGGATTTGAGGAGTGGGGGGAGACGCAGTCATGGGATGCAGCACAAAAAGCGAAGACATTTGTCATGCCCATGTTAGTGTGAGGTTTCTGTCTTGTGTTCTGGGAGACAGAGGCACTTACTCGACCACTGCTTCTCCAGTGCCACCTGAATGGGACACGCAGTGACACCCTCTTCCTCGCCCACATCCTCATGTGTCATGTGATTAGGCTCATTCCTTGCTCACTCTCCTCCTGTAACCTCCCCATCGGGCCATGGAACAGAGCTGGCTTTGTGTCTGGAAAGCACCAGGATCTCTCCTGGCAACTGGAGCAAAACCTACAAAGACGGGGAGATGAGAGCCAAGCGGGCAGCTTCCTAAACGTGCAGCCTGCGGGGGCTGGGACGTGCACATCATACCAGAGCAGGTCTTTAATATTAAATAGATGGAAGGAAGATGTCTCCTTTTGCCTGAGGGATAAATAGATCTGAAACTCCTCCTAGACTTTGCTGCTTGTTGCATCTGAAATATGTGTGTCTCGCCCTGAAATTGAGCCTCTCCAGAAGCCACCAATCCTTGGCTACAACCTGTGTGTAAAAATGCTCCAGTGTAGGTGGTGTATGTGGTATGACAGCAGGTCTCTGAATGAAGCATCCAAGGAATGGATTTGCCTCTTTTCCCCTGATCCATAGCCGAGTGCACCACGCGATCTGGACATGACACTTCTCATGGTGCCACCAAGGCAAGTGTCACAGCTGCCATCCCCTGGTGCCCTCAGGGTGGTGCTTCCTCAGTGCTGGACCTCCTTCAGGAGCTGTGTGGGTGCCTCAGGAGGTGCACCTTGCTTTGCAGGGAGCAAGCGTTGCCTCATTCCCTCTTTACCCTTCCCCAGACAAATTGTGTAGGCACAAGCACAGAGCTAGACTTCTCATACCTTGGAGAGAAGAGTCCACAAGACCCTCAGGACCAAATGCTGTGTGTAGCCATGGACCATAGAGTTTCTTGTGATGGAAAACTGCTTAGAAAATCCTCTAGCTCGCTGCTGCCATTTGTTGGGAGACCAATGGGATGAGAGAAGGATTTTTTCCTTATCTTCTTGGCCATGGACCTCCTAGTCCGGCCATGGAGGTGGACCATAGAGCTGAAGCTGCTCTCTCATCAGAGATGCTCGTTATCATGGTCAGGCTGAGATTTGCGAGTGCCTCGTTTGAGCTTGGGCAAGTCCAAAAGTGATGGATGTTGTCTCTCTGAAAGGAGGAGGACCACTGCTGTGTCTTGGGAAAACCATGGATGTGGCTTGTTGGCAGTTTGGAGCCCGGCATGGGGCAGATCTGAGGTGTACTGAGGGAGTGCCATGGGGAGTGATGTGGGTGCCTTATGGTATTGCTGGAGAGATGTAGGAAAGAAAGGGGGAAGGACCAGAGCAGTGGAAGGATGAAGGATTTTCCCACTTGGAAAATAGTGGTGTTCTTAGGAACAATCTCCTTGCCAGGAAGCTCTGGCCAACTTCTGTCTTAAATGTTCCTATGCTTGATTCATCCCGTTTCCGCCTTGTTCCTCTGCATCATCCTGCGTAATTCCTCTCTCTCCTTTGATGTTTTCATCCCTCATGTGTTTGTAGATTACGGCTGTGTCCCCACATAGCTGTCACTGAACCAACCTTTCCATATTTAGCTCTTCTAATCTCCTCTTCCAGACCAATCCCTTCAGCCTTGTTATTTTTGTCCCTCTTCTCTGAACTTCCTTCAATTTGTCTCTTGTGCCCTTATTTGTCATGAATGGTCCAATGGAAGGTGTCCCTGCCCATGGCAGGGGCGTTGGAACAAGATGAGCTTTAAGGTCCCTTCCAACTGAAACCATTCTGTGATGTTAAGATGGCATCTTGGAAGTGATCTCCTCTGGGTCATTGGAAGGACCACCTTGGGGGAGTGCTTGACTGATTTATGTACCTCTGTAAGTCCATATCCCCCCACTTTTCTTACGCAGTGACCCTGAGTGTGAGTGACACTTGCTTTTGGACCCGTTTGCAGCCCTTGGATGTTGGGAAGCACAACCCAACGCCGTAGCTTTGGCTGCTGTGGAAGGTACAGCTGACCCCATGCCACACTCAGCTTGGTTGATGAAAACACCCGAAAGCCAGTCTCACCTTTCATCCCACATCCCATCTCTTCTTTCTTGGCTCTGCTCTGCAAACACCAGGGCCTTTTTCCACATCATCTCTTGTGCTTTACCAGTGTAAAAGTTGGTTTCTTAGTGTTGTAATAAACCCCCATCAATGCACATGGTTGTGTTGTCCACCATGGGTCCACTGTGGCAGAGTAGTTGCAGTGGCTTTGTCCCTTCTCACCTGGGAGTGGGCACTGGATACTGAGGTGGAAAGGTGGTCCCTGGACCGTGCACCCAGCAAACAGAGGAACCTGTCCTAGATAAGACAGGTCTGAACCCGGCTCATTTTTGCTTCAAGCCTTGAATCCGTCTCCTCCCTTCCACGTTTACTAGAATCTAGTTTTATGCTGAAATGGTTTGTAAATCCCAAGCTGTCTCCCCTCTTGTTGACTCCGTGTACTGCAGCTTTCCAAAGGTAAGGACTTTGTGCTTGGATAAGCTTTAATTAAATGATTGAATTATTAATGCTCTGAGTTTGCATGTAGGGGGGCGTGTGTGCATGGCTGTGCCCTGGTGCGAATTGCCAGAGGCCCAACAGCCGCAGCCACCTCCGAGTGTTGGAGGTTTAGACTTGTAAGACTGAGGTAGAGGAAAAATTGGGTGAAGAAACTGCAGGAAAGGTTGAAGCAGGCAGGTGGAGCCGTGCCATTCCCTAACGGAGAGCTGAGCTGCTGTGCCAGCTTCTCGCGCTCAGCCCTGACCTACCAAGTGTCAGCCTTGGCTTGTGGTCCTTGATTGCTAATCCTGGCCAAGGTTTGTTGGTAACTTGTGTTCTCGCTGTCTCCAGGAGCCTGTTTTCAGCCTCTTTCAGACTGACCTGTTGATCTGCCTAAATGGAGATGCCAAGCTCTGCAATATGTTCTTCATCCCTAGTTGGTGGTGGGTTGTTCCTGGATGAACCTGTGATTGGTGCTCAGGGTGCTCTATAGCACAAACACAGACCCTGTAGGTGGGTTAAAGCCACTTGGTATGAAAATGCTGCTTTCTGATGTGATTTCCCTTGCCTGCCTTGCAGATTTGGGTTTTAGGGATGTCTCTAGCTTGGCTGTTTGCAACCTCTGTGTCCTTTGGCCAGGTTTATGGATCTGGTGGTTATCAGCCAGCTTTTAACAGTGGCTGGAGCTGCATCACACCACAGCAAGTGATTCGTGAAAGGTCTCATAGATTTATATCCTCCTTCCAGGAGGTTGATGCACTGAGGCGCTTGTGAAACCTTTTATGTTCTCCTTTGCCTGCCCTGATGTGCTGGTCAGCGAGTGCAGGTGTTAACGGTGGCTGCTGAGCACTGCTCGGATCCTTGGGTACAGTTGCCTGGTTATTTTGGAGGAAAGAGAATAAGCAAAAGCAAGACTCTGCCCCGTGGTGGTTCTTCCATGTAGCATCCTGGCTTGAAGGACACGGCTGATGTCGACAGGAGATGTTGGAGGGTGCAGGATGTGAGAAGCCAAGTGCACATCAGCAGTGTTGGCCATGTTGACAGGAGGGTGGGTGCAGGTTGCGGGGCTTAATATGTGTGGGATCTGGGTTCCCAGTGGGAAGCTGCTTGCTGTCATCAGAGCTTTCCTGCTTGGACAACACGGCCAGAGGTGAAGATGACTCTGGTGACCACAGCAGCAGCGACACTGAAGAATAGGCCAAATGCTGAGTTGATCAGTGTGAAGGACACTTGTGGGCTTCATGTTTCCAGCTATCTCTGTGACACAGACGCATCTCCAGTGCTTTTCCACACGGGATCTTTCCCCTTTTCCCCATCAAACAAGCTGCTTTGTGTTTTAATTCAAGAGAGGAGGAGTGCTCATTGCCGCCTCTACATGGGATTTCAGTGGTTGGTGAGAGGTGAACAGAGACTCAACAGCATGTTCTCAGTCAACTGGTGGGACCAATGCACGGAGGTCCCAGCTTGGATTTCTTTCCCATGTCTCTCACTCACATCACCTGTCCCCTTTCATCGCTGCTCTTCGCTACCTCTCTCCTACCGGAGACACCTTTTTTTTCCCCTTCCGACAGCAGATCTGATAGTCTTGTAAGTGGTTGGAGCAGGTGACTTGGTGCCAGCACGTCTGCCTTGGATACTATTCCTGGCTTTATTGAAGCCACAGTAATATGCAAGACTGTGCCTCTGCGGCGTCTGCCTCCTCTTGATCTTGAAACGCTGCAAGTGCTCAGATAAGCCCGGCTGTGTTCAAGCAGGGATTTTATTCCCCTCTCTGCTGCAGAGAGAAAGCGTCTCGTTGGAGGTCGTGCTGGGTTGTATTTGCATTTCTCCAGCAATGTGGCTGGGGTTGATAGGCATCTGGCTGTTTGTATCACCTGGCTGTTTGGATCAGTCCCTCACTGGTGCCGTGGTGGGAGTTGTACCTCCGGCATTATGGGGTAGGATGTCGCACCCCGATATTCCCATTAACTATGGCCACGTCTGTCTTCAGCGGTGCCAAACTGTATCCTAAAGAGACTGTGGAGAAAAAGACTCCAGGCCAATTTAGTGTATTGGATAAGATAAAAAGAGTGGGTCCTTTAATCAGGCCTCAGGCCCAGGGGAATACACACAGTGTTGGCGTTGGGGCCATGAGCTTTGCGCAGAAATCCTCCTCCAGGCTTTGGTTCCTCTGGCCTGCCTACGTGAGGCCAGGTCAGGCCTCCCCAGCCAGGTCCTCCCCAAAGTGCTCAGATAAAGATGAGTCTGAGTTGGCCACCATTTCCTCTGGCCCTTCTACAGGGACTTGCTAGTGAGGAAAGGAGTTTGCATGGGTGGAGGCAAACCTCCTCCTGCATCTCAGAGCCGGGGTGCTTGTCATGGCCAGGAGAGGACAGGGAAGCACCTTTTGTAGGCAGAACCTTCCTGTTACACCTTGGCATCAGCAACCCTGCGGCTGGGAGATGCCATGAATCTCAAGCAGGTGTCTAGGGGGTGGGAGCAGATGGTGAGGAGCACCAGGGACAAGTTGCCAAGAACTGTGGTGGGGAATTGGCCTCTCCTGGTTTGGTTTCAGGAAGATGGTGAAAGTCTTGGGTGGCAGAACCAGTCCGGAGTATCTGGGAACGTGTTCACTATCTCCCATCCAGCCTGGGGCTGGGAAATTGGGACGTCTGCTCCTTAAAAATCCTTACTTCCTGTCCTAATTGCCTGGCTCTTCAGTGATGGCTCTGGCCAGGAGGTTGCAGGCTCTCCTGTCTTCTGTGGAGCAAACTCAAGGAGTGTGATGCTGAGCCCTCTCCCCTGTGTGCATGTGGGAGCACATGGAAGTATTGATCCTTCCTTGTGGCATTTACTGCTTCTTCCTAGGGGGGCTGTCGGAAATGTCAGTCCTTTTTTCTCAGAACAGCTGCCTTGTTGTCCTGTGGGTTTGGATTTGCCAACTAAGGTACCCAGTGTCTTCCCCGACTGTGTTCCTGTGGTCCATAGAAATAACTGGCTTCGCTTATTTGAGCTGGAGTTTATCCAAGGAAGGGAAACTGTCTTCTAGAACAGATTTCTTTTTTCACATCTTGGTGTCAGCAACCTCAACCTCCTACTATAGCAAGAGGGAAGAGCAACAGGCAGCAGCATTGGGATCAGTGCCCCAGACCACACTTCCAGCTCCATCCTTGGACCTGCTGCTTGTGCCGTCATTATTTCCCTGCATGTGTGGATTTGTTGGAAGCTCTTATTGGCTGCTTTCTTGCTGGAGAAATTCAGCCAGCAAACAGTCAGAGTTTGGTGCCACCTGTGCTGTTTGGGGAGGGGATCTTCTGGAGCCTTTTCCACGCCATATAATTGCCTTGAGTACCTCCAGTGTGTCGGGATGTTGCTGCTGGGGGACATGACTGGGAGCTCTGCTTGCAAGTGGATTCAAGATGGAATCGTAGGTATGGTGGGCACCAAAGGGATTTGTCTTCATGCTCTGCATACCCAGCTTTGGAGGTCAGGTTGGAAAAGACTTTTTGAAATCCCTGCCACGGTCAGCAGTGGGGAAGAGGCACCGTGAGTGCTGTGGTTTGAAGGTTTTGAGATGCCCACCAAAGATTCTTGTCATCTGGATCTGTCTGCTCCCTGGTTATCTCTCTCTATGGAGCTGGAAGCTCATGTTCCCAGCTCCTATTCTGAATAAGGATCCATGGGGGATGTGGTGACAGCACGGCAGGAGTGACAACATCAAAGGTCTCAAAGGTTGGGCTGAACCATGCAGTGACGTGGGACATGCTGGCTGCAGCCTCCAGCAGTGCACCTTGATGGAGCAGTTCTGGTCCATGTTTTGTCTCCTGGCACACACACAGCTGTGAGTTTGTGACCAGTAATAAGGCTCACTCTTGGCTTTTGTTGTCTCTATGTCTGCAGGAGTGAAAGGACCTTCTAGGTGAGAGAAACAGGCCATGCACGGCATAGCTCCTTCACGTGGGGGTTCACTGGAGCCTAGAACCACCTCGGGTGCATTGATGATCTCACTCTGAGCCCTGCAAGGTCCTGGCTGACTGACAGGGTGCAGCTCTGGGGGTGCCCTACACTTCACATCCTCTCTGCCCTTGTAGATGCACCACAAACATCTCTGCTGGTTGCTCTTCTCTGGGGTTTTGGCATCACTCTTGGCTCTTATTGCTCCAAAATGCACTTTTCTTGCCAGACTTTGATTACTGGGGGCAAACCAAAATTCTTATAAATACGGATGAGTGCTCTAGGTGGTTCAGGGGACAGCATCAAAATTTGTGGGGTGTATTTATGTTTGGTTTGCCCTCTTTCTCCCAATAGCTAATTGGTGCTGTGGTGCCCCTTTAATGACTGATGCTAACGAACCCTTGCTGGCACAGCTCTAAGATGGCAGGAGCTGCTTTGTGTGCATCTCCCTATGCCAGCACCAGAATGTGCTTCCCTTCATGTGGGACCCTATCCCACCTTCCAGCGGGGGCTATAACAAGGGGTAGGTTTTAATTACCCCCCCAGAGCCCGGCATCGCGTGGTGCCGGCGGTATTGCCTCGGACTCTCCCTGGATTTGCTTTTCCCCCATCGAGCAGCGCCTGTTCTGGCCGCCGCCGCCCAGGCTTGGCTCAGTTCCACTTCTGTCCTCGGCGGTGGTGAAAGCACGTTCCTCGTGATGGGAAAGCCTCTACCAGAAACACAAAGGGCTTTCATTAGGGAAGGCAGCGGCGGGTGGCCACGGACGGCCAGCGCCGGCACCGGGAGGCTTCACCCCACATAACTCCTGCACAGGGGTGGCTGGAGACACACCAGTTCCCTCCAGCAGCGAGTGTGTAGCCAGCATTTAACCTTAGAGCCTACCCAGCTTGGAAAGAGAAATAAATTTTCCTTCTGCAAAGGGGATTTAGGGCCTAGAAGTCTTAAGGGAGATGGTCAGAAGGCGCAGGGCTGGCTTTGGGAGCCAGGGATCTCTACTAGTGTATCCCTGACAGCCGGAGGCAATGTGAAAGCCACTGCTCTGCGGGCTGAGTGCTTCCCACCACCCCCTTGTCAGCATTTCCCTAGGTGGAGGGAGCTGGGTGCCCACTGAGGGGGAGAGTGGCTGGCAGAGCTGCTCCATGGTACCCAGGGCTCCCCCAGCCATCCTGCATCTCCTGACCTTGCTTGGGGAAGCAGGAGGATGAAATGCTGTGCCACCAGGACACATGCAGGGGGGGAGGTGAATCCAGGAATTGATCCATCTGTCTTGTCCTCCAGCCTGGCTTTTGGCTTTTTTCGGATATGTTCCAGTGAGGAACCTCTGTTCCTGCCCTCACCCCTGAAGAACCACCCTGGGCCTTCTTGTTTTGCTCTGGAGCTTTGGGCGAGGGAGCAGGAGAGCCGCCTTGTCTCCCCACAGCTGCTGAAAGAGGCTATTTGTTCCAGAGCAGGGTGAGATATGAAATCCCATCAAGCCGCCTCGCTTATTAGAGAGATCTCAGCGAGCTGCTTATTATGCACCATGGCATAATGCAGATTACGAATGTGACCGGGCGATAATTAGCAGAGCTGGAACTGTAATTAAACGCTCCTGTGCTGCGCTGTGGTTTCTGTTGCAGAGTGGAAGGAAGCTGAACGGTTTCAGAACCCACAGGTCTTTGACGTGCACATGTAGCCGCCGCTCCCAGGGTGATGGGGGAAATGGGGGCAAGCGGTCCCCATCACCCCCTGGGCTGTTCCTGGTGCCCACCTGAGCCAGGCAATCCTGCCTGGTTCCTCCCTGGCTCTCCCGTTGCTGGAGACTGGCTTGTGGTTTGCAAAATGTGGCGTTGAGGAGCCCCTTCAAAGGAGCCTCACGCTTCCTTGGAGCATCTTGTCCTGGATCCAGCGAGATGCGCGAGATGAGGTTGCTGTGTTTTGGGAGGGTGATTTTTTTTGGGGGTGGGAGCCTCTTGGCAGCTCCTCTGGCAGCCTCCTGGGGTTGTTTTATGCCAAAACCACCTTCCTCTAATCCCATGGGATGCAGTTGGGCAGCCTTGGAGGTGAGGTTGGGCTCCTGGGGGAGAGTTGGTCCTGCTGGTGGGAGGTTGGAGGTAATTGTGGGGAAAAGAGCTGTGGAACACAAGCTATGCTGCTGGCAGAGGGGAACATGTCGTCCAGCCACTGCTGCTTCAGACCTATGGGCCATCTTGAATGCCCAGTGGGGTGGATATGCTCTGACAAACTGTCTGGAGAGACGATGGATGCAGGAGGACAAGGAGAGGGCTGCAGACAGAAGATGCTTTGTGTTCTCCTGCTGGAAGAGCAAATCCACTTGCACTGGCAGAGCCAGAAGGTCTCACAGTTCTCCACGAGGGTCACATTTGCACCCCCTGCCCACAGCCACCCCTGTGGGAGCAGGCAGAAGCCGCTGGCAGATGTGATGTTCTCCTCCCTGCTCCTATGCCTAGAGATTTGTGTCGCTGAGGATGCAGGGAGGCTCTGTGGGGTCAGGAGTTGGTGAGGAGGTGGGATTCTCTAGCCACTTGCTGTGTTGTGTGGGGCGGGTGAGGTTGGATGTGCAAGGTTCTGCTGGAGTCAGATTAAAGGATAGAGGTGTGGGAGCAAGAGAGGGGAGCAGGTGAACTTGGCAGCTGGTCAGGACCAGGGTGGGAGTCAGCAGCAAGGATGGAAGTGGTCATAGGCTGGTGTCATACCCACATTTGGTGATTGTGAACATGGGCTGTCCAGGTCTCCCCTCAACAGAGGTTTAGGGGGACTCTCTGAGTGTAGTATACTGGGTGCTCTAGAGGGATCTTCCCCTGCTTGAAACCATGGCCCAGGTGAGTGCTCGCTGATGATGTGATGAGTTTCCTCAGCCTACTTCTCTTCTGAGGTTGCCCAGCATCTGATCCAGATCCAGATGGTGGAGAAGATCTGAGCTGAGGAAGAGCAGCTCGCCCACAGCTGCTGCAGATCCTCATGAGCCAAGGCAAGGGGCTGGCTGGCTGTGCCTGGCTTGGCTGGTGAACCCTGAAGGACAGGAAGTTAGCCCCCAGCCCTTCCCTTGGCCAGTGCAGAATCAGCCCATCAGCCATCCTGCTCCTGACATTGCTGTAATCTGCTTGCGTGGCAGAGCAGCCAAGGATCTTGGCTTGTCAGCGGCAGGGTGGCTTGGCTGGGCTTTCACTTGGCATGTTGGCTTGTTGGCTTTCCAAGCCCAGCTCTGGTCATGGAATGTGGTTTCCATGTTCAAGGAGAGCACAATGGCTGGATCAGGCTCTAAAGCAGACACTTGCACAGGGAAGAGGGATATGATCCAAGCGACTGCATCTTCAGGTGGTCATAGGGTAGATTTGGTGCTGGAAGGAGACCACTACTCGTTTGTCCTGTCCTGCCAGTTGAGCAGAAGCTCTTCTAATGAGCCATCAGGTCCAAAGTCATTGGCTGCATTAACATCTGAGCCATAGCCAAGAGGCATCCCCAGCAGGGATGATTACAGAAGCCGTCGGGGAAGGAACTTGGCAGAAGCTCTTTCAAGCAGGAGCACAGATATCTCCTGCAGGATTTCTGGGTGTGATCTCTGTGACTCCAAAGCGCCGGCTCCCCAGGGTTACGTGGGTATGGGCACACCAGGGTGGGACAGCCCTGTGAGATCCTTGTCCTCTGACAGGGTGTGGGACGTCAACTGAAGGTGGCAGCCCTGGGCTTGTGGTTCTCCAGGAACGTAGATGCCTGTTGATACTTGTTCTCCCTTCCATATTCCCGACAGTATTCCTGACGGTGACCACGTGTTTCTCCTTCCCCACAGATGGAGTCTCCGGTCTCTACGCCCGCGGTGTTGCCCTTGCACCTCCTCGTGCCTGTGGTCAACAACGACATCTCGTCGCCGTGCGAGCAGATCATGGTACGCACCCGCTCGGTGGGAGTGAACACCTGCGACGTGGCCCTGGCCACCGAGCCCGAGTGCCTGGGCCCCTGCGAGCCCGGGACCAGCGTGAACCTGGAGGGCATTGTCTGGCAGGAGACGGAGGACGGTAAGTGTCACAGAGCTCCTCGCTCTCCACCAGTGTCCTGGTGGAGTTGTGGCAGTCCCTTCCTTCCCATGTCCCTGCTGTGCCATTTGTTGGCACGTCCTGGGCTTTCCCGCCACCAGCTGGGTGGTCAGGACAGAGGAGCCGTGTGGGAGCGGTCTGTAATCCGTCGGGCAAAGGGAGTAACGGGCCAATACTTGCGTCAGCCCCGCTCGTTGTGTTCTCTCCTTGCTCAGACAGCGGGCAAAAATCTGAGCTGCCATTTCTCTGCCTCTCGACAAGAGTTGACTTGTTCCGGAGGTGCCGGGGAAAGGCCGTGCCAGCCGGCACGGGAATTCAACGGAGTTGACTTCATTTTTGCTTGGCAACCCGCAGGTCTGTCACAAAAACGCTCAAACCCTGGGAGGCAGCAGAAATCTCCTGCTGGATTAAAAAACACCAGCAGAGCTCTCAAAATCGACTCGGCGGGAGATCAGCCTCTCGGCTCTCTTGCCAAGCCAATCCAATCTTTTTTTTCCACTGGAGCTCGTCTCATCTGCGCACAGCTTGGTTTGCTTTCCCAGGTTCTTTGATGGATTTTCGTTGCTGTTGAGGCTCTGCCAAGGAACACAGGGATGAATAGGTGGCTCAACAGCCCACGGCAAGCACTGGAACCCGGCCTTCCCTCCAGCCTTGCTGGGGTGCTGGAGGTTTCTGCCTCGGGAAGTGCGGGGTGAGCTCCTTGTACTTGTGTCTGGAAGCAGAAAGAGCCTGGAAGCACAAAGGTGAGAGAGCAGCAGTGGTGGAGGCTGGTTGACAGTCATCTCAGCCAGGTATCCATGTGCTCCTCTTGGACATCTGCTCCTGCTCTCCCATCGCTATTCCATGCAGAGAACAAAGCTGTTGGCTTTTATCCCTGGCTGCTCCTCACTGTGACTGCCTTTATCCTCAGTGGAAGCTGAACTGAAATCTGTGTTCCTGTGAGCTGCTTTCAGTGGGGTTCCCTTCTTGCCCTGTGCTTTGGGAGGACAGGGACGGGCCCAGTTTGCCTTCCCCCTCTCCCTGCTGGGAAACTGGTTTTGAAACAATGATTGGTGTAGAACTGAGTGCTGCAGTGGCCCCTGATGTGAGCACAGTTGTTCCCCGTGGAAAAAGCATATTGAGAAATAGCACTTGAGCTATTGGGAAGAGAGGAGTACATGGACCATGCTGGGGAAGACTGGGATGTCTAGCTTGGAATGGGGACCTCTGCACTCCTCTGCCCTCTCTGAGCTTCACCATCTGTTCCATATGGAAAAACTCATCCGGATCGAGGCAGCTGGGAGCTACGTGTTTTTTATGGTGCTCCAAGGGAGAAGGACATCACACATTGCAAAATCTGGGAGAAGGAAACAAGAAGCAGGAATGTTCGAGAGCCCTGCTCTGCACATCTCAGGGACCGGAGGATCTGCTGGGGGAAGGTGCTCTGAGGAGACCTGCGGAAGGTCTCTGCTGAGCTCCCAGCGCCGGCACTGCTGGTTCCAGGTCTGCAAGAGCCCCATCGCTTTACAGGATGCAGCACCTTCAGTGGAGAACCTGAGGCACAGCCAGGCTGGGGGTTGGGACACGCAGCACTGCAGAGGAGCATCGGCACCCCCCAACTCGTGGGACTCCCCCACCTCCCTGTCCCCGTCAGTCTATTCTTCTGTTGTGACTTTCCTCAACCCAAAATCCCCAGAGCTGCAGAGTTGCCTGAAAATCCCAGGACTGCTAGAGACCCCCACGGGCAACAGCAAAGCTGATGAGAGCTTGTATGGGTTTTTTTGGATGGAAATCAGTAGAGGCTTATGGTGGCCATGCCAGGAGGGATAAACTGAATATCCCTGAGGCAGAGAGCACAAAATCATTCTGCCTTGCCAATTTCTGGTTGAGAGGCAGTGCCATGAGAGCAGTTTCTGTTCTCCCCTCCCTTTTCCCCTGCTCCTCATCCCACCGTGAAGCTCTGTGCCTGTCTGCCTGTCCGTCTGCATTACCCCTCACTTCTGCAGCCACCGTCTCGGAGCATGCCTTGGAGGCGTCCTGCCATTTCCCACAGCCCCGATATTTTTAGTCTGTGGTAATTCAGTGAACTCACACAGAGATCCTTCTCTGCCGGCTGCTGATGGTTGCCACCGTCAGGAGCAAGGATTTCACATCCAGCCAACCCTGCAGAAGACGAGCCCTGACATTTCCTTTGGTTGCTTCTGGTCGGCTGCATGTGTTGGCTCTGGTTATAGCGGCATCTCCCGTCCTCGAGTGAAAAGGCAGGGTAGAACCATCCCTATTTTTTGCCTGGCATCTCCCTCCTGCCTTCCCATTTTCGCTGGTGGGAGTCAAGGGTGATGCTTGACCTGGCTGTCCAAAGCTGGAGCTTGTGAAGTGTTTTGGATGTCATGAGCATCTCCTCTCGCCCAAAGGGTACAGGGGAGAAAGCTACACCAAGGGCATGTCTCCACAGCCAAATGAGGTGCTTCCAGCACCTGGAGACTGCCTTCCAGATCTCCAGAAGGATCTCAGCACCTCACCCAGAGGAATCCATCTCCCTTGGGATGTAGCAGCCTCACTGAGCTGCTTGGAAGGACTGTGGGCAGCAGGAACAGCTCTTGACTTGCATCAAACTTAGAATCACAGAATCTTGGAATGGTTTGGGTTGGGACGGACCTTTAAGATCATCTCATTCTCTAGAATGAGCAGGGGAAAAGGGAGGGGAGAACAGAAATGGCTCCCATGGCATTACCTCTCAACCAGGAATTGGCAGGGGGTGATGATTTTGTGCTCCCTGACACATCACTCTGCTGCCTCATTAGCTGCCAGGTCCCTTCCATTCCCCTCGGTGGAGCTGGTGTCACCTGGCTCGGAGCACAGCACCTCCTCAGTCTGCTCCCTGTGAGCAGACTAGGATCCAGCACCACACCAGTGCTGTTCGCAGCCGAAACAAGCACGAAACCTCTGAGCAACAAGGATTGTGGGGTGGCAGCACCTGGAAAATGTCAGTACACTCCACGTCCCTTCCTCCAGCTCCATGCTGGGATGGTGGTGGCAGGTCACCCATGGCCGAGCACTGCACGCTCCAGGTGTTTGGATTGTCCTTTGGCAAACTTCTCTTGAGGGTACAATGGAGTGTGAGCATCCTCAGGGGTGGAAGATGTCCACACATGTCCTTGCTTGGAGCAGGAGGGAGGTACAGTAGATGGGGAGAGAATGGAGACAGATGGGAGGGCGAATACTGGAAGGTTTTACTGTAACTGTGAGGAAGCCTGACCCACATTTGCTGGCTTTGCACGTCAAACATCATCACCCACAGCCCTGGGTAGTGCCCAAGGATGTTTGAAATGGAGGATGTGCCAAGATTGCACTGCAATGGGTGGGCTTTGGGGATTCCAAAGGGATACACCCTCCTCTGCATACACACTACAGTTTTCTTATCCGTGTCTGCTTGGGTCCAGAATCAGGAAGTGTGTTTTTAAGACTGATGCAGGAAGAGTGTGGAGCGAGAATGTGGCTTTCTCATTTGCTTTAATGATGTTTCATAGAATCATAAAATCACAAGGTGGTTTGGGTTGGAAGGGACCATGGGCAGGGGCACCTTCCGCTAGACCAGGTTGCTCCAAACGCCATCCAACCTGGCCTTGAACACTTCTAGGGATGGGGCAGCCACAGCTGCTCTGGGCAACCTGTGCCAGGGCCTCACCACCCTCACAGGGAAGCCATTGACCACAACTCTTAGAGTGTGACCATCCATCCAGTTCCTTATCCACTGTGTGGTCCATCCATCAGATCCATGTCTGTCCAGTTTAGAGACAAGGATGCCATGTGGGACAGTGTTTGATGCTTTGCACAAGTCCAGATAGATGACATCAGTCACTTTTCCCTCATCTACCAGCACTGGAACTCTGTTGTAGAAGGCCACCGACTTTGTCAGGTATGACAGAAGATTTCCCCAAGGAAAATTTTGCCAATGATGGTCATTGGTGAGTGATTGCTCCTCAGTGGGTGAGGTGATGCTTGTGCTGGCCATCCCTTGCCCCGTGGTGTCCCCTGCTTTCCTGGCATGCTGGCCATGAAGACCTTGGGGTTTGTGTTCCAAAGCCTGGGCACTATGGCCAGGATCTTTGCACATGTGCAGGGTCTATGGAGAAGCTGGAGCATCCTGAAAGTGATGCAGCTGGAGGGGAAGTAAAGAAGAAGACAATGCAGCTGGAGGAGAAATTCATGGAAGAAGGGACATCCCAAAGTCAGGGCATTCTGGAAGTGATGCGACTAGAGGAGGAATTCATGGGGATGTTCTTGGTTGGGCTTGGGGGATTCATCTTTGAAAAGAGGTAAAATGTGCACTAATACAATGGCTCCTGGTGCCCACAGCAGCATTGTCCTCCATCCTGCATAATCCCAGGATTTTTTCATACATTGCCAACCTGCATGGCAACCTTACACTATCACCCACCCTTAATTTTTCCAGCCAGAATATGACTCTGGAGTGATGGGAACAGTTGGTGACCAGGGTGCTGAGTGGTTTGCACCCAGACTCGAGTGGTGTTGATTCCTTAAGAGCTTCAAAGGTGTCATCTTCCCATGAAACCAGGTGGGATTGGAGTTATCCAAGTGGGATTCCTCCTCTTCAAGAGCATCTCCTTTCTCGGAGGCGCAGGGGTGTTACGTCCTTACTGCCCACTCTTGCCATGCCTGTGCCTGCCCATCATCCTGCCACGGGAGGGGGACATGGTGGGTGAAAAAAGCTGCTTAGGATCTATCCCAGGGTTTAAATTGTCCTGGGTTATTGTTGGAGGATTAGGAAGGGATTTGGTATGATTGGTTGCAGTGGGTTAAATATAGGCTGATGTGTGTTGGAGGGCTGGTGTTCCAACAGGGAAGGGAGGGACGGTGCTGGCTCGCTTCGCCCTTTCCTCTTTCATCTCTCTCTTGTGATTGCGGTGGCAGGGAGTGAAAAAACGCCAGCACCTCCTTTCTAATATCACACTTTGGCCCTGAGATACACAAGGGACTCCAGTGGCTTGTCATGCAATTAACTTCCAGTGGCGCATGTGGGCTTCGCCAGCTGAAAGAGGGATTGAACTGGCAGGGAGGGCAGAGGGACTGGGAGGGGTGGGGTCCAGGTTAGGGCTGCTTGCTCCTCAGTGGCTGCCAGGTCCTTGGGCAGCTCCTGGGAGCATCGCACAGCAGCCCCACAGGGGTGTCCTGGGAATGGTGGGGCTGGGTTGGGGCACAGGATGCAGCCAGCAGCTTCTTTGGGTTTTAAGGAAAGGTGGACAGGCTCCTGCCTGCCAAAAACCACTGCATTAGGAGGAACAGAGATAGAAGAGCACATTCCATGTGCCCTTCTTGGGATGCCTGGGACTAGCATTCCCCTCTTCCTATCCATCCCTCCACATGTGGGGCCATGGTTTCTATCTCAGGTCATTTCCATCATCATATTTTGCCCATGTCCATGTTAAGGCAAGTCCTCAGCACCTTCCTCCAAAGGCAGGACCCAGCCATTCCTGCTCACAGGGATGAGCCAATTGTGGGGTTTGGCCGTGTGCTGGCACTGTGTCTTCCCATGACCTGCTCCCAATGTTTTCCTGGAGGAGAAAGGAGAAAGAGAAGGTCTGAATTTCATTTCTCTTTCTGAGGGAAACCCACATGTCAGGCCTCGGCTCCACGTATTATCCATGCCGGAGTCTGCAGCTGGCTGCTGGCACAGCACAACAGGGATTGTGGGCTGAGATTTATAAACACGCTTCAGGCACAGCTGCTCCAGGCTCCCTCAGCTCCATCCATCTCCCGGGGCCGTATATCTCGCTGCGCTCATCAACCCTTGCGAACGCATTTCCTATCTCCCGAGTTTTACCTTGCTTGGATAAACGTGCTTGGCACAACGGAATCCACTCTACTAGTGCAGAAATCAGCAATCTATGGCAGGGAGGAGGTGCCCCAATGCTGAGGGATGCTGTGGAAGACCCCTCTGCCTCCCAAAAGTGGTGCTGAGAGTCCACGGCCTTGGCATGGGTGTGAGCCAGGCTGCTCCTCTTCTGAATTAGTGGGAGAAAGCTGAAACTCTGAGTTTTCTGAATGCCTTTGCTCTGAAAGAGGAGGATGTGGCCTCATAGATGCTTGTCCAGGTGGAGATATAGGGCAAAGGGGTGTCACTGGAGATGCTGGAGCAAAGCAACATGGGGTTGTTCCACCAGGATTGGGTTTTCCTGCCAGGGATTTCACCTGAGCGGGAATGCTGAGCTCAGCTTGCCATCTAGTGGCAGTAATGACATTTTCCAGAGAGCCATGAGATTCATGGCCACACTCTGAGGGTGTCACAGCCCCACTGGTGTGTCTGCAGCTCCACATTGGGGCCCACAGGCTTGCTGAGGGCTTTCTGCTTTTCCCCTGGGGGCTTCTCAGCCCTCACTCCCCAGAGATTGCCTTCCTTACCCTACCTGAATGCACATGCAGCTATAGTGGATCTTCAGCCCCCCCACCAGATCCCACAGCCTTTTGGGGATGGCTGGGTTTAGCATCCCCACAAAAATAGGGAAGAGGAGGAGAGGTTGAGTGGATGCCGGCCAGAGCCGTGCTGAGAGAGGGAATGAGCTGGGAGGTCTCTAGCTCCATTTTGGTGCCCCTTCAGCCTCTCCCAAAAGAGAGTCTCACCTCTCCCAAAAGCCCAAGATCCCTCGTCTGCCTTCCTCCAGCACTAGAGCTGAGCTCTTCCTCCTGCCTATCTGAAGAGGCAGGTCCCCTGACACTGCTAGATCAAACCTGGCCCCATCTGACCCTTTCCCCTTGCCTTGCAGGGATGCTGGTGGTCAATGTCACCTGGAGGAACAAGACGTACGTGGGGACGCTGCTGGACTGCACACAGCACGACTGGGCTCCTCCCCGGTAAGTGGGTGGTGGGTTTCGGGGGCTTCCGGGCACTGAGGGCAAACCCAGCCCCATACAGCCCCCATACACTCTGCTCTGTGCCTGTGGGGCTGCCACAGGGGTTGGCATCTCCTGCCTGCACAAATGAGCTGCTCCCGTGGCTCTGCCCTCGCAGTCACAGGTCTGTTGTCCTGGGGGAGTGAGGATGGTTGAGCACATCCTGGTGGACCTCTCTAGTTCCTCTTTATTGGCCAGTGGGAGGATGAGTCTGCGGGATTGGTAGCAAGGGGAAGAAGGGGGTCCCCACTGTGCCACGGGCATGACCGTCTCTCCATTAAAACTCCCATGTCCTCCTCTCGGCAGGTTCTGTGACTCTCCCACCAGCGACCTGGAGATGCGCAATGGCCGGGGCAGGGGCAAGCGCATGCGCCCCAACAGCAACACGCCAGTGAACGAGGCGGCCGCCGCCTCGGACAGCAAAGGGACCAGTAACAGCAGCAAGACCCGGGCAGGAGCCAACAGCAAGGGGCGCCGGGGCAGCCAGAACTCCTCGGACCACCGCACCCCACCTGGTGGGACAACTGAAGATGTGAAGGCCAGTCCCTCCTCAGTCACCAAGCGGAAGAGCAAACCCCTCTCTGACATGGAGGTGAACTCCAGCTCGGAGGACTCCAAGGGCAGCAAACGCATCCGCACGAACTCGATGGGCTCGGCCACCGTGCCGCCCGCCACGGTCAAGGTGGAGCCGGCTGTCCTGGACCGCAACTGCCCTTCTCCCATCCTCATCGACTGTCCCCACCCCAACTGTAATAAGAAGTACAAGCACATTAACGGGCTGAAGTACCACCAGGCCCACGCGCACACAGACGATGACAGCAAGCTGGAGGCGGACGTGGACAGCGAGTATGGTGAGGAGCCCTCCCTGCACGCCGACGTCGGGAGCTGCAATGGGGCCGCCGGCTCTCAGAAGGGCTCGCTCTCGCCAGCTCGCTCAGCCACTCCCAAGGTGCGCTTGATGGAGCCCCACAGCCCCTCCCCGTCCAGCAAGTTCAGCACCAAGGTCCCCTGTAAGAAGAAGGTGGGTGGGGAGGGGGACACGGACCCAGGTGCTCTGTCCAATGATGGCTCTGAGGATGGTCCGTCGGTGGCTGATGAGACGAGTAATGACGACTTTGACTCTCTGGAGAAGCGATGTGTTGATAAGGACAAGTCAAAGAAGGCCTCTGGTGCTAAGCAGGAGAAGATCCCTTCCAAAAGCTTGAAGTCTGCCAGACCCATTGCACCAGCCATCCCCCCGCAGCCAATTTACACCTTCCAGACCGCCACCCTCACCACCGCCAGCCCCGGCTCATCTGCCGGCCTCGCCACCACCGTGGTCCAGACCATGCCCAACAGCCCCCAGCTCAAACCTATCCAGCCCAAGCCAACAGTGATGGGAGAGCCCTTCACTGTCAACCCTGCCCTCACCCCTTCCAAGGAAAAGAAGAAGAAAGACAAGAAGAAGAAGGAGCCCAAGGAGGTAGAAAACCCTTTGACTCCTGGCAAAGCCTGCAGAGCGGAGGAAGGCAAGAGCCCTTTCCGGGGGGAATCCAGCGACCTGGGAATGAAAGGCGAGGGGCTGCTGAATGGTTCATCTGACCCCCACCAGAGCCGGCTCGCCAGCATCAAGGCTGAGGCAGATAAAATCTACAGCTTCACCGACAATGCACCCAGCCCCTCCATCGGCGGTGCCAGCCGGCTGGAGAACACCAACCCAGCCCAGCCCCTGACCCCGCTGCATGTCGTCACCCAGAACGGGGCAGAGGCCAGCTCAGTGAAGACCAACAGCCCAGCCTACTCAGACATCTCCGACGCTGGGGAGGATGGGGAGGGCAAGCTGGAGAGCGTGAAGGCGAAGGATCCGGAGCAGTTGGTCAAGGAAGGCGCCAAAAAAGCTCTTTTTCCCCCACAGCCTCAGAGCAAAGAGTCTCCCTACTACCAAGGCTTTGAAACATACTATTCCCCAGGCTACCCCCAGGCTAGCCCAGGTCCCCTGAACCCTGGCGGGCAGTCCGTGGCTGAGACACAGGCCTTGAAACTGAAGAAGGACGAGGAGCAGGAGAACCCAGACGTGAAGGTGAAGAGCGAAGGCTGCGAAGAGAAGAAGGCAGAGCTTGGTGGTGGCTCCAGCCAGCAGCCCTCAGTCATCCAGCAGCGCCCCAACATGTACATGCAGTCCCTCTACTACAACCAGTATGCCTACGTGCCACCCTACGGTTACAATGAGCAGGGCTACCATGCTCACCTGCTGAGCACCAACCCTGCTTACCGTCAGCAGTATGAGGAGCAGCAGAAGCAGCGGCAGAGCCTGGAGCAGCAGCAGCAGCGGGGACTGGAGAAGAAGGCAGACCTGGGCTTGAAAGAGAGGGAGGCAGCGCTCAAAGAGGAGTGGAAGCAGAAGCCACCAATGCCGCCGACGCTGACCAAAGCCCCAAGCCTCACGGACCTCGTCAAGTCAGGGCTGAACAAGCCCAAGGAGCAGGGAGGTCCTGACATGGCCAAATCTGTCATCATCCCCAAGCTGGAGGACTCGTCCAAGCTGTCTGGCAGCCAGGTCGCCGAAGGGCTCAAGGTGAAGCTGAGTGAGGCCAGTCACCTCGGGAAGGAAGCTGCCGAGACTAAGGCTGGCTCTGAGTGTGGCCGGCAAGCGGAGGTGGACCCTGTGCTCTGGTACAGACAGGTAATGCCCTGCCCTGTCTGCCAGCCCAGCTGGGTGTTTGCTTCTGGAGGAAGCCCCTCACCGTGGCTTTGCCACAGGGCTCTGCTGGGACCATCACCTTGGAGAACACATGTTGTCCTCTGCTTGTGGTGGGACTCCATGAGATTCCCTTGGGGCTCAGAAAAGGGATGGGGCTGTGAGGCCACGGATGGGCCAAGGGGAGTGGAGTTCACTGGTCTCCTCCAAACTCAGGCTGGGTTTGGGACAGGCAGGGCTGGGGGGAGGCGGGTGTTCTGATGGTTGGCTGTTCTTGCAGGAAGCCGAGCCCCGGATGTGGACGTATGTGTACCCGGCAAAGTACTCGGACATCAAGACGGAGGATGAGCGATGGAAAGAGGAGAGGGACCGAAAGTTGAAGGAAGAAAGGAGTAGAAGCAAAGAAGCCACATCCAAGGAGGACGGGAAGGAGAGCACCAGCTCCGAGTGCAAGCTCACCCCCCCTGAGGAGCCTCGCATGGTGGGGAAGGACCCCAGGCCCAGTGTCCATGTCCCTGTGTCCTCACCCCTCACGCAGCACCAGTCCTACATCCCCTACATGCACGGCTACTCCTACAGCCAGTCGTACGACCCCAACCACCCCAGCTACCGCGCCATGCCCACCGTCATGATGCAGAATTACCCAGGTAGGGAGCCAGGGCCTTCCTGGGGACGTCCCTTCCCAGCTGTCCCTGCTCTTGGGATGGGGGGCAGCTGCAGGACATCCTCTCGCACACATACAGAGCCATGTGCTCCCACTGTGCTGCCCGAGTCCTCCCTGTGCTCTGACTGCTTTTCTCCCCCCAGGATCATACCTACCCTCCAGCTATTCCTTCTCTCCGTACGGGAGCAAGGCATCCGGCAGTGACGACAGTGACAAGTCCCGAGCCAGCCCCAGTGTGAGCTGTAAATCCAGCTCAGAGTCCAAGGCCCTGGACATCCTGCAGCAGCACGCCAGCCACTACAAGAGCAAATCACCCACGGTGAGGGTCAGGAGCACACTGGCTTCGCTCAGCTCTGTGGAACAGTCCTGGGATTCTGTACCCAGCTGGGAGAAGCTCCGCCTGCCATGGGGTTTGCTGTACCTGCTGCTGTGGGAGACCCACAGCCATGGTGTATTACCACAGTACAAATCCTTTGGGATGGACCAGCCAAACCTGTGGGCAGGACTGGCCCAGGGAAGCACTGGGGCTCCTCCAAACCCTGCAGGAACCTGGTGACACTTGTCCATAGCCTTGGAGCTAGTGGGTGAGATGCAGGGGCTGTCTCCATCCCATGGCTTCTGCTGGGCTGAGCTGGGAGACGGAGTTTGGACATGGTGAGGAAAGAACTGCCCTCAGACAGGACTTGTGTCCTCCCCACGGCTTTTGGGCTCTGAGCCTGGTCACCTCATGGGGGGTCTTTGGGCAAAGGTGGCGAGTATCACCCTGAGATGTGCCCTGGGGTGGCTGATCACGTCCCTCAGCGTGTGTCTGCTTTCTCCTCTCCAGATAAGTGAGAAAACATCTCAGGAGCGGGACCGCAGTGGCTGTGGGGTGGTGGGGGGCAGCGGGAGCTGCAGCAGCGTCGGGGGAGCTGGAGCAGGAGAACGGAGCGGCGACCGACCCCGCACATCGCCCTCCCAACGCCTGCTCTCGACGCATCACCACCACCACCACCTCGGGTACTCGCTGCTGCCGGCGCAGTACAACCTGCCCTATGCAACAGGTGAGAGCTGGGGCTGGGCTCAGGGGAGCTGGGAGGGAGCTGGACGCACCCTTGGGCCGTGGGAGCCCTTGTGCTGTTCCCTGGTCTGGCTGGGTGCCTGACCCGGGCTGCTGGATCCTGACGCCACTTCTCCTCCGCAGGTCTCTCCTCTACAGCCATCGTTGCCAGCCAGCAAGGCTCTACTCCCTCCCTATACCCACCTCCCCGGAGGTGAGAACGGTAAGGCTCTGCTCCTGCTGGGATGGGCACAAAGGGGGTGCCCTCAAGGGTTTAGGGTCCGCCCATCGCCCCAGGGGCTCGCGGGAGCTGACTTGCCCTTGGGTTGTGGCAGGACGTGAAGCGCCACGTGAAGCGCCGGGATGCCTGGGCTGTACAAGACATGTGACTGGCTCACATGGGGAAGCGCTGGAGACTCCTTTAGACATCAGTTGAATGGTGTTAATTGTTCTGCTTGACGTTCCTGCCGCGATCCGAGGCAGACTCTGTCTTCTCCCCCCTGTCGGACACACACTGACTGCCCCCCACACCCCCTTTGGTGAGTCGGTGAGCTGGTGCCTGCGGAAATATTTATTCTACTGGGCACCAGCACTCGGGATGGAGGCGTCTTGCCCGTCTGGTGCATATGAAGAGGAAACAGAAGCACTGAGGTTTCTTGATGGATTTGGGACCCCACTGTGTCTCTTCGAGCTGCTGCTTCATGATGGGACTGGGGGCAGGTGTGGGCTCGGAGTGTGGGGCTGAGCCTGCTGTGGGGTCTCAGGAAAGGAAGGGCTGGCTCACATGGAGCCACAATGGGCTTGGGAGTTGCTGTTGTGAGCCTGAAGGTGGTGTCAGCCTGGCCGGAGAGAGCCGTGGGGCACAGGGATGTGCTGCATGTGAAGCTCTCCCTCTCCCAGTCCCTCGTCTGGTCCTGCAGCCCACAGCACCCACTGCTCTGTGTCCATGGGCAGGAGCCACTGGTGTGGCCAATGGCTGGAGCAGGGCTAGGGAGCTGGGGGAGCTCTTTGCCCTAGTGAAGCAGCCACTGTCCCGGGGGGCCAGGGCTCCATGGGGCTGGGGGCAAGTGGGGCACAGAGTTGAGGGCTGTGCCTGTCACCCCACCTGGGGCTGCTGGGGTACCCCGTGCCGTGCACAGTCCAGACCTGTCTGAAGCTCCTGCCCATCACTTTCAAACTGGTTTCTGAGCTGTAACTCGGCAACACCCCCAGCCTTTCCTCTGCCCCCCTACCCTGGCAAATCCTCCCCGAACCCTGGGGCAGCATATCCTGCTGGGGGGTGGCTGTAGCTCCCCTTTTTATCCACCTTTTGCTTTTAGGGCGGCTCCCCCAGGCCGTGGGCAGGGCGCAGTGAAGAACAAGCACACTTAGGTTCTGCCAGAGGCACGTGGGGCTGTGCTGGTCCCTGCTCTGGCCTCGTGCTGGGGCTGGGGGCACCAGGCCCTGGAGGAAGCCAGTCCCTGCTCCTGGCTGTTCCCCAGCACCGAGGACAGGGGCTTTCTGGTCCTCTGCCCCCAGCCCCAGAGCAGCTCTCCCTGGGCCGATGCTCTACCTCGGCCCCGCAGCGGCTGGGCCGCCCCAGCTCTCCCCCTTCTCCTGCTGCCCGGCTGGGGGGACATGGGGGCCGTGGGTCTCGGTCGTGTGTGTGTGTCCATGTCGCACCCGGCCCCGAGGGCCGCTGTACGGGGATGCTCTGCCCGCCGGGCTCTGTACATACTGTAAAAAGCAATTGTTTGAAAGCTGTTGTTTTGGGTTTTGTTTTCTTTCCCCATTTCTCCCCCATCCCACTGTACCCAGCTGGAAAGGAGGCTCTGGCTCTCTTGGCCCTGGTTCAGGTGCTGGCAGCGCGGTGGCCCCAGCCTGCTCTTATTAGACTCATTTTTCTCCCACTCTTCCTTGTCTTTGGAAGGAGGCGGGGCTGTGTGCCCCAGCACGCTCTGCAGGGACAAGGCGGGCTGTGCCCAGCGGCGGCTCCACCTGCCCCGTGCCCCTTCCAGAGCCACACGCAGCCACGGGGCTGGGGACTGGAGGGGTCGGGGTGCTTGAGGGAGCCCCACAACACACCCGTGGAGGAGTGTCCCACTGGCTGCTCCTACCTCCAGCCTCGGCCGGTCCGGCACAGCCTGGTTCCCAGCACGGCCGGGGCCCACCAGCGGCTCCAGGGGCACAGAGGAGGGCGTCGGGGCAGGGGGGGCTTGGGGGGTGCCACAGGCTTTGTTGGCAATCGAAGGGTGTCAGGGGGCTGCTCCCCACCTTCCCAGTTGGGTCCCACTTGAGTCTCCCTTTAGGTGTTAAATGAAACAACCGTTTATGCAGAATAGGTTTGAGGTTTGACGTATCTGGGTTCTCTGGGTCAGTTGTTGCCCGTGGGGCCTCACCTGGCCCCCGCACTGGGGGGGTCCCCACTGCCCGGCCCCTGGCCAGGGCGTCGGACCGTTGGTGTTTATAGCTCTTGTTTCCATTGGCGTTGCTGTGTTGGGTTTCATTTCAGTCTTCCTGACTCTGCCCTTCTGTAAAGTGTACATTATTACCGAGTTCCTTGTTTTTTTATATATATATATATATAAATATATATATATACAAACTGTACTCTTCTTGCCTTTGTACATTTGGGCAAGGAGGGAGAATAAATCTTTTTAAGAGACAATCACAAACCTGTGAGGGTGGCTTTTTCTTCCTGCTCCCCCCAAGTCTGGTCCTTTATCCCCCAAAAGCTGTGGCCAGTGATTTTTGGGGGTGGGAGAGGGGGTTACCCCATCTCTGGGATACCCACATCTCTGCGGCATGTGAGAGGGCTCAAGCAGCCTCATTGGTCTGAGGCTGCATCCCTGAGCCCCTGCATCCAGCCCCTCCACTCTGCCCTGGCACTCACAGCTCCTGGGGGTGCTGCAGCTGAACTCAGAGGGGATAATTTGGGGCAGAACCCCCCAGGCTTGAACCCCTGGGCACCAAGGTCCTGCCCTCCACCACTGCCCCCGGGAAGGCACTGGGAAAGCGGGGGGTGCCACGGGGCAGGGCTTGGCTCCTCCAGCTCCACCACGAAGCTGATCCGTGCAAGAGGCAGCACCCAGGGGCAGCAGAGGCACCTTCCACATTTTCTTGAGGGTGTTTCTGAAGACACCAGTGATCTGAGACCTCCACATCTGCCTGCCTGTGCTGGAGGCAGGGCAGGGGAGAATTTGGAATTGTCGGAGCCGAACGTGCAGTGGCACAGCCTTGTCACTACAGCTCATTAAGGAGCTTAGATCAGCCTCACTCCAGCTCCCATGAACCAGGATCCTGCACTTGACTAGTAAAGGAGCAAAGTGGTTCCCATCCCATCACCTTCAGGATGTGCCCAAGGGGAGCACCATGTGGTGGCAGCAGGGCCCTGGCACATGCAGGGGCAGGAGCAGGGGCAGCTCCAGCTGTAAGAAGGGATAAAACTGGGCCCTTCAAAAGCCAGAAGCAGCACTCCATGCTGCTTCAGCCAGGGAACACCCAGTCCACAGGTCTCCTCTGTCAGGGGTCCATCGGCACAGCCCAGCTCTGATTCTAAACTGATTTAGGGTCTGAGGAGGGAGCAGAGCCACTGGCGCCTTGGTTTCATGGGATGGGAAGGAGGGCAAAAGAGACACAAAGTTTAAGGTTATTTATTCACACACACTCGTATCCCAGCCCTACCTCACCTACCCCCCGACGAAACACTGACCACGGTGGTTATGGAATGTGAGAGCACACAGGGACAATCCCACATGCTGGAAGAGCTGAGGGCATGGGCTCCCAGGACACAGGTGACACATCCCCCTTCCCTGGGGCCTGTCAGAGCCAGCCAGGATGGAGCTCCCATGGCACAGGGACAGAGCACTACCTCTCCAGCATTAAACAGGGCAGGGATGTGACCTACTGCCAGCACCATGGCCCCATCCTGGGAAAGCCGCTGGATGGGGAGACCATCCCACTACCTGCCCCCACACAACCCTTTGGTTTGGATACAGCCTTTAGCAGCATCTCAAGCCTTGAGCTCATGCCTTTGGGAAGGCGGAGTAGAGGAGAGGACCCAGGGCTGCTCTGTACCCATCCTGGGTGGAGGGTAAAGGCAGGAGCTTTTTCTGGCTCTTTGGACCATCCCAACCATCATGGTGCACGTCAGGAAACTGTTTGTCCCAAATAAGCAGCCCCAGGTGTGTGAACTTCATCTGAATGCCCCTTTTATTGAACGCCGTGATAGTGCAGTGGGAACATGGAACAGGGTTAAGACTGCGTAAAACAAAAGCTGGAAGAGCAAGAAGTTTCAAAAGAAAAAAAAAAGGGGAAAAAAGTTAGACCAGTTAAACCAGCATTGGAGCAGAGACGCATGGGGGGTTTAATGTAGTGTTAAAGGATAAACTCGAGCGTCTCCTGCACATGCCCCACACCAAACCAGGCCATTTGCTTTAAGTCTTGAGTGGGAAATGAAAGCGTTGTCTCCCAGCTGAGCACGCACCGGGCAGGTGGGAGGCACCGCCGTGGGTCCGGTGGAGTCCCGGGGGTGGTGCCGCACCCCGAGCAGGGCCCAGGCCCCGGGGCTCCCACACCACGCAGCTGCACGGGAAGAGCTTCTATGCCAGTTCATAAACATCTTCCTTTTCCTAGTGATGATTACATGTGTGATAGATAGTTCTCTAGGCAACACGTTTCAATGAGAGTCAACTCTGGGGATACACAGCCCGATCTAACAATGAGAAATGCGCTTGCAGTCCAACAGAAACTTGGTTTCCCTTTCCTCAAGAAAGGAGGTGGAACCCTCTCTCCCCTCCACAGCATGTTGGGGTCCCGCTGGAGTCCCCACTGCAGCTACTCTTCGTCGGAGGAGGAGCTCTGATCCAGGGGGTACACCATGAACATCACGTCCGGCCGCGACGGGACTGCGGGGTGACCAGGCCGCACGATCTCAAAGCCCAAGAAGCTGAATGTCTTCAGGAGTGGAGCTACCAAAGAGAAGGAGACTCATTACCACCAGGAATGATCCTCTTTACCTGCCTCGCCCTCAAGCCATGAATATCCAAGAGCATTGAACACCCTCTGGGAGTGCATCCAGAGCTTCCTGGACAGAGAGGAACTATGTTAAGGTGACAGCCCTTTCCAGCGGGAGGTTTTGTCTTTTCCTGTGCTCATCCAAGTGTGAAAGGGATTTGAGCTGTGCAGCTTTGTCCATGTTTCTTCCTTCCTCTGACAAACAGTGACAGTTGGTCATCTACCTGCACCAGCCGCACAGCCCTGCTTTCCCAGGACACACGTGGCCATCCCACAGGTTTTATCCTGCACTTCTCTGGGCCCTAAAGCAGGACAGACAGCAGCAAGCAGGAACCTGCTTAGGAGGTAGGCAGACACTTGCTGTCTCCACGAGGAGGTCCTGGAGCGCAGTGCAAACTCCAGACAGCTCTGCACAGCTTGGGAGCACCCCTGGAAATTCACACATGGGAATTCCGAGCGGGGTCAGCCCAGAAGCCCCCACACCTCAGGGCTGCCAGACAAGGTTCTGTGACACAGTGACTGTTATTGAAGCGATGGCTTCCCTGTGACCTGTGACAGTCACTCCAGTGCAACGTCTGGTCCCTGCAGGCCCCTCGGGTGATCAGCTCCAGGGCACTGAATGGCCAAGCAGAGGAGCTCCTGGAGGTATCTTCCAGGCAGCACTGAATTTCAGCTGCACTCGGGATCTGGGGTGCTCCACAACTCCTACAAACAAGCCGTGGTATGGGCTGTCCCCAGCCTGTCACCCACGCAACTGCCGCTGGTGGTGACATAACAGCCAGGACTTAATCTGCAAATTATTCTTGGCATGGTAATATGGGATGATGACATCTTCCTGGGCTCAGCTCAGCTTAGCTCTACTAACGCCCTTCGTTTCGGAGAAGTCGGTGCAGCTCATGAAGCTGCAGAGTAAAATTAGAGCTGGGGTTGGAATTACTTGCTGGGTTACAGCCTGTGCCTGGTGGGACTTAAAGTGACATGTCCCCAGCCTGGTACCTCCCCCAGCCCCCCCTGCTTTAATTCCTCACCCAATGCGTCTGTCTTTAGATCCTAAAGCCCCCGGAGCTGTAAGAGTTTCCAGCCAGGGCCAGGATTACCTGTAAATCTGAGAAGGGCAAAAGTGCCAGGAGATCTTTAAAAAGCAGCTGAATTACAGGACACTAATCTGGAAGTGCTTGTTTCCCACCTAATAACTCCTCCCTGGTTTCACCTTCCACATCACTGCAGCCTGGTGCCAGAGACTTCACTGCTTACCAAAAGGGGAATATTAACTGATTCTGGATGAGAAAAGCCTCCCAAGTCATTCAGGAGCTTTCTGCACCAGAGTATTTAATGGCAAGGCACAAAAGAAAGTCTTATGGAATCACAGAACGGTTTGGGTTGGAAGGACCTTAAAGCTCATCCAGTCCCAGCCCCTGCCATGGGCAGGGACACCTTCCACTAGACCAGGTTGCTCCAAGCCCCATCCATCCTGGCCTTGGACACCTCCAGGGATGGGGCAGCCACAGCTTCCCTGGGCCACCTGTGATGTTGCTGACCTGCTGGAGAAACCAAAACACTCCCTCACCCTTACCCTCCAAAAAGGGCTTATTTCCTCCACAAGAAACTATTTCCGTGAGAATTTCACATGTAACGATCTCTGCAACAGGAAGGGTCCCATGGGCCTTGCCCTGGAATTCCCAGGTTTCTGTACGGCTCCAGCAGCACTACGTGGGCTGTCGGGACAAACCCAAGCGCAGGGGCCAGTCCTCACCTCGATCTTCTCTGCTTTTTCTGAAGCAGATGAAGACGTAGTTGACTTTCATTTTTTCTTCAGCAAACTCCAGCAGTGCTGACAACCTGCCAAGGAGGGGGAAGACAAAAGGACATCAGCTCTAGGAAGTTCTGTCCTGAGGAAGCCTCTGTGTGTTATCAAATTATCAACTGGATGTTTTCAGGCACAAAGACTGTTTACAGCCCCCTTCCAGTGAACAATGGGTGCTGAAACAATGGCCTTCCTGCCCTGCAGATCCAAGAGTTGTCCTTGCTGTGAGTAACCGACAAGTCCCTGTCCTGGCAGCCATGAACACCCTCCCCACCCGTGGTGCTTTGGGACTGAAGCCTTAGTGGACAGGAAGTAGAATATCACAGCTGGTCCCAGGCCAGGCTGCATCCCCCTCCACTGGCAACGCACACTGGGGGGATGTAGGAATTCTGTGCTTTTTGGGAAGGAAAAACATTCAGAACTGAGCTCCTGGCAGGCAGAGAAGGAGAACAAATCATCCCTGGAGGAGCGTGTGCACAGGCAAAGCTGTTTCCTGAGCGCATGGACTGGATGGCACAGCTGCTGCACCCTGAATCCTCGCTTCCTGCCTTTCCAGTTGGATTATTTCTGCCACCTCTTGATGGAAGCGGCGCTGCATTAACCCCTCTGCGAGCCCCCGGGGTGGCACATGGAGCCACCGCTGTCACTTGTAACCACTGGCGCTGCCAGAGCAGTGACAAACAGGCCTTCACTCCACATCTCATTAACCAGCCGTCAGCACGGGGGGATTAAATTTGCAATGGTTCTGTTAATATGTTAATGAACTACTTTAATTATGGCCTCTCCTCAGCTGTTTCACCCAGCTAAAAATAACCTGACAAAACTGCGCTTTAAGTCACAATGACACTGGCAAATAAATCCCCTCTCAGAAGGACCCGCTCCCCGGAGAGCCGAGAGATTTACGGGCCAACCAGAGAAATTACACAAACATTTATCTGGACTCGGGGTCAAATGAGACAAGTGTGAGACAGCAACAGCACTGCCACTTCCTGAAGGTGCCCAGTGAGGGGTTTTTCCTTAATTAGCCTGCGTCTCTTAGGGATGAAGCCTACTTGGAGATTTAGGAGGAGCTGAGAGCTCCACAGAGGAATCCAGCAAAGCCACAGCTCCATTGCAGCGGAGACCTCTGGCAGAGCACTTGGCAGGAAGGAGCTGCTCTGGAAGCTGCGTTTACACAAACTTCCCAGAGCTGAGCTGTCTGGACAAAACACGACTGGATTCTGCCAAGAGAAAAATCAGAGCTCCTGGCAGAGCCCAGCGCCAGCGCGGCAGCGCTCCAAGAGCAGATCCACCTACTGATGAGGAGAGCATCTATAGGATGGAGGGTTTCTTTTTTCCTGAAAGAGAGGAAAACCTGCCAGGATAAGACTTGTCAAGTGGCCAAGATAAAAATAAAAATATAATGAATAAAATGAAAAAATAATAAAATATCAGAGAAAGGCTTGTTGGCTTTCCATACCTAAGTATGCAAAGATTCATCTGCTCATTTATTGCTTGTTTTTTATTAGTGTTGGGACTCAAAAAATGGTAACTCATCTGAAGTATCAAAATATATCCATGAAGGCCTAACAGGACAGTTCTCTGCAGATATGGGAGCAGGATGTGCTTCAGACACACAACCCAGGAATGGAGCTGCCATTGCTCAGCTCATTCTCCCTGTACCCACAGCATGGAATCCCAGCATGGTTTGGGTTAGAGGGGACCTTTAAAGCTCATCTCATACCATCCCCTGCCAGTGATACCAGGGACACCTTCCACAAGACCTGGTTGCTCCAAGCCCCATCCAAACGGGCTTTGGACATTTTAAGGGATGGGGAGTCCACAATCACCTATGTAAGCAAAGCCCTGCCCTGCCCCCACCCCGGGAGCCATGGCTGCAGCCCTGGGATCCTGAACTTACCCTTCTTTGCTTCCATCAGCTAATAATCCATCAGGGATTTCCACAAAGAGGCTCTGGTTTGAGAGCACTGCATCCCAGGAGGAGGTCTTCACCTCTGTGACCTTGTACTGGAAGTGGACAATGTGAGGCTTCCCTTCGTGCACTGGGACATCTTGGCTAACAGTGATCTTCTCGTCCTGGGAAAACAAAATTGTCAAGTCCTGAACAGCCAGGGGACAACTGGAGAGAGCAAATGCAAATAAATGGCGTAAGGGTTTTACTGAGAAGAAGATTATGCTTTTCCCTTCCCCTTGCTCAGGGACACATCTTGCAGTTTTCAGCCCTCAGAGTGATTTCTAGCCAAGGGTAGTGATGGTTCATGAACTGTCCTTCAAAGAACACAACTGGACCCAATACAATGGCAGAGCTTCTGCTGCCACAGCCTGACCAGTCAAAACCAGCGCCTCCCCCATCCCCAACACAGCCCTTCTGTTCCAGGGATGACCACAAATTGCTTTCCCAGATGTTCCAACCCATGGTTTGCCTCCTGGTGTAAGAGAGGAAAACAACACAGCGCAGGGAGATGCCAGAGCAGATCTGAGGCTGGTGAGAAGGTCGTCTCCAGAGACCACAAAGGCACATGTCCCTCTCCAGCCCTGCCCCAGCAAGAATGCCAAGCATGCGGATCTCAGATCCAGTTCTGCAGTTCCTAGAAAACAATCCCATGGTTAAAACACCATTCCTCCAGACAATTCCGGCAGGCAGTTGGCTTGCCCCGTAATGATTTCCATGTTTCACTGCTAAGAGCCCCAGTGAAACAGCAAAGACCTGAGTTAACGCTGTCACTGCAGGGGAAGCTGAACTGTCCCGTGTGTTGGTGACAGCTCCTGCATCCCTGTTCCCTCACATTCCCGGTCACCTGCACAGCTCTGAAGGGCATAAGTAAAGCAGATATCCAGGGTCATGTGTGCTCTGCTCCCGAGTCACGGGAATGCCTGGGAAAGCCATGTGTCCCTCCCTCCTCGACAGGTGGGCTGGGCAGTGGTTTCCTCCACTTCAGTCATTGGGGGAGCAGCCGTCCAGCCTCCAAGTATTTTAATTTAACAGGGTGATTAATTCAACAGCTCCTCACAAGCCCTTCCTGCCTCCTCAAGCTGCTGTCCCAGTGCTTTAATTCTTATTACCTCGTGTCTTAAAATAGCTGCCCCTTGGTTTGACTGTTGTGACAAAGAGGCCACCGAGGACCTTAATGCTGGTGGACAAAGTAACCCCACTGCAAATCGGGAGCTGCTTGGCCTCAGTGAGCAGCGCAGAGGAAGCTGCCCTTCGTTTAAAGCCCACAAAGCTGATCTGAAAAACAAGTTTACACTTTACCAGAACAAATATCCTGTAGGAAATAAGTTTATTCATGGAGTTTGAAAGAAGTCTGCGTGGCTGAGCTCACTAGTTTTAAGTCAAATGCACCAAGAAACGCACCCACAGCTGCTCCAGTGAGGTCAGGCTGCTGCAGAGCAAGTCAGGGCTGAGCCCTGCACTACAGACATATTTAAAAAAACCAAATCCAAGGGGATTATGTGCATATCCCTCAGCACTGAATTTATAGGAGCCTTTTACAATTGTTGTTAGCGTGCAGAAAGCATCTCTGTTCCAGAAAAGAGGCTTCTTTCCAGAAAAAGCTCACAGATGCTGCTTTTCTCATACTCACAAAACCAAAACCAGGGTGAGGAAGTTGAGGAAAGAGGGCTGGGATTGACACGCTGGAGGGAGAGGTGTGCCTTTGGGTGGGAAGACTGGCAGGAGCACTGCCATAGGAGGGGAAAAGTGTTCCGAGCCATTTGGCTTGGAACTTCCTTGTCACCAGTTCTGCCCTGTGCTCCAAACCCAGCAAAGTTGTTCCCCGAACCCCCCCCCGTGACAGCCCAGGAACCAAAGGCAGCACAACCACAGGGATTAACAGAACCAGTTCCCCCGGTTCAGTGGGAATTATGTTTACACAGCTCAGGCAGCTGACAGTCTATTTCTAGGCATCCAAACAGAGATGCTGGGGAAGAGAAGCTGTTCCTCTGAAGCAGCAGCAGCCCAAAATTCTTTGGAAGCTGCTCAAAGCAAAATCCTGTCTACACAACAAGCGCTCAGTTTTAGTTCACCCTGGAAAAATCCCCCTCAAAATCCCCCTGCCATGTTACTGTGGGCAAAAAAAACCCCAGCAGACTCTCTCTTACAAACTGCTGCCCAAAACCAGCTCTCCAGCCCTCGGCTCCGTTTCAGCGACGCGAAGCCACAAGGACCAGCTTCTACTTGGTTCCAATTCACTGAGCACAAAGTTTTCCAGCCCAGCTCCGCTCCTCGGATGTCCTGGGAAGGACGGGGGGGAGGCCCCGACGTGTTGGCAGGGTCAGGAGAAAGGATGTTATGATCCACCCCGGCCAAGCGACTGTAGAGAGCCACGGAAGCTCCGGCTGCTGGCATGTGCTGCACCTGCAGCCTCCTGCCAAGTCTGCCAGCCAGGGCACATCCTGGATGTTGCTGTGGCATTCCCAGCTCCAGCAAAGCTCCTTGGATGGAGGGCTGAGATTTAAGTCTCTTAACGCAAAAATACCCACACCTATAGGGAGTCCCAGCTGTTTAATTCATAGCGCTGCTGTATCTGAGTGCTGTGTGTGCTGGAGGAGGCAGCTCCTTCGGAAAGGTCATCCCTTGGACTGCAACAGCTGATACAGCTGGAAAAAGGACTTAAGCTTTTGGATCCAGATGCCTTTCCAGGTCATTCTGATGGCTGCTGGCTGAAAAGCTCAGGTTGCTGTAACTACAGCACTGCCAGACTTGGGCAACCAAGGGGGCAGAGAGAACCCCTGTAACCCCACCTGAGGTCTGACACACCTGGGGCCCCTCATTCCAAGACAGACACTGAGGGGCTGCAGCATGTCCAGAGAAGGGAATAAAGCTGGGGAAGGGTCTGGAGCACCAGGAGCAGTTGAGGGAGCTGGGGGGGGCTCAGCCTGGAGAAAAGGAGGGTCAGGGGGGACCTTCTTGCTCTCTCCAACTCCCTGACAGGAGGGCGGAGACAGGTGGAGGTTGGGCTCTGCTCCCAGGGAACGAGACAGGACAAGAGGAAACAGGCTGAAGTTGCACCAGGGGAGGTTTAGGTTGGATATTAGGGAAACTTTCTTCACTGAAAGGGTTGTCAAGTATTGAACAGGCTGCCCAATGGAGTCCCCATCCCTGGAGGGATTTAACAGCCATGTGGATGTGGCACCTGGGGACACATGGTGTAGTGGGTGGCCTTCACAGTGCTGGAGAGCAGTTGGACTTTATCTTAGAGGGCTTTTCCAACCCAAACAATTCCATGATTCTATGTTACAGAAGGGGCTGATTTTCTGACAGATTCTGCTAGTCTTGTCAAGCAATAAAGCCAGGAAGAATTCCATCCATATTTCTGGGATGCAGCTATCAGGATGACATCCCCCGTGCCTACATACCACTGCCAAAATCTCTGCAAGTTCATGGCTGTACTGAAAACTCAGAACTGTGATTCCTTCCACCAGCTCCCCCTCCACACTGAGCCCATTTTCTGCCTCTGGGCCTTGCCTGGTGGTGTACACAAGGCTTGGCAAAGCTGGGTGGCAGGAGTTTCACCTGCAGGGTCTCCTGTTTCTCACCTAGACAGGATTCATTACTTGTCCTGAGCCCTCCTGAAGCTATTTTTGTACCTTCTTTTTGTACCTTCTTTCTGTGACAAGGAGCCTCTTGTGCTGCTTCTCTGGAGTACACACCCCTCTAACATCTGTGACAATTCACCTCGAGCATTCAGCTGATGGCACGTTGTCACTAGAGGCTCAGAGGTGAGGAACGTGTTAAAAATTCACCAAAGGAAACTCTGAAAGCAGCTGTGAGGTCTGGCATTCTCTCATGAATTCCAAGAGGAGGCTCTGGGAGCTGTGGCCCAGAAGGGTCTGTATCTTTTCATCATGTAACGTCTGTGTGCCACCCACGGGGTAATTACAAATCAAGTCTAACACCTGTGACAACACCCCTGGCTCAACAGCCAAATTTGCAAGGTGAGCATAATTTTAGGCTGCCTCATCCCTGGCATGTGGAAAAGCAGCCCTTGTCCCAGAAACAGAGACAGATGTGAGCCAAAGTCACACAAGTGCCAATTATTCTACAGGAAGGAGCAGCCAGATCTCATTCAGAAGGAAAGGTCCCACGGAACAAAGAGGGATGAAAAACGAGAGAACTGCACAGAGCCACGTGCTCCTGCAAGTCTGCAGACACGAACCTTCCTATCTTGCCCTGCCCTTGCACATGTTCTAGAAACACCCCAGGCTGGGAGGTGGGTGGCTGCCTTTCCCATCTGTACCTGGGTTCAGGCAGCTCCCAGGCCCCGACAGCTTCACCTTCCAGACCAGGGCACAGAAAGGAGCTTATCAACCCTTCCCTCGTTGTTTCACCTTTCTGCTGCCCGCTTCCTCCTTCTGCCAGACATTTTCAGAAGTCCTTTCATGTTTTGATAATGCAGGCTCTGTTGACAATAGCTGCAACAGGCCCCTGGGAGCAGGGCTGCTGAATGATCTGCTGCACAATGGGCTCTCCTTTCTTAATAAACAGGTGATATTTAAGCAGGAGAGCCCTGCCTGCAGCTCAGTCGCTGAAAAATTACCTGTTCTCCCACTTATTACCTTGGAATTCTTTGCATTTATTCCCATCGGACTGCAAAAGGAACCAAACACAGTTGCAACACGGGTACAGGTCATTACTTAGACGTAAAATCTTTCTCACCTTATATATCAGAGCCGAAAGAGAAGGATCCCTGCTACCCCCTCGCCCACCGGGGATCTTCGACAGTGGGTGAGGGGCATCAGGAGCACCACAGAGGCCCTGGAACGATGTGCCTGCAGCACTGCAGCTGGGGACAGTTACTCAAAGGTAAAATACTACTGCAAGAAAAAGAGAGAGAGAACACTAGGTTACATTAGCAGGGATCATGTTTTGGAGGCTCTAGCTCCTCAAAACCCCAAATCACTCGTATCCCTGCTCCTCCACAGCACCCAGATGTCGACATCAAAACCACCCACTGCCCCAGTGGCACCAGAACTCGAGTGTTTTGTTAGGAATGGAGGAGGGGCTGGAGCCAGGAACCCGGAGAGAGTGCTGAGCAACCTCATGCTAATCAGAGAGGCCTGGAAGGCTGCCAGGAGCAGATGGCTGGGAATGCATGACCAGATGAGCATGCATTTTCTAGAGACAAATATCTACAAATAGATCAACAGGGCCCAGGAGGAGGAGGTTTAAGTTTCATGTTTTCAAACCGAGGAGGAGCGAAAGGGCTGGTTCTTCAGACACCTTCAACGCGCTCCACAACATCCGCGGCAACGTGTTCACAGGCACGGGAAGCATCAGACAAGTGTCCCTCACCCCAACCCTAAAAACTGTAAGTTCACCCCAGATATCTACTTTTACAAGCAAGAAAACACATTTCCCTTCCAATTTCCAAGTTTATTTGGAAGTCCTACACGTGGTCTTCCATGCTCACTTTGGACACAACCTTTAATACCTGCTTTGGCTTTTAGGAAGCTCATGAAAGCAAACTAATTTACTTTCTGCAGCTTTGCTTCCTCTCCAGCACCACAAAAGCTCTGTGTGGAGGCTCAGTGTTCCTCTAACACAGTCTGCAAAAGCTATGCAGGGAAACCAGTCCTTCCCCAGTGGAACATTATGGAACACACCAGAGCAAAGCTGTAGAAGCAGCACCAAAACAAAGGGGTGAGGGAGGGTTTTCATGAGCACAGGGCCAGGAATGAGGCTAAAGTGGATAAACTCTGCAGCTGTACTGACAACTCGCTGTCTGTCCTGAAACTTCTCACTTGAGCTGTTCCCAATACAGTGTTTTTCCACTCTAATCCCTCTCCACGAGGCAGACAGGCTTAAATATCCAAACACCAAGTATGGAGCTGCACTGTCAGAACCACCTGAACTACTGGAGATCACAGACTGGTTCAGGCTGGGAGAGACCTTAAAGCATGTCCAGTTCCAGCCCCTACCATGGACACCTTCCACCGGACCAGTTTGCTCCTGTCCAACAAGGAGCAACAAGGTTACAAGCCCTGTCCAACCTGGCCTTGTAACCTGCCTGTGCAGGCTGCAAACCAGCTACTAAAACCTGGCATTTCTGAATGCCAAAAACAAAACTCACAAACGCAGTTACAACACAGGCAGAATCCCCCAAGGATCTCGGCTTCCCACCTCCTACCAAAACCATCTTTCTACAGGAAACACAAATATTCTTCCTCCACTTGTTTCTTCCTCCAGGTTCGCTAGGCTGGGCTCTGGCGCAGGGTTCCCATGTGCCATGGCTCAGAGCAGGGACCTCTTGGAGAACAGGCTATTTAAATACAACAGAAGATGTTCGAGGTGGAAGCCAGCGAAGCCGGGTGTTTTGTGCTCCCCCGGTGTGCCCGGGGCTATCAATGGGCCAGTGTGTGTTCAGTAGTAGTAGCTGTGGAGAGGATGACAAAGCACTTTGTACCGTCCCCACCCCCAGAAAGCTGTTGGCAGCTTTGTTATTCCCTTCCCTCCTCCCTCACCCCCCAGCCAACAATGTACTATTGATAGCTCTCTCCAACTTGCGGCCAAGGCATGGAGAAGCTGGATAATGAAGTGGAGTTGTGGGAAAAAAAAAAAAATCAAACAGAGAGGCAGTAGTTTTCATGCAAAGCAGCTCAAGACACTTCCCAGTTTCGCTTCCTCTGACACATGCAGAAGTCAAAACACAAGCCCCCTTCAGCCACTGAGCCCTGCCTGTGGCACTGCCCAGACCTGCACACCACCACTATCTCTCCAAAATTAGGATCCCCGCACATCACCATTATCCCCTTCCAAAATTAGGGTCCCGAGGGCAGCACCCTCAGGGTGTATTTGGGGCACAGACTAAAAGAGATTTTGCTTTCTCCAGCTCCTGGGAAAAAGTTCACGCAAACACCCAAAAGGTCTGATCACTCCATGCATCCATGCACCAACAGCCCACGGCAACCCTGCTCCCTCAGGCCTGTTTGTAGCTTAAAAATTAGGCTTTGTGCTCCCTTCTGACCTCTCTCCTCCTTGAAGAAGCTTTCCCACAGCTTGGTTGAGATTAAGACCTTTCCCTGGAGAAACTCCTCAGCAAAAGTGGCTCAGCTGAGCCCTGCCCGAAAGGGGAGCTGGAAGCCGGCGTTACACTCTCATCCCGCGGGTGTAATTTTAACTCCCTAAGCTCCCAGCGATCCCAACCCCGTGCCCTGTCCCTGGGAAGCGCAAAGGACACCTCAGCAACTTGGGAACTCCGTCAAGGCTCCTCAGCAAGCCTCGCACGTGGAGCCAGGCCGAGACCAGCACCTCGGGGGCTGAAATCTGCACACTTTCCTGTGTTTTAGGGGTTTTAATTGTTTTGAACACTTAGACCAGAAGGAAGGATCCAAAGAGCTCCCCTGACACTGGAGAAATGACGTTCTTTTGTTTGTTTTCCTTTCTGCCCCTTTCCAAAACAGGCTATGGAGATGCAGCTGCACTTGGCCCACAATAATAACAATATATTATTATTGCAAGACACATATCCAGGATTTGAGGAGCAAATTGCAAATAACCATCTGATGACCACAGCACAGGTCAAGCATCTCCCACAAAGGCAGCAGCCAAGAACCGGGGCTGCTCCGTGCGCATCCTCTGGGCTCTTATCGGCGACAGAGGCGCAGGAAATGACACTCTGGGGACTCTAAACAAGGAACAGACACACGAGATAAAATCGGTCAGCTGAGAAAAATACACAGATCCTGCAAGTTGGTGCCTGCTGATCCCCAACCTGCCTGGAAAAAGCCACCTTCCCGCAGGCAGGAAGAGGTGCGGGGGGTGCGGGGAGCGAGCGCCAGGACCGGTCGGCGAGAGGTGCTCAGGCCGCGGTGAGCCCAGACCCACCCCCGGGGGGCTCCTTCACGGGGAAGCGACGCCTCAGTGGGGATTTTAATCGCGTAAATGCGGAGCGGCCTCCCCGCCGTCCCGCGGCCTCCCCACCGCCTCAGCGCCTGCCCGCGCCCCAGGCCCGCCCGCCGCCGCCGCGCTGCGGGGCGATAGGACAGGCGCCGCGCACCTGTCCTGGGTGTTTATCATCCTGGGCTCGGCTCCGGTCCGGCTGCGGCTCGGCTGGTCGCGCTGGTGCCCGGCTGCTGCCCCGCTCCGCTCCGCGCTCCGACTGACCCCGCGGGCCCGCGCGCCGACACGCCCCCCGCGTCACGCGCCCGGCCCCGCCCCCCCGCGCCGCGCGCGCCCGGCCCCGCCCCTCGCCCCGCCCCGCGGCGCGCGGGCAGCCTGGAAACCCACCGCCCCAAACAAAGGCGCGCGCCCCGGCCACGCCCACCCGCCAGTGATGTCACCGCCCCCCCGCGCGCTCGCGCCTCGCGCGTACCCTGAGGGGGCGCGGGGCGCGCGCCCGAGGCTCCAGATTCTCCCCTCAGAATCCCCTTGTTCTCCTCAGGGACCCGGTTCTCCCTTCAGCATCTCGGCTCCCTCAGCCCCCCCCCGTGGGGCAGGTCTCACGTAGTCCCTAGGCCCCGGGGCTGGCAGCAAACCCAGGGGTGGGAGCAGGGCCGGCCGCCTGGGCTGTGGGAAGTGACAAGGCCCCGGGTGGGAACTGGAGCCGAGGTTATGGGAGGTTTGGGAGCATCAGGGCCGAGGAATGAACAGCCGAGTGTTGGTGGTGCCACACGGAACAAGCCATTGGCGCTGAGGTGAGAGATTGGGCAGGGAGATCCTTCCCTGTGAGGGTGGTGAGCCCTGGCCCAGGTTGCCCACAGAAGTGTGGCTGCCCCGTCCCAGGTGATGTTCAAGACCAGGCTGGATGGGCCTTAGAGCAACCTGGTCTAGTGGAAGATGTCCCTGCTCATGGCAGGGGGTTGGAATGAGATGAGCTTTAAGGTCTCTTCCAGCCCAACTCATTCCATTCTATATCCTGCTTAAAGTATGGGGCTGGTGCTTAAATGTGACCTGGGATGCCAAAAGCTCATAATCTGGATGAGTAGGAGCTGGAGTAAGGAATGAATACATGGATAACATGATGTGGAGCTGCCCATGGCAGGGCTCTGCAGGGACTCTTGGTGAGCAGTGTATCCATAAGGGACAGACAGCAGCAGTCACACAGCCAAAGGTGAGGCTCCTGGAGAACCAGGCAGAGTGAGGAAACTGTGAGGTTCAGTCCTGCAGGGCTTGGTGGGTGCTGAGCCTTCACATAGGGTCAGGGATCGGGAAGCTCTTTGGAAGAGAAGCTCTGGGAGACCCTGTGGATGCCAGCCCTGAGGGCTGAAGTCCTGGAGAACCTCACACTGACCCACCTCGGCAATCTCAGCCCTGCCCCATGCCGGAGCTCCTGAGTGGCACCTGCAGCAGCCTGGGGTGCAATGCCCTGGTGGGTTCACGGACCCTGGGATCCCACAGGCAGCCCTGGGCCTGGGCTTCCCGGTTCCCAGCGCTGCCCTTCACTCGGCAGGAAGGGACCAGCTGTTCTGCAGAGAGCTGGACACCAGCCAGGGCCTGAGTTCAAACAGAGCCCATTAAATGGCTTTTCCCCCCTTCCTTCGCATTTCCAGCCCTGCTTGCAGCCGTGGTTCTATTTATAATGCCCAGGAAAAGCAAGCTGAGACTTTCCCACAGTGCCGGCTTCTCAGGCGATTGTTGTTCGGGAAGCTGGAATGTTCGTGGTATTATTTTTGTATCCCCCCGGGAAGGGTTTGTGTTTTTTATTGCGTGTCACTCTGTGTCCCCATCTGTGCTGAGGAGGAGAGTGTGCAAAGCACGAGGTCTCTGGTGCTGCTCATGGCTCTCAAACACTTTGCTGAGGTGCTGCTGGTTTGGGTGTCTGTGCCCATGAGCCCCTTTTGGGGTGGGTGGTGGGTGCTCTGAGAGGTGTCCTGGTAAACATGGGGCTGGAAGCCACAGGGGCATCGCTGGTAGCCCCTGTCTGGGTGCCAAGCCCTTCATGTCACTTGCTCTGTGCCTCAATGTCCCCCAGGCACGGAGGAGGGAACACGGAGAATCCTGCTGGGAACAATGGGCTCATCGTTCCTGCCCTGCCTGGGGTTCCAGAATCAAGATGTGCCCTTACACCGCAGTTTTGGGGTGGCAGAGCCATCACACGAAGCTGGGCCTGACAGCTGGGCTGTGGTGTCACTGTTCATGTGGTGCTGCTGCTAGCAGAGGCCAGTGGGCTCCTTTTTTTGCCTTTCTTGGCCATGCGAGGCCATTCCCTGCACGAAGCTGCTGTGGGATACTCTGGGCACGGCTGGACTGTGGCAGTTCCGTGCTGCTCCTGAGCCCCCCAGCCCCTGGGCAGGCAAGTATTTCACAGAGAAAAACCCACCTCACTTGGACTCTGAGGTCCTGCCTGTCCTCTCCATTGGTACTGGCAGTGGCAGCACTGCCCACAGCACTCCTGACTCTCCCTTTCCCTGCCCTACAAGGCCCTGCACTGCTTCGTTCCCACCTGTGCTGGGGATTCTCCTTTGGTTTTACTGCCCTGCCCGGGACTTTGGCAGTGAGAAATGCTGTTGTGCCACATTTTTGGACAGTTTCTTTTTGGTGCAGCCAGTCTGATGGAGAACGCACACCTCTGAATAGCTTTGCCAGGTTTTGGGATTGATTATCCCAAATTCTAGATACGGAACACAAGACACCTGCAACCTCTCTGTTTTAGAGGCTTGCAAACACTAGTTGAGCATCTCCTTAATTATCTTCATTAATTATTGTGGCTAATTGTGGACTATGTAGCTCTTAAAAATACTGTCCATCGGGACAAACTACGGAGAGAACTGATAGGTTTTTCCCCAGCTGGGGAATGGAGACCCAGAGCTCCTCTGTGCCTGGAGCTGGTGACACTCGTGGATCCTGGAGCTGGTGACACTTGTGGGCTGAGGCTGGGCAGGTGGCTCCAGCCTCTCAGAACTGCCTGATGTTGGGATGGAAGCTCTTAGGTGGGAGAGAGGCAAGGCTAAGGTGACGGGAAGTTGATCACTCAGTCACAGCCTTGTTGCGCACAGGGCTGACAGCAGAGACACTGCCCAGGTATTCAGGGCCACGGAGGCAAGTGGGGTCCCTGTGGGATGGGCTGTCCCTCCAACATTCACTCCGTGCTCTTCTTTGGCTGGAGTCCTGGATCTCCTTGTTAGTGAGGAAGCTCCTGGAGCGGGTTCACCCGCTCGACAGCTCCGTGGCCGTGCAGTCACAGGGGCTCTCGCTGACCTCGCCATGATGCGGTCGCTCACATAAGGGAAACTACAGCGCTGCAGGGGGGGGTTGTACCAGGGAAGCGGCGAGATGCAGCCCTTCTCTGTGCCTGTTCCCCAGGGATTACCACACACTTGTCCCTCGGCTGTGCCCTCCTTGTGGGAGTGGAGGTTGGGGGGTGTGTGGTGGGTACCATGTATTGCTGACGCAGTTCCTCGGTACCTGCAGCAGCGCTGCATAGCTGGCTGTGCTTAGAAGTGTTGCCTAATGGAAAACACTTCCAGAGGTTTCCAGACAAAGAGGGAAAAGGGTTGGTAGCTTTAAATGTAATTAATACCCTGTAGTTATTTAAAAACATCATTAGAAATGTGTCATTCAGAACTTTCTAGGGCTGGACATGTATCCAGGGATGGAATTATGTTTTCGTCAGCACCTTTTCATCCCCCTTCTGTGACTGCTCTTTTTCAATTTTTTTTGACGTGAGGATCTTGTTTTCCTAAGGGAAAAACAAAAATGAACACTGCCAAGGAATTTTGTTTTCATACCTCAGTCCTCCCAGCCCTGCTGCCAGCTCTTTCTTCCTGTGCTGACATGTCTGTGTCTGTTATAGCCTCAGCAGTACCGGGAGTTTTCCTGGGATTTTGGCTCCCTGTGTTTTGAGGTGAGCTGTGGATAAATTCCCTAAAGCTGGCCCATCTGTGCGGCTGGAACTGTGTCTTGAGTGCCCATCTCCAAGGTGGATTTTAATTGTTTGAGCAGTTGAATTGGTTGGTGTCACTCACCCGTGTCTTTGATCTGCTTCACATCTGTAACAACAAACGAGGTTCCTTCCAGGCCATGGCAATAGTTTTCTGCTCTCCCTTTATATTTCCAACAGGATGAGTTGATTCCTTGGCAGACCTGCCTGGAGCTGGGGGTCAGATTGAAGGCACGTTGCTGACATCAGTGGCTTGCTTTTTTAATGAGCTTTGTCAGAATTCGTTCTTTAGCCATTAAGCGGTGCCAGCGTGGAGTTCATGCATGAGCTGAGCTGAAACCTGCTCGGTGTGAATTAGTGATGAGGGAAAAGCAGGTCAGGGAACGTCTTGTTTCAGAACGCTGTGATAACCGGCGTGTTCCAAGGCCCGGAACCAGGGAATGGGCAGGACATAGAAATCATGGCAAGGGATGAATTCCCTCTGCTGTGCCATGAGGAGGTGTCGCCCCTCCTTATGCCAGTGGGATGTGTGTCGGCACCAAGGGAAGGTGTTCCCCTGTGGCACGAATCTGGGGGTGTTGGATGGGCTGAGGAGCTGGATAGTGTCAGGGGGATGAGCCAGTGATGTGATGTGGTGGCCCAGCATGAGAGGGTCTGTCATTGGCTTGTGTAACCGATGAGCTCCGTGCTCCTGGAGGGTGCTGTGTGCCAGTGCCAACACCTTTGGAGAGGGCTCTGCTGGGATCTGCCACTGCAGAAAACATGCCAGGGAGAGTCCCTGGCTGTCCCTCCAAGCACCAGTGTTGGGATGAGTTGCTCCGGAGAGGCCAGCAGGGTTTTTACCGGCAAACACTGGGAAAAGGCAATCCCTCCACCCATGGTGATCTGGCACAACAGAACCAAGGAATGGGGTGTGATGGAATGGGGTGTGATGGAAAAAGTAATCCATGGCCTACAGCTTTCCTGGGAACGTGTAGGTGTGAGTTTGAGGCATGTGGCTCCCAGCTCCGGCCTGTGTCAGCCGAGCTGGCAGCAAGGAGCACCTGCAGGAGCCAGGGTTCACTCCAGAGGTCACCTCTTCCTCAGCCAAAAGTAATACTTGTGTGATTCCCTTCCACTGCCTGTAGCTCCTCTGCGTCATCCCTGCTGCTCTGTGCCCCGAGCTCTTTTCCTTGGCTGCTTGTCGAGTAGGACACACTCCAGGGTACTCAGTGCAGCAATGGCAGGTGGCACAGAGACAAAAAGGGGAAAAATCAAGGACAAATTGGTGAAAAGGAGCATACAGGAAAGGCCTCGGGTGGTGGGGAGTTGCCTTGCTGCTGGATTTTGCACATCTGAATGCAACCAGGGCTTTCTATTGATTTTTTTTAAAAGCTCTTTCAATTATTTTTACAATGAGCTCATCTTTCCTGGCACATCCCTGCTCCCTGTTCATTCCATACCAGGCGTTGTTCACTTCTCTGCAGTTACCCACGTGTGAGCTGGGAACAGCAGCTCCACTGCTTATTCCTGGAGTAAAATAGGTCTTGTCTTGGCTCCTTGTAGGTGCTGTGGGAAGGTGGGATGGATGGAGCTGGGGGTGTTTCTGATGGAGCTGCCTGAACTTAACCAGAATGGGGCCTGTGTGCTGCCTCTGCACAGCGGGACTTGGCAGAAGCTGGTTTGCTGTCTGGTTTTGGTGCTTTGGGATATGCTCCTATGAATGGAGATGGCTTGTGGAAAAGGCTGAGTGGTGTGTCGGTGATGTTGGGAGCCACTGCTACTCCAGCCAAAAATCCAAAAGGCCTCTTGGAGCTGCGTTTTAAGACCACGAGTGACTGCACACTGCAAGGGCCGTTGGAAAATTAAAGTGTTGCGTCTTCCCAGGACATTTTGTGGTACCTGAGCAAGGCTTCTTAAAAATTTCACATGGCAAGAACTCAGAACTGTCTTGGAGGAGCTTGTTTTGTGTCATTTGTCTTAACCTAGGGCTGTACCATAAAATAGGAAATCTTGGAAGTCCCAAATCTGAAAATCTGAAGTCCTTAAAGTGCTGTCCCAAAGCTCTGCCCTGGTGAGGTGACACCAGCAGCACCGTAAGCCTGGCTCTCCCCTTGTAAGTCTGGCTCTCCCCTCATTTTCACATCACAGCTTTAAGCAGACTGAGCCTAGGAGTAGGTCTTATGGGTCCAACACCAGGGGGTTGGTCCTGTCCTCCAAAGGGGCTTGTGACCAGTCTCAGGGATGCTGCACAGCAGCACCAGTGGTTTGGGCCAAGGATTCACCCCCGGCTGCTGAGCTCTTGTCTGTTGACACCTCCTGTGCTGGCAGTGCAGCCGTTGGAAACAAAGAGCTGAGAAGCTTGAGGACCTGTCCAGGCAAAACACCTCCCTCCTTTTGCTTTAATAATTTTGTTTTTCTCAATTCTACCCTCCCATGATAATGTGTCTGGGCCTGTTTCACTGCACTGGATCACTCCAGTGAGCGTTCAGTCCAGGTCTGGGATCCACATATTTCTAGAACCTCATCCTGATTCTATCCCCTTGCATGTCACATGGACTTTGCCAAGGGGGCTTGAGGATGCACTGGCTGCAAAAACCCCAAACCTGTGTGCTTGGATTCTTCTCTCCCGTGGCTCTCTGGGCGTGTGAGGCGTCTGCTGGGCGCGTTTCTGTTCCGGTGCAGCCGGATTCATAAAGTTCCAGTTTTCGCAGCCCTGCAGGAATTTGCAGGCTCAGTGAAATTGCTGGGGGCTCCCTGCAGAGGCTGGCTGGATGTTCACCCTCCAGATCATTTGTGAACAGAGGCAAAGGGCTGATGGAAGAAAATTTTTCCTCAGAGCTGCCTGCCCTGCTGTGGCCTGGGAGCCCACACATGGCTCCTGGCTCTTGTCAGCAGCTGCAGCATGTTCACCACAAGCCAGGGCACTGCTAACCCTTAGGTTGCTCCTTTATATTACCCAAATACTGTTAAAATTGTCCTGTGGGTAGTTTTATCATTAATGTTTTTGTATGTAGGTGCTTGTCTCCTTGAATTTGTGCTTTGTGATCTAACAGATAGTTTTCCAAATGATGCATTATTTACAATATGCTAAATTCCTTCCTTTGATATAAACTTACAATCCTTTCCTGTTTCAAATCTATAGAATATAGGAAGTGTTATTTGAACACAGCTTTGTACAAATAATGGAGAGAGGAAAGAAACAAGGGGGGACAGGAAAAGGGCCTCCTTTTGGAACAGAAACACCTTTGTGTTGCAGGTGATTCCAGCTGGATTCGTCCTGGTGCTTCACCTACCAAGAGGAGTCCCTGGGAAACTAAATGCCTTTGTCTTCAAGACCCTATGGCTAAACAGATTTCCAGAGACCTCTCTCCTTCAGGATATCCAAACATGCTGGTCTGGAACACTGTTGTCATTATGTGCAGGGGGAGTCTCCTGTTCCTTGGGCTCTAGTTACAGGCTTCAAGTGATCTCAAGCTCAGGGAAGGTCTAAATGATTTGCAAGAAGAAACTTGAGAACATGCCCATCAAACAACAGAGTCAGGGATCTATGAGCTGCCATCTGTAGTGCTCTGCAACACTGATAAAAAGCTTCCTGAGCCGCCTGCATGGAGGGCATTCCAAAATTCAGCACCAGAAGCTGGGTGTACATGATGTTGGATCTCACCTATGGGTTTGGGGCATGGATAAAGATGCTACACCTGTTGGAAACCTCACTGAAGACCATAGTAGTTGGTAGGATGTCCTGAGGAGGGGACTTGTGAAGCCTCTCGAAGGGAGGCTGGCACTTGGATCCTTTGGATTTGAGGTTTTGAATAGCTCTGCCTCGGTGTGTGTGTGATGAATGGTGTGGAACGTACCTGAGAGCTCTGGTGCCCAGTGTGCAAGGGCTGACCCTGACCAGGAAGCCCCCCAGTCTCCTGCCTCCTCCTGCACAGCTCTGGAAGAAGGGATGGGAACCAGTGCAAGGCTGGCAGCACTGACAGAGTGCCCCCCTCAGCCGGCCCTTCAGGAGTGAGGGGATGTGGTTTTTGGCTGGAGCCAACCCTGGTCGTTTTACAAACTGTTGTGTAACAGCTCTGCTCAGGGCACAGACTTGTGCTGGACACGGAGCCAAAATCCCCCGGGACCGAGTGTCCTGAAAGCTGCTCTCCTGAGACATCCACAGACCTGTTGGAGGAGGCACAGCAGTTCCTGGCCGCGAGCGGATCCCACCCTGGGTGTCACGGCTGTGGGGAACTCCGCACGGAGGCTGTTCCCAGGCTGGGCTGGCTCTTGGCCTCTCCTTCCACCGGGATCGCAGCGCTTCCGCCACCACGTCCCGGAGCCATCCAGCCACAGGAAGTGCAGCGGGTCATGGGAACCGGCCCGAGGACAGGAGGCTGAGCCTCCGTGAGAGCCAAGCGCCTCGCCCCGGCACGCTGCCTCTGCTCCTCTGGAACGCCGCGAGGGGCTGGGGGACATGGGGTACGCAGGGTACATGCGGTGCAGGGTACACGGGGTGCGCAGGGTACACAGGGTACATGTGCCACCAACTCAGGCACGTGGCCCCTCGCCAAGCGACACCATGTTCCTGCCATCGCCCCCCAAGTGCTCCTCACCAAAGTGTGGGTGCCCGTTCCCTCCCCAGCCATCGCTGCCCCACTGTACCCCCCATCTCCAGGTGCTGAGGGAAGCCGGGCAGGGTGGCAGGTTATACGGACCAGCTGAAATGCCTCATATGCCTTTTAGCATTTTCTTCCTTTTTATTGAGTGAGGAGCTTCCTTGGAACACTGAAACCTCTGAGAGCTAGGGAATTATTAAAGTGTCACTTTTAGCTCTGACAGCATTTTTTTTGAAGCATTTTTAAAACTATTTGCCAAGTTTTCCTTCCAGTTGATCCAAAAGGGCTGTGTTTTGGAGTTCCTTGTCCTCCAGATCTCTCCCAAGACTTGCTGGGGCCATCATCCTGCCGGAAGAGCCACGGGAATGTGAGCGCAGCAGTGCCCTGTCCTTGTCCCCGAGTGCAGCCTTACTTGGCCCGCTTTCACCAACGGCCCTGTGGGGGTTTTATGGGATATTTAGCTCAGACACCATCTTCCAGCTGTTTGCTCCTTGCATTTCCAGCTCAGTCTCTTGCAGTGGGGCTGGATGCATGTGGGGATTGTGGTTTATTTGGGACAGGAGTCTGGGATTGCTTTGAAGCCAAAAGGAGTAGCAACAGGGTGGGGAGGCAAAGGCAAGATGCAGACAGAGTTATTATGTAGAAATTTCTATTGGTGATGTTGAAAAAATAGTAACTTGGTCCTCTGTCCCCTACATTCCCACTAGTCACTGCATTTTCCTCTATTTTATGAGGTTTATATCAACTCCTGCATGATCTTCCTGTGGTCTTGCAGTGGCACAGGTAACCTCCATGGACCAGGAGGGTTCCTGGTCCCAGGAAGAGGATGCCAGGAACAGCACCATGTCTCAGTGCCACTGGCAGTGAAAACAGAGAGCTCGATGCATTTAAATCCCACCTCCTAACACCTGGATCTTGGGGACTCAAATGTATTTTCCAGTGTTTTAATGCCAAACCAGGTTCTCACGAGCCTCCTTCACTCCCCCCACCCCCCGCAAAAGAACTGCTGCTGGAGAAGGACACGGAGCTGAGTTTCCTGCGATACCCTGTAACTTTTGTTCCTGTCTCGTGTCTCCCCGCAGTGGTTCCACACCAATCAGCCCTGCAGATTTCGGCTCTCGCCGTCTGGCGTCGCAGGGCTGAGCGGCAGCAGAGCTTCCCAGCAGAGGTTCCCAGCTGAGCTCTCCAGCAGACGTTTCCTTCCATCGCGACGGTTGGGGTCACTCTTTCACAACGAGCGTTTTTCTCCCGAGCTCCAGCTGCGTTTTCCAGTAGGAGGAACCCCGAGCATTGCATCCTGTTAACGTGCCGGCCGGGATCTCGAGCTCTCGGGACTCTCTTTGCTGGACAAATGCACGGTCAGCAATATCTCTGATTTTGATAGTGTAGCCATGCAGGAATAAGCTTTTTATGTGGCCTCGGAAGCTCAATAAATTAGTGTTCAAGCTCCCTGGGCTTCTCTGGGTGTGGATCCAGCAAGGGAGCTGGAATCTGCTCATCGTCTGGCCTCTCCCTGCTGTCATCAGTGGGGAGGGAATGATGTGGCTTAAGCTCACAGAATCATCCCCAGGTCTGGCACATGAACATATGCCATGGTGTTTGTCATGGTCACTGCCCCTCCTTGGCACCTCAAAACCTCTGTGGTGCTGGTGCAGGGAGAGTGTGAGGTGATGCCAGGACCCTGCTGGGCTTCCTGTGGAGAGGGCTTATCCCATGTTTGGTTTTCCCCTCTTCTTGGTGTGAGCAGGGCTCAGATCCACTGGACCCATTCTCAGCTTGAGACACCTGGCCTGGCTGGGGAGAAGAGCTGATGGTGGTCCAAGGGTTTGGCTTGTGGTGGGCACAGCAAGGTTCCCCCCCGGGCTGGGCTGAAGCCCACAGGCTCTTCCCTGGTAACAAGGGGCTGGGGGCAGTCAGACTGGAGCATCCTCAGGGGGTCCAGCCCTGCTGCTGTCCCGTGTGAATGCGGCCGCTCCCAGCCCAGCCGGCTCATGTGTGACCACGTGGGAACGTCCTGTCCTGGTGGAGGAGGAAGGGGGGTCAGTGGGGGAACTGCGGGGGTGGGAGCGAAGCATCACCCGGCGATGGGAACTGATTGTACCAAGGAGAGGGTCTTCAGGGATAAATTTAGTGGTGCTGAAAGAGCCCAGCTGGCTCTGCCTGCTGTGCGATGAGCCAAGCGTGCCAGGGGTGGCTGTGGCTCCTGCTGTCATCAGGTGGTAAAGCCCTGGACACCCCATGGGGACAGGAAGATGGGGTGGGAAGTGGGGAGTGTTGACCTGTGCAGCCCCAGCCAGCCTAACCCCTTTGCCAATCCTTCTTGGTGGCTCAGTTATTGCTCGAGGAAAAGGAGCTTGGAGAAGACAAATCAGCCAGGGCTGATTTGGGAAGCAGGTCACCCAAGTACAGGGCACTTTGAAATTCCCAGATGATGGCTTTGTGATGTCCTGCCAGGGCCTGGCAGTGCTTCTTCTTGGAGGAGGATGTGCCCAGTGCCAGGAGCCAGCCCCAGCCTGGCACACCAACGGGACCCTGAGGAGGTCATTTGCTTTGTTAACAGTGAGGGTGGGGGTCCCATTTGCTGAGCAGGGGGACCAGCTAGGCTTGGTGACACCATGCTGCCACCTCACAGGGGACATGGTACCAGCAACATCCCAGGCCTCACTGAGTGGCCAACCTGCAGTGTGGGAGGGAGCTGTGAAGGGCCATATTTGCATGGGCAATGTTTCCATCTCTGGACTTGATCCAAGGCCAGGCTGGATGGAGCTTGGAATGACCTGGTTTCGTGGAAGGTGTCCCTGCCCATGGCAGGGAGGTGGAGCAAGATGATCTTTGTGATCCCTTCCAACCCAAACCATTCTGTGATCCTCACACAGGAGCAGCGCTGCATGGTGCTCCCTTGGGAAATGGTGCTGGCAGGGAGCCTTTCTCACTGCTTTTATGTTTTCCTGGGCTCCCTCTCGTGTCAGTCCTGGAAATCCCATTCATCACCTGGATTTTCCTTTGGCATTTACCTCCCTGGCCCAGGTCAGGTGATGTCTTGCTGTTGCAGTGCTTATGCCATCTCTTTTCCCACCATCCTGTCCCTTCATCTCCGTTCTCCTGAAGATATTCACAAGGACACCCAAACATCTTCCAGAAAGGCAGCCAGACTTGGATGTCAAGCTGTGCCTCCCTCTCACACTTCCCCGTCCCTGGAAGCGTTCAAGGCCAGGTTGGATGGGGATCTGAGCAACCTGGTCTGGTGGAAGGTGTCCCTGCCCATGGCAGGGGGTTAGAATGAGATGGGCTTTAAAGTCCCTTCCAACCCAAACCATTCTGGAATTCTGTGATTCACCTTGCACTCAGCATGTTGGATCAGCTGTGGCAAACCAGACTCTTCCAAGAGAGCCAGGCATCTTTCCTTCCTGCTGCCTGAGGTTTTCACAGGTGGGTTTCTGCCAGCCCCTTTGTGCCGAGCAGATTCACTCTGTGCTTCTTTCCCGTCGCCATGTTATTAATTAACCTGGTTAGTCACGTAACCGTAGCGCTGGACTCGCTATTGTTTAAACTGGTGAACCCAAGCCTTGATTCACTCCCTTCTCTCTGCTCCGAGGTACTGCAGCTCCGTGGAGGGGGAAGTTTGCACTGTCAGCTGCCTTGGGAAGAGCTGAAATTCAGAGGGCAGTGAGGGATTTGCCGGAGGAGAAGGAACCTTGGTGCAAGCTCCCTGAGGCTGTAGGGCTCTGGGTATTCCTGAAACCTGGGCTTGGGTTTGAACGTGGTCGGCTGTGGGGCTGAGCTTTTGCCGCTCATGTGCCAGCAACACCGCTGTTCCTTCCGCCTCGCTGAACGGCAGCCGGCCCGAGCCGGGGCCTGTTTAATTCAGCAAGTCATAAATTCATAATGCTTATTTACCACGCAGTTCCATCAATATTTGATAGTGGCCACCAGCCCGCCGCAGCACGGCCCACGGAGGAGAGGGAGGTGGCTGTGGGGGGCTGGCGATGGGGCTGGCATGGAGTGGGGCTGCCTGTGTTAGTGTGGCGGTGCGGAGACAGAGCTGGAGAGACGTGGGCTCCTCCTCCAGCCCTGCAAACCTGCCAGTGGTGGGATGAAGCCATGATGGCTCTGCGGAGAGATGCGTGGGGGCCGGGCTGGCAGCTGGAGGCTGTCAGGTCTGGGGAGGAATGGAGCAGAGAGCCAGGCACAGAGGGGACGTGGCGGTTGTTGATGAAGAGGGAAATTTGGACACCTCGGAGGACACACACAACTTGATTGTCCCCAGGGTGTCCCAGGATGACCATGGGGGCTGCCCTGTATGTGCCACTTGAGGCTGGCTCCACTCGGCAGAGGTCTAAGGATCAGCGCTGTGAACTCAGGAAGCCCCTTGACCCCTGACCCCGGCTCACTAATTGACTGCGGGGAGGGAAACTGCCCTTCGTGGAGGGGTGAGCAGGAAGGAACCTTCTCCCTGAGAGCTGCTGAGGCTTCAAGGAGAAGACGCAGGCGGGGGAGTTTAGCTGTGCAAAGACAATATTTTGCAGTTCACTCCAAAAGAGCTTCTTTCTGCTCATGGATCTTGAGCGTTTTGCCCATCGTAAGCAGAAGCTGCTGCAGTCAGCAGCCCCCCCCGCAGCTCCTGCTGGAGCCGGGCCCCTGCTCTGTGCTGGCAGTGCTGAGGGTCTCGTTTCTTGCTCTTTTGAAGGGGGCTGCTCTCTTCTGCCTGCCCTTAGCCTGAGCTCCCCCTCCCCTGGTTGTGTGAAGGTGATGGAGGGAGCCAGGTGCAGGCTGTACCCTGGAAACCCTGGACTTGTCCAGAAGCCATCCTGGCTTCCCACCTAACGGCTGCCGTGGTGGGAGGACAGTGTGCAGACCGGGGGCTCTGTGGCCAGTGGAGCCTGATGGGATGTGACAGCTCCAGACAGGCATACAGCTGCAGGTTTCCATCACAGAGGGGACAGGGCCAAGGCAGCTCGGAGGTGCCTGGTGGGTCGGTGCCTTCTCCGGCATCGCTCAGCAATCCCTGAGTGCTGGGGCCATGGCACGCTGCCGATAAGGTGGCCCTCAGCTCCCGGCACTGCTCTCTGAGTGGTGCTCCGCTCTCCCTGCTGTGCTGAGAGAAGCCAGGCCAGCCCCAGTGACAGGTCTCCCCTTTTACGGTAGCTTTTATCTGTCCCTGGGGAATGTGGCCCCAGCGCCAGCTGGGCCGCCTGTGGCGGCAGTGGCAGCAGTGCCGACAGCCGCGCCACCTTCCCTCCTGCTACCCCAAAGTTTCCCTCAGCCAGCCACATCCCTGCTCTGCCATCTCCCAGACCCACTGCTGCCATTCCCAGGGGATGTAGCAGAAATTAAAGCTCCTTCCCAGCATGCTGGGGTCCTGCCCCGTGCTGACTGTGCTGGTAGCCAAGAGGGCACATGTCGAGTGGTGACTTGCAGCTCCGTGTTGGACTGGGGACAGCAGGGTGCCCATGGATCCCTGAGTGGTGCATCCCAAACCCTGCAGCCTTTTCTCTGCCCCAGAGGCTTTCTCAGCTCAGACCTGAACTTTTTGCTCAGGACGTGACTCCCCACACTGTCCTGGTTGTTGCAATACCAGTGCTGGTAGGTCTGCGGCTTCGGGGATTTGGGAGTATGGCAAATGTGGGCAGCTCTGCTTTAATTTAGGGTGAGAAGTGTTTTTGGGCCTCATGCTTGAGTCCACACTTCACTGTCCAAGTGGTGAGATCCCTCCTCTTACAGCCTGGAAAGGACCAGATCATGTGAGCTGGTGCAGAGAGAGGGGTTTTCCATGACAGCATGAATGTCCTCTGTACCACCCATTGTCACCTTCCCCCTACAGTGAGCCCAACACGTGGGTGACAGTGTGAGAGCACAGAGACCACGCTGCTTGGAGGGAATGAGTGAGATGGAGGTGAGCTGGGAGGAACTGGGAAGATGGGGTCTGCCTTGACTCTTGCCAGGAAGCTCCTTTGCAGTGTCACAGGATAGCTGATGGATGGCCGTGATGGATATGTGCATGGGAACGAGCCCTCACTGCTGTCACCCCTGGGAGCAGAGTGGGAAGACATGGGACACCTGCAGAAGAGGTGTCCTCCTCAGTCACTGACCCAACAAGCTGCTTCCAGTTGATCCCTGGCAGCATCCCTGCCAGTGCATGCCACTGCAGGGACAGGGTGGCTGTTTGGTGGAGTGCTCAGCCAGCTCCCAGCCCTCCTTCAGGTGCCCGTTCCTCTGAAATATTCATCAGTGTGCTCCGCTGGAGACACCGAATTGCTCTAAACCTCTCTGAATATTTCATCCTCCTCCCTGCAAATGGTTCTGCTCGGGCTGGTGACGTCCTGGGCTCAGATCTCTCTGAGATAAGCTCCAAAAAAGGCAGGTTGGTGTCCCCACAAGCCTGTCTGCTTGCTGGGGCTGTGACACCAGCCTGCCCCACCATGCTGCCCCTTCTCCTCCTCCTCCTCGCTGTCTCCATAACACCTCGCAAACATTGTGTTTCTTCCCCATGCTGTTTCCATGAGCACTGTTCAAAGTTCTGGCAGGTGAATCCAACGGGGACACTGGGAGCAGACAGCAGGGCTCCTTGGGGTGCAGGGATCAGCGAGGTTCAGGGATGGGCAAGGTTGCCAGGATTAGGGATTAGCAGGTGACGCATGTGCTAACAGTGGGTGCAGGACCGTGGGATGCAGGGATGAGCAAGAGGAACAGGGATTATGGGGGACACAGGCATTAGCAGTGATGTGGGGAATAGCAAAGGGTGCCAGGCTTGGCACAGCAGCTCAGCCTTTCAGCGGTTGACCCTTGCTGCTGAGTGCTTCGAGGCACCCGAGTTACTCATTATTCTGATTAATTCATCAGCAGTTTTGACCAAATAAGTCAAGAAAATGGAAAAATATCTGAAGAGCTTCTTGCCCCTTGCTGTCCTGCCTGGGTTGGGGTTGGGAGCTCTTGCTGCAGTGCCAAGGCTAGTTGCTGCCCCCTCAGCTGGTTTTACTGTTCTTGGGGACAGGTGATGGAGGGAAACTGGGATTGCCAACCCTGGGGACACACAGAAACATGTCTGACTCCATCCCACTGCCTCACCCCACTCCTTGGGGGGCTCTTTCTCCACCTCTCTGCTCCAGGAGTTAAAACCTTCCTTCTCTCCTGGCATTGCTCATGGAAAGTTTATATATAGCCTTTTGTTTTTGCCAGCATCCCCCTTGAGTTTAAATAGCTCTTCCCTGTGTCTGGTGTTGACCCCGGATGTATTTATAGAGAGCAATCAGATTTGTGCTCAGCACCGAGCAAACCAAGCTTGTGTCAGCCCCTGAGGGAGGCCCTTCCACCAGCGTGGCCTCACGTTGAGCCTTGCCCCTGAGGAGGAGGAGGAGGCCTCGAGGGCTGATGGGGGCCGCTCGGGGGGTTCCGAGCTGGGGCTGTGCCAGGCTGCGCACTGCTTCCTTTAGGGGGGTGCGCCAATTCTGGCTGTGGAGCAGCTTTTTGGATTGCCATCATTAGGGTTCAGAGTGAACGCTGGCCTGCAGGACCAGTGCTGCTGCTCCTTTGACACTGTTTCATGTGTGGAGGTGAACTGTGTCTCCGGTGCCACAGGCAACACAAAGCCAGGGCTGCGAGCAATCCTGCGGTTTAACTCCCCAGGGTTAAACGGGAGGCTCCTGCCACCTCTCCTGCAGCCAGCCAGCTCCCCCCGTGGGTGCCAGCTCTGCTCCCACCCTGGAGGTCCGTGCTGCCGGGCGGCCTCCCCTCTAGCCTCAGCTCTTGACTATTTAAGGCAAATCTCCTCGCCGGACTTTTAAACAAAACCCGGGCTCCTCTTGCTCTCCTCATTTTAAATAACTCGCCTGGCGTAAACAGAATGAGGCATAACACTATAAATCAGGCATTCCCGGGATCTGCCTGGCAGGCCGTGCGCGGGGGGCTCACCAGGCCCCTGAGCTTCCCCAGGAGCTCTTCTCGGGGCCTGGGGGGAGTGATAAGAGGGCAAGAGGGGCTCTGGTGGGGCAGGCGTTCCCAAGGAGACTAATGCGATTATGGGCTGCCGGCCTTTGGGGTAAAATAATTAAGGTTACAAAATAGTTTCCATCACAGCCCCTCACTTGTCATTCCCCAGCAAGGCTGGAATTTTCCAGGCTGTATTCCCTGAGTGAAAATGAATTTTTCCAGGGAAGTTTGACCTGGCAATGGTCAGTGGTGCAACGGGTGTTTCACAAAGGTTTTGGGGGAAATACCTGGACTGCAGGTGTGAGCCCAGTGTGTCGCTCACAGGGACATAGGCATTTTGCAACAAAGCTTGTCCTGTCAGCTGAAGGGATCAGCTCTGGAAAATGGGCCCTTGTGCTGTTGGTCCTCAGTGTTTATGCCCTGTGGTCGAAGCAGAACAGAAGTAATTATAGCTTGTCCCGAGGACCAGTGCTTCCCATGATAACACTCTTTGTATTCTGTGGTTTTTAGGGCTTTGCCAAACTTTCATCATGAGCTGAATCTTTTGTTCTGGGTGTCCAACATATACCAATTCATCGAAACAGCCCAGTTTAAGCAAGTCTGGCCTTGCTGGGTTTGAGAATTGGGAAGATATATTGCGTTGGTTTCCTGCCAAGGCTGGAAACTCCAAGGGTTGAGACCTGGGGTGCCTTGGGGATGGGAATGGGCCACTAACTGTGCCTGTGGGGAATCCTGGGCTCTGGCCAAGCAAAGGAGCCCTCAAAGACCCTGCAGGTGGTGCAGGAACCTTGGCTGTGCTGAGCATCCCTCGTGTGGGGACGGCACTGGGAGGGTGCTGCTGTGTTGTGTTGGCTTTTGTACCCCCCATACAGGAGGGCAGGAGTGATGGTGGAGCTGCACTGCCATCCCTGGCCTGCCCTGGCACTGCCCTCTGCCTTCTCCATTGAAAGACAAGCAGGATGGATGGAGCAGCCTCTTGCAAGGCGACCCTTTGTTTAGCTCTCATCCTCCCCTGACTTGCTAATCCCTGTCATTATCCACACGAGTGAGGAGCAGCCTTCGCTGGGAAGTGTCATCTTCAGGAGGAGGGCATGGATCCTGCTTGGCCAGAGGAGATGGGAGGCTAGAGTCAGCAGGAAGTCTCCTCCATGCCACATCCATGCTGGGATCTCCCCCATGCTGGGCAGTATCCTGCAGGCTCTGAAAATGGAGATGTCCCAGACTGCCCTCTGCATTGCTCATTGCCTGGAGAACAGCTGGAAGGAGGAAGGAAGCTTCAGGAGACTTCTTCCCTACCCTCGAAGTCACCCATGGACACATACCCCAGGGTAGATGTGCTGCCTGAGGGGAACCCATGGGAGGTGTCCTGGGGAAGGACTCGACAAATGAGCTGATACGGGGCTTTTCCAAGCATGTGGCTTCCACAGAGAAAGTGCCACATCCAGGCTTGTCCCACATGTCCCCTCTTGCTCCCTGGCTTGCTCCAGCAGGGTTTGGGAACTGTTGTGCATCCTGGGTCGTCACCGGTGGCAAGGGCGGCAGGGGAGCTGAGCTGTGCTGCATGTGGCGGGATTGCTCACTTGGGTTTTTGACAATCTGTTTTCCAAGTCGGGAGGTCATGTGTATGTTGGTTGTGTTGCCAAGGATTCCTCCACAACACGTCCTTTTGTTTTGTTTGACAAGGTCTCCAGTGTGCAGAGGGGCTGGACATTAATAACCTTGGTGAAAATGGGACGCCTTTCCCTGGGGAGTTCGAGTAGTGCCTTTGGCAGTGACCAGGGGACGTATCACACAGCACAGCTTGAAGCTGCCCCCCACCTCCTTCCTGACTGTCCAGATGATTAATGGCAAAGTTTGGGAGCATTTCTGCCCTCCATGTGATCCATAATGCCTGTTACTTAAGTATGAAAATAATTTAGCAGAGGATGAGGTCTGTAGAGACCATGTTGATGGGCAGAGGTGGTTCTGGTGAGCAGGTTGGGACATGGCTTCTCCACTTGGTAGCACCTGGCTGAGGGATCCAAACCTGGATTTGCTGACACCCAGAGGGGCCTTGGCCAGGTCTTAGTTGTAGGACCACACACAAGGGCTTGGGACACCAATGACACTGAATGTCTCTCAGTGCCCTGGGTCAAGCCACATTCTGTCCCTGCTGCTCCAGCCACCCCTGTGGGCATTGAAGCCGATGTTCTCACTGAGCATCTGATCAAAACCTCAGTCAAACAACCACAGAGGAGTGAAGGGACAGGATGTGGCCCAGCAGGACTTGCCACATTGTGCTGTGCCTCCTCCCTGCTCCTGGGACAGTTTGGAGACCATTGGTGCCACTCTGTCAGTGCTGAGTGCCAGGCCCTGAGCAGAGCTGCTCCTGATGGAGGCAGCGATAGTGGGGCTGGGAGGAGCCTTCCTCTGTGGAGCCGAGAGCCTGTTCCAGTGATCAGCTCCTGCCGTAGCTCCGGTGAGGTGGGATGGATCCAACTAAAAAATCCCTCTGTTATGGCTGGTATGGGACCACAGGAACCTGGGCAGCTCCCAGCTCCTCTGTGGACAAGGTTGTTGGTGAAGTCCAGCTGCACTATGGGAAGAATTTTGGCCCCTGAGAGTACTGTGGTGGTGGCTTCAGCTGCTCTCCTGACTGAATGGTGGAGGAGGAAACTGCAGGGGATGGACATGGAGGGACAGCCCCGATGCTCCACCATGTCTGCTAGGCCTGGGCACATCTCCTGGACCTGGAGCTGAGACAGCCCGCACCCTGCACTTGGAGAAGTCCAGCTGTGAATGCCCTGTGCACAACAGCTCAGTGCAGGATGAGTGCAGGAGCCAGGCTTGTGGCCACCCTATGGGGCTGGGCTGGCTCTGGGGCCTTTAATTAACAAATTCTCTATAAAGGATTCCCCCTGGTTCATTCCCTCATAATTAATAAGCCCAGACAATGCAAGTGACACATTAATTATGAAACTAAAGAGGTAACAGTGCATTGTTTCAGTGCTGCACAAGCAAAGAGGAGCACTGCCTTTTTTCTTCTCTGTATTTCATCTTCTAGGCAAAAAAACTACAAGTTTTGGGGCAGGCTAAAGTCCTGTCTTCATTTCCTAGGTGACTAAGTGGCAAATCCCTCCATGCAGCCGTGCTTTTTCCACTGGGAGATCGCCGGCACTGCTGCATCTGCAACCCATCAGAGAAAGCGTTTGGGTTTATTGTTCCCACTCCTGGCTCCAAACAGGCTTTTCTGTTTGGCGCTATCTTTTTATTCAAATTGTCTAAACACAAGCTCTCCTCACCCGTTTTTGGTCGGGAGCCCACTCGGTGGGTTCACGTCATGGGGCTCAGCGAGCGTCCGCAGAGCTCGGCTCTGGCGGCGCTGCCAGGAGCCGCTCCGAAATGCCCATAAAAGCAGCTTTGCAGTGATCCGATGCGTCTGAGCAAACATTGCGCACACCTCCGAGCCCTTGTCTCTCTCAGTTAACTTCAGCTCGTCCTCCTGGGGGAAGGCAGAGCTGGAGAAGACGAGCGGTGATGTACGGAAAGGAATTAAAGTTTGAAAGCACTCACTGCCGTCCTTAAAGCAGCTACTCCAGGCATGTGATGTTGGATGAGCCCTGTAATTCCACTGCTTCCACTGCACCCTGTAATTCCACTGCTTCCACTGCACCCACTGGGCCACCCAAAGTCCTGCACAGCTCCCAGGATGGGGCTATTTGCATCCTGTCATTCGGTACTCAAATGTCAGTCGTCCCAGGTACTAATTTTCCTGCCATGACTTTCACCCTCTGTCCTTTGCTGGTGTAGCCATGTGGCATTTGACCAACAGAAGGACCAAATCCATGGAAGGGGTTGGGAGCTGCTCTTCAGCCTGGCCTCGGCCAAGTGCCATCCTTGCTATTTGGGGACCGATGCACCAAAGGAGGCTGTGGGGCCAGGAGGAATGGCTGGGCAGGTTCTGCACTGGGCAGAGATGTGGACTGGGAGGTGGGGAAGCACTGAAGTGGCTGGTGAGAGGTCAGCAAAGAGCTGGGCTGGGTTATTCTGGCCAAAAAGAGGTTGAAAGGGGGTTTCCTCACAGGTTACATCTCCTAGAGGTGTAGTTAAAAATATGGTGCAGCTACACTTCCCTTGATAGTGGCAGATGATGTTACGTGAGGCAACAGCCACACGTGGTGGCTTAGGAAGGTTGAGTTGGGTGTTAGGGAAGACTCCTTCCCTGCTGGATGGTGCAGCCTTGGGATGGACACTTGGAGAGGTGGGGTTGCTCCATCCTTAGGCATTTTCAAGGAAGGACCAACCTGACCTGGTGCTGGTGACAGTCCTGCAGGATGTTGGATGGGAGACTCCCAAGATCCCTTCCCACCATCACTACAACAAATCTACAGATGTTTGGATGACAATCCATACAAAAAAACAGCACCTCAGCCCTAAAGCTTTCACCTGCCTGTGGCTGGAGAGGTCTCTGAAAACTCACCTGAGGTCCTGTGAAGAGTCTTCAGTGACAACAGCACCCAGCTTGCACGTGCCCATCAGCAGTCTCAGCAATGACAGTGGGGTCGGCTAGTCTCACTCCTTGCTTGGAAATCAGGGTTCCTCCATGTCCCATGGTTGGTGGCCTCTTCCCAGCCAGCGTTGCAAATCCCAGTCCAGTATAATTAACCAGAAAGACTAAGGGCATGAGGCAAGAGCAGCTGGAATGGATGGAGGATGGAGGAGAGCAGCAGAGCAGTGCTGGCTGGCACAGGCCAGGGAGATGTGGGGCCTCATGGGCAAGGACAGGAGGAAGAAAAGTTGGCACCAGTGGCAAGCAGAGGAATTTCTCCCTTCCCTTCCCCATACCTCAGAAATGCTGGAAGTGGCATGGGAGTGTTCTCTCTGCCCTAGGTCAAGTGCCAGTGTTCAGCTGTTGTCCCAGATAAGTAGTGAGAAACAGTAAAAACTATCCAGCACCTCATCCAAAGTGTGTGGCACCACCTGCAGTGGGCTCAGGAGAAACAGCGGCCCAAGGTACCCCCTATGACAACTACCATGATCCCCGAAATGAAATTCATGGCCTCTTTACAGGTGGATGAATGAGGCCTGGGAGCACAGGGCAGCAGAGTGGGCAGCAGATGCAGGAGCCCCTCTGGAGAGAGACGACCCTCCGTTGTCACCTTAACTGGTTAACTGGTGAGCTGGTCACCTGCTTGTTGAGGAGTGAGAAAATGTAAGGCTGAGAAACTGTGTGAAAACACAAGATTGTCCACAACTGGTTATCATTTCAAGTCCTACCTCAATTTCTCAGTTGATTCCAATCTGTTTCTATCCCAAGTACTTTGTTACCCCTTTCTAACACCTGCTTGCTGGTTGTGAGCACCTCACTCCTTTTCCTTGGTGAGGCACCGTAGTTCCCATTGTTTGCAGGCAGGACTGCACGGTTGGAGCTGCTTGTGTGGGATGTTGTCACAGGGTTCACTGCCAGCTTGTCCACCCTGTTGTGGAATTGATGTGGGAGAGGTGGATGCATCACAGCATTACCTCTGCTCTTCTAACCAGCACATCTCCATGGATGTAGTATGGCAAGGACAAGGCTGTGGTGCAAATCTTGGCCAGACTGCAGAGCCAGATGTGGAAGGAGCCTCAGGGGAAAAAGTGTTGGTGTGAAAATACATCACTGTGAGACGTGGGTAAGCAAGGTCAAACCAGAGTGTTGCTTGGTTCTGCACTGGTTCAGCTGGTGTAGCCTCTGATTGCACACTTAAAGCTGAGCATTTCCATGTGGAAGTGGAGAGAATTGTCAGCCAAAACCTCTACAGAGACATCACCATTTTCTGGTGGACTGGCTCACCTGTACAAGCTGGTAGCAGTGACTGCTTCACGTGTCCACCCCTTTGGGTTCCCAGGGGCAGGAATATCTCCCCACACAGCTGGTTGGACCATCAAGGGCTCCATGTGCTGAAGCACATGTTGCTGTGCCTCAGCACTTTGGGAGGGGAGAGTCTGCCTGGGTGTGATATTTATTGGGACATCAAAGGGATGATGAGCTGCAAGATGCTGGGACGTAGGGATGCTGACACCACACACAGCTCTGAGGGGTGAGCATGCAAGGAGGATGCTGCTCTTCTAGCCCAATAGGATGAACTTGCCTATAGAATAAACCACAGCTTGTGGCCATCAGTGCAACAGTGATGTGGCGGACCCACCATCATCACTCCAGTGTGATGGACGCAGCAGCTCTTCTGCTTGTGGCTGGGGTTTTCCTGCTGTGGAAGAAGCAGCACGTCTCCCCTACATGTGTGTGCAGCGTGGCTTCCTTGGGAGTCTGATGAAAACCCGCTGCTGCTTCTGAAGTCCACCCGTTTGTGCCTTCCTCCTCTGGCCGCAGGCTCTGGACTCAAAGTCTGTAGAAAGTAAAACACCAAACCTAAACACAGAGAGGGAGCTGCAAGGTTATGCTGGGTTTTGCTTAATTAGCACAGGAAGCAAATATTCCTGGTCTTCATCAGGGTGGGTTCACTTGGAGTCTCTGTGGCATGGCAGGCAATGCTCTTCCTGGAGTTACTCCTGTGCAGCCTTACGCTGGGGATGAAGTTATGGGGAAGCACAGCAACCCTAAAGATCAGGGAAAGCCCTTGCTCTGCTGCAGATCTGTCCATGCCGAGCTCTGTGGATGAACTGAGGGGTTCTCACTGTTGTGTACAGGGCTGGTGTGTGAAGTCCTCCAAAAGACCACTCTGTAGGACAACATTTTAAATAAATAAAGTGCAGTTTTTTAGTTAAAGAGTGGGGGTTTTCTCCCCTTGTGCAGGTCCTGGCAGGGATCTCTGGCTTAGCAGCCTGTTACAAAGCCTTGGAAAAAGAAGCGGTGGCTTTGCCGCTGTCTGTGTGAGGACTCCGTACACAAACCCGCCCTGCTGCGTGCAGACAGCTGCTACTGCTGAAAGCCTTAACCTCAAAAGCAAGGAAACATAAAGCCAATGCTCCCAGGAGGACGTTTCCTCTCCTCCAACACACCTCTTGCAATGGAACCACTCGCCCCCGACAAGCACTTGACTGTGGGCACCACCTTGGTGATGGTGTTCCTTGCATTGTCTCTCTGGCACTGGCTGCAGAGCACCGTGGGTTGTGCTGGATAATGCTTGTGCATGGGGACAGCTGAGTTTATAGGGTTACATTTTCATAGGGAGCCTCTTTGTAACCAGGTGGTGAATGGAGTCAGAGGCTGGGGCTTGAACAGGGCAGTGGACCCAGGTGTGGTGGGGAAATCGTCTGTGGTTGCCCCCAGAGAGGCTCACACCTCTTCACAACATGCACATGAGCAAAATGATATCCCTGAGCTCCTGCTGGAAGGAAATGATCACAGAGCCAGGATTTTGAAGCAACATTCAGTGCTGGGGGGACAGAACAGGTGTCTCCAGCCAGGGCCAGAAGAGGACAGGGAGCACTCATTTCTTTTGCAGCCCAGGGGACTGTGGGACCCCTTGGGCAGGGCAGGGCCGACACTTCCCCTCACTTTCACCTGTCCTCGGTGCTGGGGAAGCAGCAAGGGCTGGGTACAAGCAATGCTGGTTAAGATAACAGGGCTCAGATCCCTGACATCTGCCACTTCATAGGTTGACCCCAAACTCTTGCAGTTTTATACCTTTGCCTCACACAGGGACCAAGGTGGGGGATGCAGAGTGCAGGAATGGGCCATGTATTCTATTTTCTGCTCATGTTACCCAACCATGGGCTGTCCTTTAGGATAAGGCTGGTTGGAGATGGATAGTGAGGATGGTGAGGCCCTGGCGTAGGTTGCCCAGAAAAGCTGTGACTGCCCCCTCCTTGGAAGTGTTCAAGGCCAAGTTGAATGGGACTTGGAGCAACCTGGGATAGTGGAAGGTGTCCCTGCCCATGGCTGGGGATTGGAATGAGGTGATCTTTAAGGTACCTTCCAACCCAAACCATTCTGAGATTCCATGATTCTATGTCTGAATCCTGCTCCTCCTCCCAAGCCTAAGAACAGAGCTCTGCTCCGAGCACCCACTGATGTCTGTGAGGATGGATGTGGGGCTGCCCTGGCAGAAGGAACTGGGCTGCTGTCCCCAGGGTACTGGGGACTGCTATGGGGGGGCTTTGGGGCTACTACCCAGGAGCTCAGGGCTGCTGTCCTGGAGTTACAGGACCCCCATCCTGAGCTCCCAGGGCTGCTGTTCATGGGGCTCGGAGCTCTCATCGGGGTGTCACAAAGGTGCCGTCTCGGGGCTTTCGGACCCCCGCGGGGCTCAGCCACATTCCCCCGACCCGGGGATGACCGGGAGGAGCGGCCTGGCCCCGCCGCGAGCTCAGAGCCCGGCGGGCCCTTTAAGAAAGTCGAAACCAGAAAGTTCATCAAAGTTGAGACAGTTTTTCGTGGAAAGGAGGGGAAAAAAAATAATTAAAATAACTCGAGCCCAACAACAAAAAAAACTCCCCGCGGCCCCGGGGGGGCCGGGCCGGGCCGGGCCGGGATTGGCGGCGGCGGCGGCCGGGGGCGGCCCCGGGCGGGGCAGGCGGGCGGGTCCCGGCCCCGCTGCTCGGTGCGCGGCGGCGGCACCGGGAGCGGCGGGAGCGGCGGCGGGGGCTGGGGCGCGTCGGCCCCGCAGCTGCGGCTCGTTGCGCTCCGCTCGGCCCCGCTCCGCCCGGCCCGGCCCAGCCCAGCCCGGCCCGGCCGTTAACAGCGGCGCCGTCCCGGGACGCCGCATGTGAACCGGGAGGGCAGCGCCGCACCGCCCCGCACCGCCCCCGCGCACCGGCACCTCACCGGCACCCCGGCTCGGCCCTGCGGAGCTCCGGAGCAGCCGGCACCACCCCCTGCCCCGGCACCCCACCATGAGCAACCTCAACAAGGACACCGAGCACACCAACAGCGGCGGCAACGTCGAGGAGGAGGTGGGGACGGGACGGTGGGTCGGGGATGGAGCGCTGGGAAAACGGGAGCGGCGTCGGCACTGTGGCACCGGGGCGGCCGGGACTGGGGACGGAGCGGGTCAACGGAGCTGGGGCGCGACGGCGGCAGAGAACCGGGAGCAGCAGCGGGAGCAGGACGGGGCGGCGGGGGTGGAGCGCCGGGTGTTGGGGGACGGGGGAGGGAACGCGGCGCCGTCGGGTAACCGGGACTGGGGTGTCGGGGATGGAGCGCGGCGGCGTCGGGGACCAGGGAAGCGGCACTGGGGCGTCGGGGAAGCCGGGAAGGAGCGCAGCGCCGTGATCGCGGAACAGAGGACTCGACGCCGGGGCTGGACTCCCGGGCCGTCGGAGGACTGGAGCCTGGATGCCGAGGATGCCCTGGGCTGAGGAGCCGAGGCCGGGCTGTGGGAGCTGGAGTGCAGAGGTGTCGGGAAGTCGGCGCTGGAGCCCCTGGGCCGTCCCGAGGAGGGGCCGGAGCCGGGTGGGGCGAGTTCCTTACTCAGCCCCGTGTTCCCGTAGCCCTGCAGGGCAGGGGGCTGGAAGGTCCCCACTCACTCCAGTGAGCCCTCTCCCCGGGTCCCTGCAGCTTCTGGATCTAGCACTGTTCTGCCCGTGTGGGCTGCAAGGGACACAGTTGGACAATAGTGATGGAGTCCTTGCCTGTGTGCTGGCAGCCTGGCTAGGGCTGGAGGGCTGTGAGCTGCCTTGCCAGTGGTCCCCTTCCCCTGGATGCCATTGCAAGCCAGAGCCTAGATGCTGCTGGACTCAGGGCTGGGAAGGCTAACAAGGGTTAGTTGTCTATAGCCACATGCCAGAGCTGAGCTTGCAACCCTCTACGTTTGCCCTTTGTCTGTCAGAGCCACTGACTGCTGTCATCACTGCACCCCTTGAGCGAGTGTTGGTGCAGTGGGTTTCCAGCTGCCCTCCATCTTGGAGAGGGCTCTGGAAAATGCCTGGTATCGGTAATGTTTTGCTGCAGTCCTCCGTGCCCGGCCCTCAGGACCAGGGAGGTGCTCAGTCCCCTCCCCTCGCTTTCCTCCGTGCGCTCGCGCCGCCGCAACATGGCGCCTGGCTTGCTCCACCACCCACTGGGGCCGGACTGGCCCTGAGTGCCAGCTGACTTGGGGCCATCGTGTCCCCTGAGCTTCAGTCCCAGCAAGGGGGACCCGGGTAATGGGGTGGAATGGATTGGCAGGTGGTGGCCGTAGCAATTCAGTCCCCAGTGTGGAGCAGGGCTTAGGTGATGTGCTGATGCAATGGGAGGTGAATGTGATGCTGCTGGTGGGATGTCCCAGCCTCACTGGGTGGCAGTGGTGTGGGTGGGTTGAGAGCCGGAGCACCTGGGGCCCTGTGCCACTCCCGGTGTGGGGAGGCTCAGAAACAGGGGGTTTCACGGGCTGTGAACGCGTGCGCAGAAGACTCAATGCGGCTCCTTGATCCAATTATTCACTGGCCTGCAAAGTCCCCCGAGGTTGCTGCCGCTTGGGGCATCCCATCCCATGGCATTGCTCCAGCTAGGCTGGTGCCTCATGGGTGGTGGTAGGGTGAGTTCGTGGTGCTGGGGCAAAGCTGGTCCATTCCCCAATGCTGGGCGGTGGTTTGGCAAAGCAGGTGCTGCAGCATTTTGGGAGCCTGGAAATCCTTGCTCTTTGGAGAGGCTGGTCCTCCCAGGAATGGTGCTCGGTGACTGGAAAACCGAGTTAAAGATGGCATCTCTAGGGAATGGTGGGAGTTGAACGGAAGTGGCTCCTGCTCTCCATTGTGCTGCCTCTGCATGTTTGTGGGGAGGGGGACGATCCTGTCCACCCTGCTGGATGGTCTGTGGCCTCACTGGGTGTGTCTGTCACCCTGCACCCACAGCTGCAGCAAAGGACCCACCACCCTAGAGGTGGCTGAGGGTGCCTGGGAGGTGGTACGTTGGGACTGGGGAGGGGATATGTCCCAATCCCCGGTGGACTTGCTGTTGCAAAGCCCTCTCCCTGCCAGGATCCACCATAAAAAATGCTGTGGGTGATGAGCACAGCTTGGGCTTCATGGTGGCTACTCTGAGCCTACAGGAGCCCTCTGAACGCTTGTTTTTCTGGTAGCTCCTTCTGGCTGACCAGGAGCTGTTCCTCACTGCAGAAGCTAATGGAGGCACAAGGAGTGACCTTGTGTTCAGCATCTAAGCATGGTCTAGGGGCCCAAATTCTTGTCCAGAGCTCCCCTTGATGCAAAGTGATAAATATGTTTAGAGTAAAGCGGAATCCTTCAGTCCCACTATACGCAGGAGGGTGTGCTGGAATATTTTCCCACACTGCATGGATAACACTGCCAGGTCCTGGCGCTGTGGACACTCCTCCATCCCCCCTGCCGTGTGCCTCCTTCGCCACCTCCCCAAGCCTTGGCAGAAGGGCTCCCTGTGCCCCAGATATGGCGAGGCGAAGCTCCCAAATTCAGCCTTTCCCTTTATCTTATCTGCGAGCCCCTGGATCTTGCAGCCGCTTCCTGGCCGGTGACATGCGGAGGACAGGAATGCCTCTCTCTCCTCTCGAGGTCGTTAACGGGAATGTTAAACAAACAGGGCCTAATGTCAGTCCCTGCTGTTCCTCACCAGACACCTCCCCAAACGTGGTCCCTCCCCACTTGCTGCTATCTTCTGTTTAATTTTCCAGGCAGCCGCCAATCTGCGTGACAGCGTCTGTCCCAGTGCTCCTGAGGGGTGCTGTGAGGTGGGCAGCTGCCTGGGTGCTGCACTCCCACCCCGGTGGCAGGCAGAGCTTTTTCTCGCAGCTGGAGGAGCTTTCTTGCTTCCTGTGAATGCTGTGTGTTGTGTCCATGGCCATATTGCAATAAGGTGTGTTCACCCTGCTCCCTTGGGTGCCTGGTGCAGAAGTGTTGGTTCTACTCTACAACTTCATCCTTGCTCTCCTAGGAGGTACCTGGGAGGCTGTAGGCCCAGAGGGAGTGTGAGAAATCTGGAGCTAGCTGTCTAGATGCCCAAACCAGGCAGCTGAAGTCTGTGGTTATCCCACGTGCCCTCTTGGCTGGTCTCAAGGGCCTGATCGCAGCTCCACGAGTGGTGGCTGCTGCTGTTGTTGTAGAGCTTGAGCGTCCTGGACTGCTAAAGGTAGAAAGCATCAAACATGAGGTTGTGTAATGTGAGCAGAGACCAGATGAGGACCAGGAGAAGTTACCTGGCTAAATTCTGCTTGGAGGGGATTGTCTCAGGAAGAAATCCTTCTTTGTGAGGGGGTGAGGCCCTGGCACAGGTTGCCCAGAGAAGCTGTGGCTGCCCCATCCCTGGAAGTGTTCAAGGCCAGACTGGATGGGGTTTGGAGCAACCTGGTCTAGTGGAAGGTGTCCCTGCCCATAGCTGGGAGTTGTAACAAGATGGTCTCTAAGGCCTCTTTCAACCCTAACCATTCTGTGATCTTCCCTGTTGGTCCCTGGCAAGGCTGCAGCGTTCCCTGTTAGAGTCAGAAAGTGCCCTGTTGGGGAGGCAGAAGCTCTTGGCTCCCGGACAGCCCCCTCTGTAGCAAGTCCTTCATCCCTGGTTTTCCTTGGCTGCTGTGCATCAGGGCTGCCAGAATCGCCTGGGAATGCTGCTGGTGAGCAGGTTACGTGCTGGATGTCTGTAGCACTTCATGGACTGGTGCCAGGCATCTCTTGACTTCTGTAATCTCTGCTTGAGTGGACCTAGATACCTCGTGCATGTGTGGATTCCAGCTCTCTGGCTGGAAACAAGCAAGGTTAATGTAAGTTCTGGATTCAAATATCTCTGTGACACTGCTCTCCACTATGAAGAATGTGAGGCTGTAGTACTTACAGTCACCACTCACTAATCCTTCTGCACTTGGCCTGGCTGAAGCAGGATGGTGCCTCAGAGCTGTTTTCATGCATCCTAGAAGTCTCCTCAGTGTTAGATGCAGCTTTCTGTCAGTGACAGATTGTTGGCTGAGCAGACACCCTGGAGTCACCATGCACGCAGAGGTTCTGGGAACTGATGTGTTCCCAGACCTCCTCTTGGTCTATCACTGAGTTGCTCTGACAGGGGGGAGGAATATGGGAATCTCCCCATTATCTCCTTGTGTTCTGGTGCCTGTGAATACCCTCTGAAGGAGCTTTCTTCTTCTTTCTTGCTCTTTAAAATCTAAGTTTCTTAGACATGAGTCTGAGCATTAACATCCCAGTTAGTCCTGTGATGGGGGTAACTCCTTCCACCTGCCACCTGGCTGTGTAACTGGGGTAGTAAATGAGACTCAGCTGATGCCTAAAATTCAGGCTCTCAAAGAAACCTCTAAGACTTAGTTTCTGAGTTTTAGCAGGCAGGCATTCTTTATTGTGGCTTCAGAAATGAGTTCTCCTCCTCAGCTAATCTGAGGAGTTGCTGAGCAGAGCTTTCCCTAGTTGGCCTCAGAATTAAGGGGTTTTTGGTGGCGCCTGTGGAAGTTAGGAAGGGCCAAACCCGAAGGCTCCCTTGCTTTCCCCTCACCAAGATTGAAAGGATGCCCTTGGAGATGTCTGGGAGGTAGCTAAGAGTAGTTCAGTTTTTCCTGTCCTTCCTCATGGCTCTGCTAGAGGATCTGGTGCTGTGGGAATTCAAGAGCTGCTTGGTGGAACTGGTGTGGAAGGTTGTAGAGCCAAAAAGATCCTTTGGGCTTGCTCATCTTGGCCATACCAAGTCATGGAGTCTTTGCTGCTTGGATCACGGAGCAATTAGCAATGCCTGTCCTGGAGCTCTGAGGCCTCAAAGAAAGACTTCAGCTTGAAGTCTCACCATGGTATGAGTGTAGAAGTGAGGTGGTCAGACTTCACTACAATGCTCAACACCTTCTTGCACCACAAGGGATGCTGGAAACTGAATTCCTCCTGTGTGCCGAGCACTGTGGAGCTGGACCTTTGGAGGGGCAGGTAATGGGACACTGGAGCTGCAGAACTGTGTGATCTTGAGCCAGCTCAGCACATCCAATGAGGAAGGAGCAGTGGCACTAGGTGACCCTGCCCTTGGCATGGCAGAAATTGGTGCTGCAGGTTTGGCAAGGATGCTTTGGGCACTGCCCCGTAGGGTCATAGTGGGGTTGGGTGACTGGAAACCCAAGGGCCCAGTCAGGTGGTCTTACCCATGGGGGGGATCTCCAGCCCTGCTGTACAGCCCAGGAGAGACTGTGGGAACCTTGCACCTTCCTGTCTGGGATGGTGCCTTCCCTCCTGTGCTGCAGGAGGTGATGAGAGGTTCTTGCATTGGTGTGGGGTCAGTCTTGGCACGTGTCTGTGTATCAGAAGCTGTTGGCCTGGGGATGTGTGTCCTTCCCATCTGCTTCCAAGGGCAGAAGGCAAATGTCTCCTGAAATTTGTAACTGCCCTGGGTCACCTGTAGCAGTGGTCTGAAGTGCAGAACAAGCTATGGATTGTGAGAGAGCATCCAGAAGGGCATGTTGCAGGTTAGGGTTGGTGTTTTTGGTCCATGTTTGAGTGGCACAGCCCTTCCCTGCTGTCCAGTGGCCTTGTCTTGCCAAGAGCTGGACTGATGCAATGGTGACTTAGTCCTATGGGTGCTTGTCATCCTCCTAGTGGCCCCAAGGATCTCCCTGTGTTTGGGGGTGACACTCCAATATTCACTGTCCACAGCCGAGAGCTGCTGTGACCTTTTAGCTCACTATCACTTGGGTTTTACTGTTGGGCCATGGAGGTACCTGACCTGCTCCATGGGGCTGGGGCATGGCCAGTGGTGTGCTGCCCCGAATTGGGTTGATTTGAGGAGAGACTCATTTGCCTCTGGATGTGACCTGGGAGGCACAAGACTGAAAAGTGCCCAGGAATCACTGTGTGGCAGGGCAAAGCAGATACAGATATAATTGCTTAAAGACCTGAGGTGAGAATGTTCCTTGTGGGGGTCCTGCATCCAGACTCATGTCTCCTGCCAGCCTCTACTCTGAGCAGATACTTGTCTCACCTCTCTGCCTCCTGCCAGGAGAATGGATTGCTTGGGTGTGGGCAGGAGGAGGTGGTCCACAGCAGGTAAGGTCTGTGACTCCAGCCGATGGTGACCGGTGTCTGCAAGTCCCTGACATCATGGGGTGGCAAATGTGGGTCTCTGGAGCCCACGGCTTAGTGTGGTGGCTGGGTAGTGCCAGTGTGGATGTGAGTGTCCTTCAGCATGTTGGTTGTGGTGCTTGTGCCTGTCTCCTGGCTTAGTGGACCTCTTGGCAAGGTGGAAGGTGACAATGACATCCTGAGGGTGCTGAGCCAGCATCTTCCTGAGCTGGGAGCTGCCCTGTTGGACAATAATCTCTTAGGAATTGCAGGGCTGACCTTTCCAAATGTTTCATCAGCTTTGAACTCCTGTTGCGGTCCGAACACCTCCGGGTGCCATCCTTTCCATGAGATGCTGCAGAGACACAGGGGATGGGACTTGATAGCACAGGGAAGCCTCCATGGCAGAGGCACACCAGCAGTGCTTCCTCTGCCAGGGCCAAGGGCTATTCTTGGGTGCTATCCCGTTGTGCCTTATCAGCTCCCATGTGCTTCCTGCTCCCCCGGGCAGGGGCTGGTGCCTCTCCCTGCTTCCCCCTCACCCTGACCGCAGGGGTGGCTGAGCCCTGCTGACATCCCCCTGCCTGATGTGGGAGACAAGCAATGCTGAGGAGGGGCTGATCCATCGATGAGCAGTGTGAAACACCCCAGCCTTGGGGACAAAATGCTTGTGCACTTGGGCTTGCTTGTGGTCAGCCTCCCTCCCTCTGAGTGAGCAGGATGTTGTTCCTGGGATGTCTTTCATGCAAAAGGCTGATTTTGGAGGGAAATGCCTGAAGCCCCACCTTGCTTCAAGTGCTGGGAAGGTTCAAGGCCTTCTTTCCCATCTGGGGATGGGTGAACATCTTTCTGGTGGCAAGGGAAGCTCTGTGCCTGCTTGGGGCTTCCTGGCTGGAGCAGCTTCTGGCCTGATCCTGCACTGGAGCTCAGTGCAGCCCTGTCTGAGGACATCAGGGCTCTGCCAGGGCTGGAATGGCAGCAGGAAGCCAGCTCTTGCCACCTCTCTGCTGATGAGGGGAGGGGAAACTGAAACACAGATCGGGGAAGGAGCCTGTTACAAGCCCCTTCTCTCGGTGTCTTGGCCCATGGCGTGGAGGCTGCCCTGCTGTCCTGCCGAGCTGTCCCTTGCACGGACCACCATCTCTCTTCCCCAGTTTTCTCCTCCCCTGTGATTCCTGGGACTTAGATGCGCTGAGGAGCAAAACTGCCCCGTGCTGGGTCTCCCCCGTGCAGTGGCAGGACCTTCACTGAAAAGAAGGTGCTATCCCATTTTACAGCCCCGCCGCTGGACTCTCGCGTTCCCCTCCCCGCAGCCCTGTTGTGCAAGCTCGCCTCCCTGATTTCGCTCCCGTGCCTTATAAGTCCCGGCTCCCGGGGCAGCCGCAGCCTCGCCGCATTCCAGCGGCCTCGCGTCAAGTGGCCCTGGCTGCATCGCCGTGGCCGGGACTGGGGCTCCGTGTGCCGCTGCGGCTCTGCCGGTGGCCCCGGGTGCCTCAGAGGCACCCCGCTGGGATGCTCTCCTCTGGGAAAAGCTGGAGTCCATGTCCCTGTGCTGGGACACGTCCTGGCTGCCAGAAGTGGGGAGTGCCTTTAGGATGCTGCCATGGAGCTTCTCCCTGTCCTCAGCAGGATGACACAGGGCTGGTGGTGTAGGAAGAACGTTCAATGGGCCTTTTGAGAACGAGTGGGAGATGGCTTGTCTGAAGGAAAAACTTGCATGCAGCTGGGGTAGCTTCCTGGAGAGAGGAGTGTCCAGTGGAACAGTGTTGGAGGAGGCACTAGAGCCCATTCCTGCTGTAGCTGTCCTCTGGTGTCTGGAATCACTGCTGGGAAAGGCTTGTGTGCTCCAGGTGCTGGGAGTGTGGATCCAGGACCTGGCCAGTTTGGAGGGACTGGAGTGGCCTCAGCTGTGTTGTGGGTGATGTAGCTGAAGGCCTGAACTCACAGAAGGGGAGGGTCAGCCTTACTGGTTCCCACGGGAGGAATCAGAGCAGTCTCCCAACAAAAACCCATCACCCACAGCAGCCTTGCGGGGGGTAGATACCTGTGCCCTTACATTGGGCACCTCTGACATAACCTGACCCTTGTTGGGCTGTGGGGCAGCCTCTGGCTCTGCTTAGGGCTCCCTTTTGAGAGCTCTTATTTAAAAGCAGCCATGGCCAGGAGCTGTGGATGCTGTAAGAACCATACTAACCCTCTGGTAGCACTGGAGCTGTGGCAGGTCGAGGCAGGTGCTGCTGCCTGGCTCCTTTGAGGGCTTGGTGTGAAGCTCCTGGGTGTGCTGGCACAAGGTGTGTGTCTCTTCGGGGAGATGCAGCTGTGCAAGGACTGACACTGAGAACTGAGGGCTGAATGGGTTTGTCCTTGTCCCTCCCTCCTCCTGCGTGGGAAGCTGTGCTGGGATCCTCCCTCTCTAAGAGATGGCCTAGATGGTCTTGTCCCTCCTGGCATGAATCCTGTTTTTCCGTGGCTCTCTGTCATCTCTGCCAGGTGTTTGGACTGGGGACATCCCAAGAGGGGCAGGGATGGGGCAGGGAGAGTGTTTTCTGCAGGGCCTGCAGCAGTATGATCTTGCTGGGCTGTCCTAGGCAAGAGCTGCTCCCTGCCCTGCTTCCCTCTGTGCCTGTGTGTCCAGTTCGCATCAGCCCTGGGTGGGATGGGGTTGTTCTCACCTGGTATCTGAGTGGGTGGCAGCAGAGCCCAAGAACAAGCTTAGAATATGGTATTCCTGGGGATCTGCTCCTGCTGAACGTCTGGATGTGCAGTTTGGCTCAGGCAGCTCCTGACCCAGCCCTGGATGGATATTTTTGGTGGGTGGTTTTTTTTTTTCTGTCCAGTGGCTTTTCCAGCTGTGCAGTGGGGAGATTCAAGATCTACATGGATCTGGTATTTAGTGGCAGGGAGTTGAAGCAGGGCAATTTTATTTTACCAGAAGCTTACCCTGTCATGGCATATTGAGTGTGAGGTCTGAATGCCTAGATTTGTCAGTCCAGGGTGGTCCTACCAGCCTCTCAAAGCCTGCAGGACTCGGGCTGCAAAGGGCTGACCGGAGAGTTTCAGTTTGGTTAATTCACTGGAAGATGCTTGTTTAGATCCTGTTGCCCTCATCTGCAGTTTGCTCTCTTTGGGAGCAGGGGAGGAGGCTGGACTAGGGCTGCTCTTGGGGCACAAGAGGCTCAGACTGCTGAGCTGCCTCCTGCTTTTCTTCTGTGGGATAACCCAGCTCTCCTTTGCTTTATGCCTGGTGTTAGAAGTGAACTTCCTCTGGCTTACCTCATTCTATCCATTGCATTATTGCTCAGGTCTCTCATCAGCTTCACCCTCCCTTCCCTGAATAACTTGGTCTCTCTTTCCTCTTACCCTTCTCTTGATCACTTATGGATGTGTTAAATTGCAGAGATCTTGGAAAACAAACCTCTTGGTCTTGTTGCTTCTAACAAGCTCTTCTGAGCAGGGACTTCTTTCTTAGTTTGTCTTGCGTACACCCTCTTTGAGGTGGTTGGCTGGTGGCATTTGGGATTTCCCAGGCTTTGGGGTGATGGCGACCCTTGGTGGGTGCTGTGGCTTGGCTGTGGGACCCCCTTTCCAATGCTGTGGATGGTGGCAGACAGGACTTGGAGGCAAAGGGAATCCTTTGGCCTGTGAGAGAACATTTCTTGTTCCCATCCTTGGCAGCAACTTACGTGTCTGGCACTGGGAGCTTGTTACCTGTGGTACTGGGAGCTTGTTGCCCCTGGCAAAGAGCTTTCCTGGGCACCTGTCTTGCTCTTTTCAGGCCACTGTAAGGGCTCCAAGTGCCGACTTCCCCTTCCCTGAGCCACTGCACAACTTCCATCCTGTCATGCCTGTCGCAAGGACTTACTGAGCGACGTGTCACGGGGCCATTTAGAGACCCAACAGGGATGCAGATTTCTATCTGCTCGGAAGAAACATCCATTCTGGGGGCTGAGCACACTCAGATCCTGAAATATTGAAAAGGGATGGAGCTTTCACATGGCTGAGGCACATGTGTGCCACCACACTCTGCAGTCCTCCCCTGCAAGAGATGGCCGTGGGTCTTCTGGGAATGCACTGCAGGCGCTCCTTGTGGCTCATGCCAGAGCGCAAGCGCTGGAGTCTTCAAGGCATCCAGAAAACTGAGAAACAGTGACATTGCCCCCTCTGTCTGTGCATGGGGTGCCCCTGGAGTGAGGCACTGAGGCATCAAATGAAGGGTGGCTGGGGTGGGGAGTCTGTTGGACTGAGTCTGGTGTGTTCCACATAACATCCTGCTTTCCTAGGTAGGACAAAGCAAAGGTGTGTGGTAAGGCCATCCATATTGAGAGGGATCAGGGGAGGGGATGGGAAGGATGCTCAGTGGCTGCATTCTCCAGTCTTGAGATGTGCTGGGCTGGAGAAGGGCTCCCCACACTGGTGGGGGGTGGTGGCAACCCTCAGTCTCAGCACGCACAGAGAACACCCCAGCCTTTCACGATCACTGTCCATCCTGGGGGGCTTCAGCTGCCCCCTGAGTTGATGTGAGGGGTGTTTCTCTGCCTTGACAGGACTGTCCTGGGCACAGGAGGTCAAGGAGGTGAGTTTTCTTCTGCAAATAGAAGAAACTTCTCTGCGTGGAGGAATCTTGATCTGGCTGCCCCAGAGGAATTACAGAGTGCAGAGGCTCCCATGTTTTCATGTGCTCACTGTCTCTAGCCCAGGAGCAAGGCAAGTGTGTGCTGCTCAGTTTGATGGTAAAAGAGGTTTTGGGTACAACCCCTTTCCCTGGGGAAGGGGAAATGGCTGAGCAAAACCAAAAATGCGGGAGTAGAGTCCTTCTGCCCTGCAAATGTAATGGGGTCACTCCAGACTGGAAGCAGGCCAGGAGATGGGCTCTGGCTTGAGGCTCCTGCTCCTTGTTAATGATGACGAGTGTCTTCATGACCCCCATTATGCATAACTTCCCTTTCCAGCTCTTTGCTGATTTACAAGAAGTCTCTGCAGCTTCATCATGCTGCTTCCTGTGGAAACAGTCTGCCAGCCAGTGTGCAGGGAGAAAGTGACCACAATGGTCTGACTGTTGAGCAGAGTTCTACCAGGCCACGAGCCTTCAGCACTCTTCTTCCTGGCTATTCAAGTGAACTATTCTCTCTAATTTTAATGGATTATCTATTGAAATCCTCCTCTGGCACTGTGTTTTTTGCTTACACATGAGTGTATTTGGACTTGGTCCATGACTTCTACAGCCTGGGAAGAGCAGCAGCCCTCAGGGCCTTGGTGCAGCAGGGCTGCTGTTGGCAAGGCACAGCAGAACAAACACTGTGAGAATGGCTTTGGGAGAGACTTCTGAAGGGTCTGATGTGTGTTGGGGAAGGATATGGGCCGGGACCCAAAAATCTTCCTCCAGTGATGATGTAGGGCTCTTGTAGGTGTCAAAGGATGTGAGTGGAGTAGTGAAGTGTTTCTCAAAATTGAGGGCTGTCTTTGAATTGATGACTGGAGTAAAGTGTCAGGATAGGCTTAGAAGAGGAGATCTAGTGTGTGATCTGTAGAAAGAGCTGGAGAGACAACTGGGTCTTCTGCTGGTTTCTTCTGGACCTTTGGGATGTGTCAAACTATTAGTTCCTATGGAATGTATGGTCTTTTTCAGTTTAGCCATCAAGGATGTGGGCTGGTGATTGTGCCCTGATCAACCCAGGCCTTTCTGCTGGGCACTGAATTTTTGTAAAGATCTCCATCCTTTGTGGCAGGAATGAAAGGGCTGGGTGTTTTATCCTGGACAATGTTCCTCTAATGCAGGAAAGGGTTAGTGGACCTTTGGTTCAAGGTGTCCTACTCTTGCTGCACGTGGCTTCCAAGCTCTGCTCTGTGCTCCCACGTTGGCACCAAGCACCTCCTTTCAGTAGAGCTCGTTGGCCTCTCCCCTAGGTACGGACGCTGTTTGTCAGTGGCCTTCCTGTGGATATCAAGCCCAGAGAGCTTTACCTACTCTTCCGACCATTCAAGGTAAGGTCTTCAAATCTGATTTTTGGTGCCAAAGATGCTGTTTTGTGGATGACCTGGCAGCAAAGGTCTGTCAGGGGGAAGGGAGCATGATGTGGGAAGGTGGTGTCTATGCAAGCTTGGGGAACCTGAAGCCAGCATGGTGTCCCATGCTTGTGCTCAGATGGGGAACCTCCCCAGGAGCCTGCCAATGGAATTGTGCTGTCTCTAAGCCTGATGAAATCTGCTTGGACCAGCCCTCCTTTGGGGATGTATCCTGGTCCCCTAAACTCTCTATTCCTCTGTAATCACCACCTGGGCTGTCCCTGGGGAAAGTGGGGTTCCCTTGTCTGCACTCCTCTAGCACAGGGTGGGTGGTCTGTGCTCTGTAGGCACTAGCCAGGGCAGGGTGCTCATCTTCATAGTGGGAAGGAGTGCTAGAAAATGGGATTTCTTCCCCAGGGGGCAGGATGGGATAGCTAAGATACCTGCTCTGCCCTCAGTCTTCTCCTTTGGTGGGAAAGAAGTGTTACTGTCCCTGTTCCTGCTCCCTTATTGAAGGCTTGGTGCTACAGGAACTCCTGGGGCTGTCATGTCGTGTCTCAGTTGTAGCTTGGCTCCTTTAGGAGCCTGACACTGACTTGCTTTCTTCCCTCCTGCAGGGTTATGAAGGGTCACTGATCAAGTTGACTTCAAAGCAGGTACCTCCTTCTTCCAGCCTGGGTATTTTTTGCTTCTGCTAGAAAACCAGATGTGCCAGAAGGGGAGGGGGGATCCCATTTTATTTTCAAGCACTGTCTGGGATCAGCACCATGTACACAGCTGGGTTCTGCTGACCCCACTGTCCTGGTGGTCCCAAGCATAAGCTGAATGTTTCCATGTCTCCTCTTGCTGTCCTGGGTGAGACCTGAGGCTTCAGCCTCACACCTTGTGCTGCCATCAGCCTTCCCTACTCCCATCCTGACCAAGGCAGCAGGCCCCCTATCTGGGGGCTGTTGAGGTGAGTGGTGTCCCCACACATGGGGATGCCAAAATGTTTTGGTGTGCTGGGAGAAGGCACAAAGTGGGAATCTTGGGCTGATGACCCAAGACCCTTCAAGCTCTGCCTGAAGCCCCTCTGCAGCTTTGGATGGTCTCCTTTGCTTGCTGTCTGGGGCAGAGGCAGGGGGAAGGTAGTCTGAGAAGTTGCAAGAGGCTTCAAAACTGAAATTGTTGTTATTTCTTTTAGCCAGTTGGTTTTGTGACCTTTGACAGCCGGGCTGGTGCTGAAGCAGCGAAGAACGCCTTGAATGTGAGTCCCCGAAGTGCTGGGGGACTGTGGGGGCTGGGGGCCACATGCCCTGCTGTAGCTAGACCTGGAGCTGTGGGTTTGGCTTGGCCGTAGGATAGGACAGGAGGATCTCCCAGCTGTGCCTTTGAGTAAGGAAGCAAAACAGTCCTGCAGCATCACACCAGGGAAGCAGGAGAGCTGCTTAAGGCTGACATCAGCTGAGCAAATGGATGCAAGCTGTGTCCATGTTGTTTCTGACAGCTGGATGACAGCTCTGGGGCCTCTGAGGGTGTGGGGAACTGTTGTTGCTCAAGAAAGTCTTGAGGATGATGGTCAGCATGGGACCCAAAATAATCCCTATCCCATGTGGGCCTGCAGGAGTTGGTGGGATCTAGTCAGCAAGACATGGTTCTGCTCTGGTATAGACCTTGCCTTGGGCTTTGGTACACCAGCAAGTGCCTCTGCTCAGGCTGGCAGAAGATGTAGTGGTACCATAGATAGGAGCTCCCACATAGATGGGGGTTATACCAACTCGAGTACAGACAGGGTTATCTCAGCCCCAGCAGACAGATCTTTCCTGGACGATGCTGGCAGCCATAGTGGTTGATGAACTGCACCTGAGGAGCAGAACTGTGTCACTCATGTTGGAAGCAGTGGTCCTGGGCCAGCTAAACATAAAAATAAAAGCATGTGGGAGCTTGAGTGTTGCAGTGAGATGACAAAAATCTGGGCATGTGACTGCAGCATGGTGGCCTTAGTTCCCTGGTTCAGGGGGAAAGTCTGTGCTTGGATTGGAAGCTTCACGTCTGAGAGACTCCTGTGCTTTCTCCTGTGACAGGGCATCCGCTTCGACCCTGAGAACCCCCAGACCTTGCGGTTAGAGTTCGCTAAAGCCAACACAAAGATGGCCAAGAGCAAGCTGATGGCCACACCGAACCCCACCAATATCCACCCTGCCTTGGGTGCACACTTCATTGCACGGGACCCCTGTAAGTATGCTGGGAAGCGCTTGGAAATCGTTGCTGGTCCCCCCTGGGAATGCTGTCAGGGTGAAAGGAACCCCGATCCACATCTGCTTTGACTGAAACCTACCTGGTGCAGAGAGGTTGGAGTTGCAGGAGAATAACAGACATCTGCTGAGGCCAACACTAGAACTGTTGGGAGAGCAGAGTTGGTTTTGGTAGTTCAAGTGATACCATAAATCCCTTAAATCATCCCTAGTTGTGAAACATCCCTAGGTGTGAAGCATAAAGAATGAATGCTGTGCCATCACCCTTGGTGTGGCCTGGTAGGGTGAGCAGCCCCGCTGAGGATCATTGGGTGACGAGTGATGTCCTCTCTGAGAGCCCACATCTTCTGTCCTGTGGCACCAGCCCTGTGCTGCATGTGTGAACCAGCCTGTCCAGAGCCTCTGTGGAGCCTGTTCATGACCTCTTTTGACAAGGCCAGGAGGTCAGAGGAGCAGTTGGGCACACAGATTTTGTACCTCACTGGGATGGCAGCACAAAGCTTTAGCCTGGGATGGGAAATCCAGAGCCCGCCCCCAGAGCAGACCTTTGGGGTGAGGTACTGAGGTCTGTCCCCTTGTCTCCTCCTGCACAGATGACCTGACTGGAGCGGCTCTGATCCCAGCGTCCCCTGAGGCGTGGGCTCCCTACCCCCTGTACACCACGGAGCTCACCCCTGCCATCCCCCACGCCGCCTTCACGTACCCGGCGGCCGCTGCTGCGGCTGCTGCTCTTCACGCTCAGGTGAGTCGCTCCCCACCTCCCGTGCCAGGATCCAGGCCCTCCTCTCTCCCTGCCCTGGTGCTCATTCCCGTGGTCTCTGCTTGCCAGTTTGACCCTGGCCTCTGCACCTTTGGCTCCTGGACAGAGCCTGCCCCTGGCTGTGGGCATGGGGGGCCCAGCCCCGAGCCAGCTGCAGGGGAGGGGTCTGTGTGGCCGAGAGCAGGCAGAGCTGGGCCATGATTTCTGACCCTGCAGGTCCAACCTGCTTTCCTGTGAGGGGCAGGCAGGTGGGAGGAAGCCAGGGTTCGATGTCTGGCTGACTCTGTTGGTCCTCATGGCCAGAGAACCATGTTGAGGGACTGCTGGGAGGAAACGCTACCTGTCAGCTAGTAAAATAGCTATGAAAGGTCCTCCCTGAAGTCACAGCAAAGGCAACAGGCTCATCTTGGTGCTAAAACTGAGGGGCTCAACTGTGACCCAAGTGACTCAAACACTTTCAAAGCTGGAGGAGGGTGTCCTGCAGGAGATGAGTGACCAGAGCCTTGCCACAGTAAGGAATTATGATGGGACAGCCTGTTAGCCACTTTGGGTGCAGGCTAGAGAGAAAGGTCATTCTGTGCATGAGCCTCTGGAAGTGCTGGTGGTGGTACAACCAGCTGCCTGGTGTCCCAGGGCTTGCCTGCTGACAGCTGGGGACGTAGGGATGCATTTACTGGTCTGAAACTGGGATGCTTTAAGGTACAGAGACCAACACAAAGTCCCTGAAACCATGGAATGCAAAGGGAAAGCCAAAACAGCAGCAGTGTCCTAATTCCAGGTTTAGGTGCTTGACTTGAAGCCCTTGTCAGGAGAAGCTGGAACCCTGTCCCTGCCCTGCTCAGTGTTCTCAGCCAGTTGTGCTCTTCCTGCTTCTGTCTCTGCTCCCGTAGCGGTGCTGTGGGGGATTGGGGCAGCGGGTCTGACCATTGGGGCTTAACCTCTGAGCTCTGCCTGCCAAGCAGGGCATTTGCCTCTGCTCTTCCCTGCTTAAATGGAGAGGAAGAGGAGCTGTGTCCACTCATCTTGTCCTCCTGGCTGGCAGTTAGCTCTGTTGGCCCTTTGGCATCCTTGTGCTTCCAGCAAGCTTTGTGATGGTAACTGCCCAGCTTCAACCCAAGCTTGCTTCCCAAATGCCACATGGAAGGGGATGCAAACTCCTGGCCTCTGTCCTGCCCCTCTCACACCTGCAGAACCCTCCTGCTTCTGCCCTTCTACAGGTGAGCTGGTGTTGTGCTGAAGTTCCCGTGGGGTAGGTGGGAATTATGTGGGGTTTAGGGCTGGACCAGGGACTGGGATGTTTTTCCAAGGACTTCCATAGCCAGACTAGTCCTTCCCTGGGAGGCTTGTGCTTGCTGGTGTTTTCCAAAAGTGGTGGTGCCCATAACTAGAGGGGTGTGTTGTGCTCCTCACTGACCCAGGAGAGCAGGTGTCTTCTTGCCCCCTGTGTGTAAGGTGGTGGAGCCAAGGTTGAATTGTCCCTGGAAGGGAGGACCAAGAAAAAACAAACCACCCCTCCAGCCTGGTTGAGGGAGGTGAAACATTTACTGCTGTTCCTTCAAAGATGGTCATTGGTGACTGTATGGGGACCCTGAGTGTGAGGGTTGGACACCAAAACTTTATGGAGCATGGTGGGGGAGAAGGAAAGAGGAAAGTTATCAAGGAGGCCTTCAGCCAGATCTTTACCCTCTGGGGTCTAAGTTTCTTCCCTCCAGTTGGCAAGTTACTAGTTTCAAAAGAGATTTTCTGGCCTGACTATAAGACCCTGAGACTCCAAGGAGCCCCCTGTGTAGGTAGAGCTCTCCCTGCCCAAGAGGGTCTATGGGTGGTGATGGCTCCCTTAGGAAGCCAGTGCAGCCCCTCCAGGCCGTGGCTGGACCCAGCTCTCTTCCCAAGAGGCTGCCAGCCACAACTGCTCCTCACTGTGCTGAGCCAGCGGTGACCTCGCAGGGGCACATTCTGGCACAGTATATGTTACCAATAAAGTTTTACGTGGTTAAACATTACTTGGGCTGGCAGCTGTGGGCTGCCCGGTCTCCAGGCTGGAGCCCTCTCCCTTGCAGAGCTGAGGCAGGGTGTAGTAAGTTAGGGAGGTGACTTTTGCTCACAGACTGGGCTAAAACCTGTGCCCTTAGTCCCAGTGTCCTGAGCCCTCTGCCCTCACTGTAGGGGTTGGCTTGCACATGTGATGGGTTCATGGGTTGTTCCCCAGGACAGCCACAGTTCTTTCTTCCGAGCCTGGTGTTGGCTGGAGGACGTTCATGGGGATGGTGGAGCTGTAGCAGCTCCACAGCAATCAGCCCTGAGGCAGGAAAGCAGTTGGAGGCTGTAGCTAAACAGAGATCTTGTTGCAAGACATTTAAACCTGAAGGGCTTGTCCTTTTGCAGCGCCAAGTTCAGCGAGGGGGAGAGGAGGTGGCTGCCCTTGGCCTCCTGAAGGGCTGCCCAGAGGGCTGGCAGGAGAGATGAGGGGCAGGAGGTGGTGTGAGGCTGGCTTGGCCTTGGGAACCCTTGGTAAACCACTCCCAGATGAGACTGATGGCTGCTGCTCCCGGCACTGCTGCGCCACGGTGACGATCCTGGCGGGCACCAGGCAGCTGTAGCTGTGACTGCAGCCTGACCCTGCCCTGCTGGGGACTCTGCTGACTTTTAAGATTGTCCCATCTGCCTTCCCTCCCTCCCACCTTCTCTCAAATCCCTCCTTTGATGTCCCTAGTGAACTCCAGCCATGATGCCAGCGCAGGCTAGCCCTGAAGCTCAGAGCTGTCCCTGGACATGGGACGCCCTAGCGATGCCTTATTGCAGCTAGTGGAGTGGCTGTACCACAGCTCCATTCCTAGAAGTGTTAAGCATGATGGCAGCCACATCTGGAAAGACTGGTAAGGTAACCATCTCTCCTCCAAGGTGCACCATGGGATTTGCAAGCTTCTGCCCATCTCTGTAGCCCGTATCTCCTTGGCAACCCAGTGCATGGGCCTCACGCTACCCACCCACCAGAGCCTGGGGAATGAGATACCAGGCCTTCTTTCTAACCCACATCTCCAACTTGGCAGCACATGACATGGCGCACACAGCATGGCACCATCTTACATCAGCTCCTCCCAGCTGAGCCAGGCTCAGCCAGGCCCCGCCGGTCAGAGGGGAGCAGCCCGGTTGAGCCAGGGCAGAGACCACCCTGCCACTTGGCGTGAAAGAAACCTGGTTTCTCCCCAACCTTGACCCTTTGAGGGCAACCAGAAATACACCTTGACCTCACTCCTGGCACACGGTGGGGGAGGTGAGTGACGTGATAGTGATAGCACACGACTAAATTTTAGTGGGCACCTTAGACAACAGCACTTGCCGGTCACTTTGTTCCAGAATCGCATACCGGGACAGACCCTGCCCTTAATCATGGGTCTAATCTCACATCTTTCCTCTCCAGTTACTGGAAACGAAGCCAGTTCCTACCTGGAGCTTGGCTTCTCTCTTGCAACCTGAAATCACAGGCAGGACACAGGTTGTGTGAGCTGTAACGGAGGGAATTGGCAGCCTGGGAGAGAGGGGAGTGGCATAGGAGACTGGGAGCTTGGGAAGAGGGAAGGTGGACTGGTTGGCAGTGAGATGGTTGATGTTTGACTGAAGGAGTTGAGTCCTGCCTCAGTTCTCCTTGCAGTGGTTCTGAGCAGACTTTTTTCCTCTCTGTGGAAGTGATTTTGGGGAAAGAAGCCACTATGTTCCTGGAGCTCTTCTGCAAAGAGGTGCTTCTGGCTGTGGCTTCAGGACTCTGCTCTGGGCAGGGCTTGCCCTGGGAAGCATGGGCTGGACACAGGATTGGCTCATAAGAGCATGAGTGAATCTGCTGGTGGCGGCCACAGGGTGCTTGCTGACCTGTTGGATATCCAGAGCCCAGGTAGGCCCTTGGAAGGCAGGGAGCCAGGTCATGGCTTGAAAGCTTGGAGATGCCAATCCTTTTAGGAAGTAGGCTGCCCCGGGTACCCTCAGGGCATCTGTGTTGCTGCTGCCTTGTTGGAAGACTTTGAAGAGATAGCAGAGGTGTGTCTCTGATGCTGGAACCTGTCCAAGTGAGTGGTGGTTGGAAGGAGCAGTCCTGGATTGTGAGTGGTGGTGGTGCAAGAGGTTGGTACCCTAAAACCCCTTTCTCTGCAGCTAAACTCTGACAGATCCTCCCTGGGATGGAAGGAGGCAGTGATGGATTTTCTGTCCTTAATAACTTCTTGCCTCTTTATTTGGGTGGTTGTGTAGGGGCTTGGCAGGATTATTTTTTCTGGGCAAGCTCCATGCTTCCCAGGGGTGTGAAGCCTCTTCAAGACCTTCATGGTCGTAATGTCTTCCTAAATTCAAGTGACTCAGTGGTGGCATAGCTGACCAAGCAGCCCCAAGCCCTAGGCAGTTCTCTCCTAGCCACGGAAAAGCAGGCAGGAGATGTTCTGAGCTCCACCAGGTACCTGCTGAGCAGCCACCCTCACTAAATGGTGGGTGAACTGGACTGAGATGCCATCAGAAGAGACTTGTGGCCATCAGTGACTTTCCCTGCCTGGCTCAACCCAAAGGAAAGCAGCACAACTTGCTTCCACTTCAGGAAAAAGGGAAATGCTTGTTTGCTGCAATCTGTGAGGCGAGTGTGTCTCCATGAGCTGTAGGGGTACAAGGCATTGGATTGATGGATGGATGCCTGTCCAAACATTCCTAAGCAAGAGGATGGATCAGTGCCTGTCTTCTCCTGTGTGTTCCTCAGTCTAGTGTGGGATGATGTGCTGATCCTCCAGCTCTCTCTTGCTAGAGCTGCCTGGGGAGACATGTGTGCTCAATCTGACTGCATCCTACCTTCCTGATAGTAGGCTGAGCTGCTCGGGTCTCACACATCATGCCAGCATTTGGATGCTTGTTCCCATCCCCCTGGAGGACCCTGGAAGCAGGTGGCCTGGGTGCAGTGCCCGCGGCTGAGGCAGAAGGTGCGTGTCCAGTGTGCACTAATGGGTGAGGAGGTGCCTTGTGGGTGCAGCTGCACCACTGTCCTGGCCTGCCTGGGTCATGTTCCCATTGGCTGTGTTTCCAGCTGGAGCAGAGCAGCTCTTACTGGCCATCAGTGTGGGTTGCCCAAGGCTCTCTCCTGGTGACCTTCAGCCGGGGGAGCAGTGACTGCGAGGCTGAGGATCTCAGCAGCACGAGTGAAGATGCTGCTCTGCACATGAGCAGCTGGCAACAAAACGTAGCTCTTGGATGTGTTGGTTGGATCCTACCAGCTCCCAACAGCACAATGGAGTACTGTGTTCTTGCCTGTACCAGAAGCCTTTCTGGTCCCTGGGACTATTCCAGCTGTAGGGATAGCTCGGAGTTCCGAGAGCTGCTGGGGCTGCTTGCAGACCTAAAGGTAACTAAGGAGGAAAGGCAGGTCCTCCAAGTCAAAGGTGGCCTGAGGATAGATGGACCTGTATATTCAGTCCTTTCCCTCTTTCCTTCTGAAGGAATTGCTCTCCATGAGAATGGTGGGCAATGGATACTTAAATTCTGAGGGTAATTGGGAGAGACAAAGGAGGTCTTTACAAGGAGAGTGAGGTGCTGATGTGGTGTTTCTCTGCTGTATTTATCATTTCTTTGTGACTTTTAGGCAGCTGCTGCTGGTGTGCTGCAGCAAGTGAGGGGTGTATCACCTGGCCTCTGGAAGGTGGCAGGTAGAGATGCGTATTTCTCCTCTCCAGCTCTTTTCTGGACAGATGTTGAAGGTGGCAGCATGAGGCTGCTGCAGTCAGCTGGCGGTTTTTGCCTCTTCCCTACAGGCAGGCGAGCAGGAGATGTTTCAGTGGTGTGACCAGCCTCCTTTCCAACTGTGAGCTAATGCTTCTCCAGAAACAACTGTGTCTCTTCCAGTAAAAACCTCCCTTGTTCTGCTTTCCTTGCCCAGTGCTGGACATCTCCATTCTTTCTCAGCTTCCTCCTTGACGGATGTAGTATTTTGAGGGGTGTGAAGAGAAAACTGCCTTGGCAGGTGCCTAAAGAGCGTGTCCTCTTGGCTGGCTACTGCCTCCGATCTGCTGCTTCCAGTTCTTTCTGCTGCCCTCAGAAACGTCCCTCCTAGTGAGTTCCTGCCTCATCCCATCAAGCCCTTAATCTTTCTGTGGGCTGAAAGACATGGCAGGTCATTCCCTCGCCCTGACATCATGTCAGAGCCTTGGACTATACCCAGGATTGTCGCGTCTGCAGGAGCTCCTGCTGGGCTCCTGGCTGAGCCTCTCTGGATACAGGGCTAGGCTGGTGGTCTGTGGGGCCACAGTGGGTTGGGCTGGGTGGGTTTGGTGTGTGAGCACTGGAGGACCTACAGGAGGAATGTGAGGAGAGGTGTCCATCAGCAGTGAAGGTTTATTAGTGCCAGAGCTATGAACAGTGTGTGTTTTAAGAGAAAAGCAGGATTTTTGTTGAAACTAGAGGTGCTGAGGCTCTGCACGTGGGGCAGAAGGTAGTTCAGACCCCTGAGGAGAGGCTGTAGGGCCACCAGGCTGAGGGAGTGGAGTGGGCTGTGCCGGCTCACACATGGCCCTGCTGCTCAGCAGAGCCCAGCATGGGACGGAGGCAGCTCTCGGGGTTAAGCACTCGAAGCCTTGTGAACTAAGGGGGAGTTTCCTGTTGCTGCTGGGCAGGAGGAAACTGCTTCCAGCTGTTGAGGGGAGGGGTGCTGGAGTGGGAGACACTGGCCAGGGATGACGGCTGCTGGCTGCCGAGGAGATGTGGCTCTGCTGAGCAAGCACCTCCTGGTGACAGGGCTTGGGGGAAGCAAGTGACTCCTGTCCTTGCTTTGGCAGCTGTTGTGGTGGCCCTGTAAAGTTGTCTATGATGTTGCTGCCCACTATGAGCCTTCCTGGTGGTGTCAGTGCAAGGGGACAGCAGTGTCTAGTGCAGCATGGTGGCCCTGACTGGGCAGCAAGGGCCCCTCTCACAGGCTAATGGAGAAGTGAAAACAGGCTGGGTGTGGCACCAAGACAGCACTTTGGTCCTGGCACTGGATGGGAGCCCTCTCTGGGGAGGAAGGTCTTGGTAATATTCATGTCCTCAAGGCTGGACTGACTGGTATGCACTTGGCTGCTGTGTCATGTAGTGAGGTATGGGGCCAGCTGGGAGCTGACTTAGTGGCACCCACTTGCCTTGTGAAAGTGTCTGGCAAGAATCCAGCAGGTTATGGAGCCATAGAATGGTTTGGGTTGGAAGGGACCTTAAAGGGGGGGTTCTGCTGCTTTTCTCCCCGTCTTAGAGCCAAGTCTATCATTCTGCTGGTTCCCAGAGCCCTGAATGTACCAAGCTGTGCTCCCCTGCCAGCAGCTGGGGAGGGAGGAGCGTGGGATCACTGCTGTGCTCCAGCTCCCTTTGCAACCAGCAGCAGGATGGAGCTCCACTCGCTGCTCCTGCTGCTGGTTCTGTGCTCAGTCAGGTGGCACGGGCTTGTCTCCTGCTGCTCCCAGGCATGGAGGTGCTAACACAGCCCAGCCTGACAACCAGCCTTGCTGACCTAACAGAAGCATCTGGATGTTGCCAGGTTTTCTGCGTCTCTTGATGGGCTGGAAAGTGTCTGTTCAGTTACTGTCCCTTGTCTGCTTGTTGAGGCCCCATGCAGCTCCTTCCTTGGCAAGGAGCAGGTCTGAGCAATAGAAGTAGCAGCAAGGACCTGCCAGGGAAGCCTCCAAGCTGGTTTGCAGCTCTACCAGGTTCTTCCCATGATGTAGTTTGCCTGCAGCTTGTTCTAGTGGCTGAGTTGTGACTCTTAGTCTTGCAGTGGTGGATGAGCCACTTCTTACCCATGTCATGCAGAGGCTGTCTGGTTTTAATGTGTAGTTTTAGATGCCTCCTTTGTCTGGCTGAGGATGGAGCAGCCTCCACCTTGGGGTGCTATGTGCTCAAAGTGAGCCCCTCTTCCCTGCTTGAGGCTGAACGGGGGGAAAGAAGTAAACTTGGAGTTGGGGGGCAGTGAGAGTGTGCTGGGGTGAAGAGTCCATCCTTGTGCCTGCTTCTGTAGTGGTGAACTTCATGGATAGCTCAGTGGTGAGGAGCTTCCTAAGCATGAAGGGTGGTGTGTGCTGTAGTGAGTGGGGGCCAGGTGTGGGTGTGAATTTTGGGGCTGCCTTCTGGTTATGCCAACAGACAGAGAGTGCTCGAGGTGTTGAGACAAGCCCTGAGATGGGCTGCTGGCTTCCTTCTTGAACGTGTGGGATCCTGCTGTACTCCTTCAGGGAGGACCTGGCCAGGTCCCAGTGCCACCAGAGCTGGCCAGTGTGAGGCTGGTATGCTGGGCTGTGCTGGCATGGCGCAGCCCCAGGATGAGATGCTACTCAAATAGTGTTTGGGACTCAACCTGGAGCCTCCTTTCCTGTACTGGAGACATGTTTTGGTCCGTAGACTTTGCACAAGGCTTGAAGGAGCTGAAGGTTTGTGCTCTGGTTGAAATAATCCTGGATCATGGACCTCTGCCATGGCTTTCTTTTCCAGATGCGCTGGTATCCTCCCTCTGAAGCTACCCAGCAAGGATGGAAGTCTCGTCAGTTTTGTTAGTTCGTTAGTAAGTAATTAATTACTCTTGGAGCCAGATCCTTGTCCTGCTCTTCCTTGGGCTCTTGTGCGGGAGGAGGGATGGGAGCTCGAGCTCAGTCCTACACATCCCCCAAGGACGTGGTTGTGTTTCAGGGATGGGTTATGGGAGTGGGGGGACCCAGCGATCTCCGGGGTAGAGGGGGCCGTGGTGCTGCTCAGGGGGCGGATCCAGCCAGCCCCCCTCGTTCACGGCCGCTCCTCTCCCGCAGTGTCTCTCCTCGACTCGTGTTCCTCCCCCCTGCCTCTCCGCGGAGGGATGTGCCAGGGACGATCGCTCCGACTCCTCTCGGTTTGGTTTGCGGCCAGCGGACAAGGCGCCCGGCCCCGCCGCGCTCCCCCCGGACTGTGGGGTACCCCCTTCCCCGGACTGTGAAGCCGCCGCGGCCCCAGCCGTGGGGCTGTGCGCCGCCTCCATCCCCCTCTCCCTCCATCCTTCCCCCTATCCATCCCCAGGACATCCTCCCTGACCGAGCTTCGCCGGCCGGCTGCGCCGAAACCCAGCCGGGGGGGCTCGGTCCTGGGCTTCCCCGGGCTCGCCCTGCCCTGGGGGGCGGCTCGGCTGAAGGAATCGAAAGGCAAAATGGGTTTTGCATGTTTTCTGGCATGAATTAAAACACTTAACTTGTGTCTGTGTGAGTGTAAGTTTGTTTGTTCTAGCGTTTGTGTAACCGTTAGCAACAGGTCTTGGCCCAACGGATTGATCCATCAAGGTTTTCCTCTTGCTCCGGTGAAGACTTGGCTTTGAGAAATACTAACTGTCCTTGTCTCACCCTGTCTCCCACCTCTACCCTCCCCTCCCCAGGACGACCAGAAAAATTTGAAAAACGCCTTTTTTTCTTTTTTTTTTTTTCTCCTCCTCCAAGTACGATGCACTGGGTTTCTGTTCTCATCCATTCTGCTCCTGTTTTAAAGTCAGGGTTATTATTTTTTTTCTTCCTTCTTCAGACTTCTATATATAGAACAGCTGTAAAATATCTAACCTCTTTTTTGTTTTCCACATCCTTCTGATTGGAGAGCATCCAGTCCTGCCAAATAATCAGCCATCTTTGTGGGAATACCGAACAAAAAAAAATAAAAAGTACGAGTATTTTTGTACCATGTGTAATAAGGAAATATTTATGCATCATAAAGAATTTCTTGTGTGTTTGTGTGCAATTAATTATTATTATTATTATTAAAGAGAAATTGTAATCCTGTAAGATAAGTTAATGTTTAGTTAAAAGCTTGAAAGAGAAGGGTTGTCTTCTGTACCAATGATTCAGTCAGGCATAGTAAACAAGAAATTGTGCAATTTTTGTTTTAGCATCTTATTGCTTGGTATTGAAGTGCTTTAAGTATTATCTGACCATGGCTGTCTCGCTTGTATTAAAAGATTTGAGAATAAGTTGCTCTATAATTGCTGATCCTATGAGAATGTGAAACTGGATAATATATGAAATGCAACCAAAAAAAAAAAGAAAAAAATATATACCCAGAGGCTGCTGTGACTCTTTCTCTGGTCTCGTGTGTTTTCTTGTGGGCTTAGGGTGGGATGCTTCATGCTTGGTGTTACCCATGGCCTGTCCCCTCCCCACCTCCATTTCCCAGCCTGGAAGGAGGGGGGCTGATTTGGGATGCTGCTTTGGACCATCAGATGGCATCTTCCCCCACCCCCTCAGAGAAGGGCAAGTCCTTGCTGGCATGTGTTGGAGGGGTTGTTGGTGCTGAGCTCTGCTGGAGGCCTCTGAGAGGGCAGCCCTGAGCTTTTTTTGGGTGTTTTTGTTACCCCTCCCAGCTTCAGGGGAGGCTGAGGCCTCTCCTTCGTGCCAGCAGTCAGCGAGGAGATGTCCATAGAAGGCAAATGTCCTCCACGACTGGAGCGTCGCCCTGGACTGCCCAGTTCCTGCTCTGGTGCAGGACACCCTGGCCTGGGCTGCCCAAATCCTTCTGTGGCCTTATCCGAACCCACCAAAGCAGCTGTGGGAATGGCAGTTGTGGGGCAGGGGGTGGTTGTCCCTGTGGGGTGTCCTGGGGTTTCCCTGCTGTGCCCAAGGAGCCCCTGGGGCTCAGCTCCCTGAGTCCCTGCCGTGGGCACTCCAAAGCCCTCCCACACAGCCTCCCGCCCCAGGGATCAGTGTTTTCCTCTCTCCCCAGGGCTTCTAGGGCAGTGCTGAGCAAAAGCAAGGAGCAAGGAAAAAAATCAGAAAAAGCAAAAGGCAGGTCTAAAAATAGCCCTGCTGGCCACCATGCCTGGGAATGGGCTCGGCTGAGTGCTGCTGCTCCAGGAAGTGACTCGCTGTGGGGCCACTGGGCTGCCCGGGCCAGAGCAGCACTGCCAGCCCCCTTCCCCATGGGATTCCCGCCATCCCAGCTCCAGTTCCAGCTCCAGCGGGCCAGCTCTTCCCTGCTGGGTCTGTCCACATCTCACAGCTCTGCTCACCTGAGCAGAAACACTACAGAGAGCAGTGGGGCCTGGTGATAGGAGCGTGCAAGGCTTTAAATTATAGAGCAGATTTTTTTTCTGGGTTTGTTGGTGTTTTTTTTTTTTTTTTTTTAAAAAAAAAAGCCTTTAGCACATGCATTAACATGGCCAGGCCATGAATAATTTACGCCTGGCTCTATTAAGCTTTTACACTGGGACCTGCTCAACACAGCTCGCCTTGGAGCTAAAGTAGGTCACGTCTGCTTCGAGGGTCCCCGGGCGTCCCCTCCCCGGCCGGAGCGGGGCTGGTGCAGGCGTGTGGGCACACACGTGTGTCCTCACTTGCTGCCTTGGCCCGGCCAGGAGTGCAATGCCTCTGCCCCTCCCTGGCTGCTCCCTGCTGGGGTCCTGCTCAAAGGAATGCTCTGGGCAGTGATTCGGGGACAGAGAATGTCCTCAAAATTCAGGGAGTAGAATCATAGAATCATAGAATATTTTGAGTGGGAAGATGACCTTTGAAGATCATCCAGTTCCAGCTCCCTGCTGTGGTCAGGGACGGCTTCCACTACAGCGGCTCCAAGCCCTGTCCAGTTTGGCCTTGAACACTTCCAGGGATGGTACAGCCTCAGCTTCTCTGGGTAACCTGTGCCAGGGCCTCACCACCCTCACAGCCAGGAATTTCTTTCCAATATCCCATCTAACCCTACCCTCTGTCAGTTTGCAGCCATTCCCCCGTCCTGTCACTCCAGGCCCTTGTAAATAGTCTCTCTCCATTTTTCTTCTCAGCTCCCTTCAGATACTGGAAAACTGCAGTTAGGTCACCCTGAAGCTTCTCATCTCCAGGCTGAACAATCCCAATTCTCTCAGCCTTTCCTCATAGCAGAGGTGCTCCTCTGATGATCTTGGTGGCCTCCTCTGGACTCTCTCCAGCAGATCAATGTCCTTCTTATACAGGGAATACAGAGAATGTCCCCAAAGTGTCCCATCTTCCCAGACAGGATGAAGCTCTGGGGTGCAGGGAAGCTCTGAATGGGCCACAGGCTGGTGGCATCATCAGGAAAAAGGGATCAGGTCATGGCACCTTTGGTCCTTGTGCTGCCCAGACCTGTTGGCCAGTGGCTGTAGAACAAACTGACCAGGGAATAAGGAAGCTGGCATTGGGGTTGGAAGAAATATAGGGAAAAAGGCTGCTTTGGGCACACTTTCATTTTACAGTTTACTGGAAACTTCCTCCTCTTTTCCTTGTTTTTAAGGTGGGACAAAAAATAAGTCAATTTGGGCTCTTTCAGGCTGTTTTCTCCTGAACATGCTGTGCTCTGCCACAGCGTGGTCTGGGCACTGCAGCAAGGAGCATTTTGGGAATAGAAAATCCAGCTGCTGTGACGCAAAAGGGCCTCTCAGCACAGCTGTGCTGGATAAGCTGCTCCTGTTGGAGCTGATCAGACACACTCACAGCCGACCAGGGCGTGTGCAGGGGAGGCAAATCCAGAACTTTGTCCCTGCTCCAACCAGAGAGGTAGGAAGGGATTCATGTCAACACCAGCGTTCATCCAGGGATGTGCTGCTCCCAAGGAGTCCTGTCCACGAGGTCAGAGCACCCCGCAGTGCTGTGCTCCCCTCGTGGTCCCACACACCTTTGTTGATGGTTAAGGGTGAGTCGTGCAGGTGCACGATCGGTGCCTTCAGCCCATTTCTACGGGAAATGGGATGAACTATTTTTTGTAAAGTATCAAACCCCAGCAACTCCCACCTGCTGGTCTGCACCGGCAGTGCAGGGAGAGGAGCCGCTGCCAACATTTCCTTTCCACCCATTCTCTCTCGGGCTGAAGCCTTGTCGTGGCTGAAGACCATTTTGAATACTCTTCGTGACCCCCACAGTTGTTGGTCCGTCGGGCAGACATAACTGTGAGATGTCTCACAGGCCCCCAGATTCATCCTGCAGCAAGATTTACCAGCTACTGCTCCCAGCTGACTTCCAAGAATCATAGAATCACAGAATTATTTAGGTCGGAAAAGCCCACTAAGAACATCAAGTACAACCGTTAATCCAGCCCTGCCAGGTCCACCAACAACCCGTGTTCCCAAGCACCACATTTACATGGTTTTTGAACAGTTCCAGGGATGGTGACTCCACCACTGCCCTGGGTAGCCTGTTCCTGTGTCTGACCAACCTTTCAGGGAACAGATTTTCCCCAATACTCATTTTGGTATTGGGCACAGTTTGAAGCTGTTTCCTCTTGTCCTGTCCCCTGGGAGCAGAGCCTGATCCCCACCCGGCTCCACCCTCCTGTCAGGGAGTTGCAGAGAGTGAGGAGGTCCCCCCTGAGCCTCCTTTTCTCCAGGCTGAGCTCCCCCAGCTCCCTCAGCTGCTCCTTCCCCAAGGTGTTCAAGCCCCTTCCCCAGCTCTGCTCCCTTCCCTGGACATGCTCCAGACCCTCAATGTCTTTCTTGTTGTGAGAACCCCAAAGCTGAGTACAAGGTTTGAACAGAAGAAGCTGCAGCTCATGCAACAAATGGGAGCCCAGCCCAGCTGTGGCATATGACCAGATAAAATGACTGTCTGAGCTGTGTGATGCTGGATGAACTTGGTAGCACTTCTGGAAAAGGCAGGTAGGGCTGCTGGGTGTACAAGCAGGATCACCCAAGACCCAAACGTCACCAGGAAGGCAGGAAGAGGCAGGGAATGATGGAGACCAAGCAGGGAGGAGACAACGTGCTGGCTGCTCCTCACCTCCTGTTTCCTTATTGCACAGTGCCTCCGCTCAGGAGTTTTGCTTGGATATCACCACACGGTTTTCTAACTCCAAAAATGCCTCTGTTATCCCCCTGCCATCCATCTACTTGTTAAATTATTCCCCAACCTAGCAAGAAGACTGTAGAGATTTGGAAATGGCATCCCAATCCCCCATGGAAAGATGCAGATGATAAACAACAGATGGCACAGGGATCACGTAAGTTTGTGGGGACACAATAGATGCTGGGGAAAGGTGAGGTACCAGTCCCACCCCCAAAGTGATGGATGACATCCCAGAGGTGTCTTGGGAGTCAAGGTGCTGCTGCAGTGGGAGTCCTGAGGGTTATTAGGTGTAGGAGTTACCTCCACCGCAATTACAAAATACGTAGGATCGGGTCAGATCCTCAAAGAACAAAAGCTGCTCTGAACCATTCAGGCTTTACACGGCGATGTTATTTGGGATAGTGCGATGGGAAAGGTGCTGCCGGTCTGCGCTGAGTCACGACGTGCACAGTACAGCGGGAAAGCCAGGAGGTGGCATCCGAGACCTGAGCACAGGAAACCAGGACACTTCCTCCAGCCGGAGCTCAACAGCGGGTTGCAGCTTGGGACAGTGGAGAAAACACTCATGGGTTTTGCCATGGACCTTCCACTTCTCCTTGGGATGGGGAAGTAGAGGTACTTTAGGCAAAGAATCTCTGTATTAAGTTAATATAGGAAATTATTTTTATTTTTTTCTGGTCAGCTGCAGTGTTGTTACCAAAAATACACTGAATTTCAGCTGCGCAGGGGGGGAGGTTCATAGCCCAACTAGGCTGTGGTGGGACTGTCACCACTCAGGCCAGTCGTGGCTTGTTCCAGCGGAGCCTGGAAACCCCCTGAGGCTCGAGCTGTCCCTCTTGTGGGTGCCTCTCCCATGCATAGCTCCTGGTATTACTCATTTAACTAAAAAAGAAGAAGATAAGTGATGCCCTCTGTGGTGACAGAGTGATGACACACTCAGCCCTACTCTGTGCAGGGCGCTGGGAGCCTCCCCAGTGGAGCAGTGGGCTGCCTGTTCAGCTCCCTTGGAAAGTGAGTCTGGAGATGAGCAGGAGCACCACTGTCACATCTTGGTGGTGTTGGGACAGACAGCAGATGACACTGGGACATCAGCCCAGGACGTGTTGGGGTGCCCAGAGGGACCTGTCGGGCTTGCAGGTCTTGGCCCAGCACAGGAAGGACCCAGAGGAAAGAACCAGCTGCAGCAACCCCAGGGACAGGAAAAGCAGGGAAACACCAGCTCCTGATAAAAACCTGGCAGGGTCTCCAAATACACCTGAAATATCCTGCTCCCTTGGTCTGGGGCACTCAAACCAGGAGAAATCCCAGCTCTTCCTCTGAGATGCAGATGGATTGGAATCTCTAGGATGTTTGTGCTGCTGTGGGGACCCACAGCTCTTCCCTTCCTTCCATTTCCCCTGCTCCCTAGGCATGGCAGACAGAGCATGCCTCATCACCTGGGCTTCATCCACTGGGTTTCTTCAGGTGAGATTCACCTGATGGCCTTCATCCCTGGGCTTCATTGTGGCTGACGCACTCCTTTCATCCTCCTTGAGGTGACAGGAGTGAGTGAGACCTCCTGAATCTCTCCTGGGTTCCAAATCTCCACGCTGTTCACCTGGGACAGGTGTGCCAACAGGCAAAATGGGAGTGTCAGCTTTTGCCAGCTTGTCAAAGCCAATGGTTGGTGCAGCAACTACTGGCTTCCAGGGCAGGCTGGTCCCACAATTGTTGTGCTTCCATCTGCCCTGTGTCCTCTATCCTTGGCGTCATGCTGAGGGCTGGGTTGGTTGCTCAGGGGTCTGTGGGTGACAGCATGACCTCGTGCTGTCCTCAACAGGTGCTTTTACTCTCTCTGGTGGCAAAGACATCAAGATCTGTCCACACTCAATTGGACTCACACAGGATGTGCTTGAGTTTCCCCAGAGAGCTGCTGGCTGCATCTGAGAGGCTCCCATGGGACCTGCCAACATTAGGGACAGGGGCTGGGGGGGGGGCTCACGACCAAGGTTTTGGCAGAAGACCATGAATCTTGGAAATGTCTGGGAAAGGCTGTTGGCTCCACTCTGTCTACAGTGCCGGTGGTTTCAGCCTGAGCTGGATCATGCCCTGCTTCCCTCAGCAAGAAGCATCATGGCTGCCCAGCTCCAGGAAGAACAAAAATCTGCCACCTCTCTGCCAGGAGTTGGTTCATCTCTGTCAATGCCCCCAGGAGGTCTTTGTGCTGGTGGGTGACCACATGTGGCATTTCACAAGGTGCCTGCTGGTGCAGGTGGATGCCAATCAATCCATTCCAGCACCTTGCCTTGGGAACAGGTTCTGCTAATGCCGACAGCCTGAGCCACGGATGCCACTGTAGGCCAAAGTCAACAGCCTTCGGCACAGCTTCCGCATGCTTGCATCCACAGAGCCCCTGGTGGGGTGGGAAACAGCCTGACAACACGTCCCTGTGTCACAAAAAAACATGTGCCTTCTCCTGCCCTCCTGCCAGACACCTGCAGCTTCTGCTTCCCAATCCCAGACCTGGCTGTAATGAGGGCATATGGGTAAGGGACTGGAGCACAAGTCTGATGAGGAGAAGCTGAGGGAGCTTGAGGGGGCTCAGCCTGGAGAAAAGGAGGCTCAAGGGGGACCTTCTCACTCTTTGCAACTCCCTGACAGGAGGGTGGAGCCAGGGGGAGGTCGGGCTCTGCTCTCAGGGAACAAAGGACAGGAAAAGAGGAAACGGCCTCAGGCTGTGCCAGGGGAGGCTTCTTTGGATATTTTTAAATATCTTCATGGAAAGGTTGGTCAGACACAGGAATAGGCTGCCCAGGGAAGTAGTGGAGTCACCATCCCTGGTAGTGTTCAAAAAGTGTGCAGTTGTGGTACTTGGGAACATGGGTTAGTGGTGACCACAGCAGTGCTGGGGGAACGGTTGGACTTGATGACCTCAGAGGCCATTCCCAGACTAAATAATTCCAGAATTCTATGATCCTGTTTCTGAACCAGCCCTTGCCCATGTGCCCTGAGCACATGAAAATGTTGACAAGGACCAAACAGGGTAAAATTTGATTAAAGTAAAATAAACCCCCTATTTTTGGGTTACTCCTCGGGCGTAGCGCTCAGACGTGGGCTGAGAATCAGTAAGGAAATACTGCTCTTCCACGGAAGTTGCCCCCTGCCTCTTTGGTGGTAGTTTGGGGAAATTGAAGTATTTCTCTTGTGGATCAGCCTGGCTGTGCGAGGATCTTCCTGAAATGCAATGAGTGGATTTCATTAGATGCATCTTAAAACCACCCTTTCTTGGCCTGAACTGAGCACTTTGACTTGGACCTGTTTCATTATTATTTACCAAAAAAGGCTTTCCTGGAAATCCCAAGGACCATTGTGCCTGTTGTCTTGGTTTCTTTTCTCCAAAAACAAAAACAGAAACAAAACCAAAAACAAGTCGGTTCTAAAACATTTGCTTGTGTCACAAATCCAAGAGGGCGGGGGGCTGAGTTCCCATGATGGACTTGGCTTTATGGAACAGACATAGAAATTTTATATCCAATACATGTAAAAAATATATGGTGGTGGAAACTTAAAAACAATGTTAGCATTTAACTAAACCAGCTAAAATTTAAATAATTAGCTAAAATTCCTTTCTTAGCATTTAACAGTTAAAAATTACTATTTTTCGTTTCTGGCAGAGAGGACCTGTGGCTGGGAAGCAACCTTGTTGGGAAGGGGGAGGGATTTTTTCCAAGGGAAAAAAATTCACATTAAGAGCAGTGGAGTGGTTGGGCAGAGGACAGAGATGTGGTGAGGGGGATCTTCATCCCTGGAGACCTCCAAAATTCCCTCCACCCTCAAACTTTCCCCCAGTCCTCACAATTTAGGGGATATTGCATGGGAGAGGTATAGCTCTGGCTAAGCAGGTCTCTCTGGCCACACTCAGTAGTTATTTATCACTTAATACATGTGGATGAAGAGATTATTGTCTCTTTGCTTAAAAAATTAAGTTTCTAGCTCAGAATACAAAATACCTATTGTTTTGGGATTAAATACATGATATTGAATGCAGCCAGTGTTTTCCGAAGGGTTTAAACATTTCTGAAGTGTTTGGGTACGTCTTGGTGTTCACTTCTCACCACAACTGCCCTTAGGGAAAAAAAAAAAAAGCATTATATAAAAGAAAACTGAAAGGTAGTAACTTCTTTTTAATCTGTTTGTGTTCTTAAAAAAGATCATTACAAACAGACACACAAATCCCAAGCCAGTAAGTAAATATTTGGTTTCTAAAGGAAATATCTTGTAGTTAAGAGAAAATCGATCTCCCAGCAGGGTATTTGTGGATCAGATCAGAGTAAAGCTGCCGTGCACGGAAAGTCCCTGAGTTAGAAAAGGGAAGGAAACATTGGTGACACTCACAGAAGGTGATTTTGAGTGAAGACTGGAAAACAAAAGGTTTTCTCGTGTTTTGCTCAGTGGGAATAGCCAGAACTATGGACTTGTCCTTTCTGGGCAAAGTTACAGGCATGAATGTCAGATCCTGCAGCCCCAAGGACAGTGAGGGACTGACCAAAGCCAAAGCCAAGAAAAGAAAGGGAAGAGTTGGGCTGAGATGTTCAGGGTAGAACTATCACTGACCCACCACATCAAAGGCTTTTTGCAGTGGACTGTGGAAAATAGCATTTTTATAACTACTTCCATTTAAATTCATATCTCTTCCTCCCAGCACAGCCTTGCATAGACAGGGCAGGATGTAAGGCAGCATTTTGGGACAGTCCCAGAACAAAACCCAAGTGGTAGAGTGCTACCAGAACTAGTAAGGAACAGCATCTCCAGAGCCTGTGATGATGGACAGCTGCTAAGAGAGAAGACATCTCCTTCCTGAGGTAATGGAGCAGGGATACATGCCTTTCCTTGGACAAGCTGGTCCTCAAAACCACCCCAGAAAGAACAGAGGACCTGACTGAGGGAAACCAACTCCATGTCAGCCCAGCAAGCCATGCCTGGCCTGAGTCATACCCAGCAAGAGATCTCACTCCTCAGAAATGCCATTGGTGTCAGGAAAGCATTTGACAGTCTTTGTTTCATACTTACAGAGGTGTACCTTGGAGTGCCCTGACTTGCCTACAAAGATCCCACTGCTGCTCAAAGCAAAGCCTCAGAGTAAACATGGGCAAAACCAAACTGCCCTGTGGACATTCTGGGGCTAGAGAGACAGGCACACTCATGTCCAGCACCTGAGAGTGCTCTTGCGAACACCTTCCTCTACCTCCTCTTCCCATGGATTCTGGACTGATTTACACATCCCTTCTCTCTGTCACTTGCATCCCGCTCTTTTATTCCTTTTCTAGGATCTCCTGCTACTGTGGATATTTCTGGTCACTATGAAAAGATGCACTAACTCTTTGTGGGGAAAACTGGTCAGCTGCTTCAGATAATTTTGAAAATGTTCTTCTAGGAAAGAGCAAATACAGACTTTATACCAGCACTGACGCCTATGTGACTGAGATCGTTAGGAGCAAAGCTTGGGCTGAATGCCACGTTCTGCTGGTTTGAACCAAAAAGTAGATCAGAAAATCATGGAATCATGGAATATCCTGTGTTTGAAGGGACCCACAAGGATCATCAAGTCCAACTCCTGGCCCTGCACAAGACAACTGCAAGAATCCCATTCTATGCCTGAGAGTGTTGTCCAAACGCTTCTGGTTGTATTCCACCAACATGCATCATGAGCAGCCTGGGGAACTGAGACAGTGTTTGGCTCCCACAGAGGATAGTAAGGCTGGAGAGAAAGTTGCCAAAGGAAATTTGTCAGTCTCCTGAGTGAAAAATGGCTGTAAAATCAATAAAATTGTACTTCAGAGAGAAGGGGATCAGAGGAGGCAGGTGGGGGCACAGCAACACCACTAACAGAACGGTGCTGGTGCATGGATATGGGAGAATCACAGAATATGCTGAGTTGGAAGGGCACAAAGATCATCAAGTCCAACTCTTAGCTGCGCACAGGACCATCCCCAAGAGTCACACCATGTGCTTGAGAGCATCATCCAAATGCTTCTTGAGCTCTGGCAGCCTTGGTGCTGTGACCACTGCCCTGGGGAGCCTGTTCCAGTGCCCAACCACACTCTGGTGAAGAACCTTTTTCTGTTAACCTGCTCTTGGGGTGGCAACATTGAAACAAGGAAAGAAGAGGTATGGGAGGCAACAAAACAGATTAACAAGAAGATCTTACTGCTCGTAAACCGGTTGTATTAACCACAGATATCTGGAAGAATGGAGAAGGGGTGTTTGAGGGCACGTAGAGGAGGAGTTACAAAGCAAAGCAGAAATTCCCTGGATTGTGACCTCAAAACCCCAAACTCCACCAAACTCCTCTGGATGACTCTGGCAGTGTGCACTCTGCTCTGGCATAGCCTGCCAGGCTCCAGGTGACTCACTCTGCTACAGGATATTCCAGGAAAGTACACCAAAAAAATAGGTAGACACTTGTTCCAGTGTCAGCCACACAACACACGTCCCGGATCCACCGCTGCTGTTCAGATAAAGTTCCTTTGCAAAAAAAATTTGATTGTGAGCTCCATATTTCTGAGGATAAACACATGGTGCCAAGGGACTGTCAGCCACTGGACTCCTGTCCTGCCTCGGGCTTGGAGACAGAGTGGTTGCCATAATGGTTGACATGAAGGGAACAGCCACTCTCCCAGGAAGGGGGAACATACTCGCCTTCACACTCTTAAAAATCTAGCATGTGGTCCCTAAACGTTTGTCTCAGAAGGACATTTCAAATGATTTCCTGAGTGGTGCCTCCCTCTGGGGACAAACATGCAAAATAATAATTGATGGGATGATAAGAGGTGTCATGACTTAGCAGCAGGTAGAGCTGTCAGCAGGTGTAGACAAGGAAGTCAGGACTGAGTATGGCTCTGTGGAAACTATAAATCTGAGTGTGCAGATAACTCCTTGTGTAGTAAATACCTGACTGATGAAATAATGGCTTTGACAGAAGAGGACGAGGGAGGGGTGGCATGTATGTGCAGGGATGGATGAAAGTCTTGATGCAGAATACAATAATGATGCAAAAACTTATAACCAGCAGTCACAAAGGCTCCCAGGGCCTTCTCCTGCCCTCACCCAGCTGCCTGGGCAGTTGGTTTATTATTTCAGAATCTAACTGGCCCCACTTGGAGCTCTTCCATAGGATTCATTCTAATCTAGGTCCAATGATATCTTACATAGCCTTAACACTCAAGGTCCCTTTGACTCAGAGGTGAGATAAGGCTGTCACAGGATGATGGCTTTATGGTTGAGGTGCTGTTATTAAAATTAGTACTGTGATAATTAATTGATTTCTTTTTCTAACTTTGTCAAAGGTTCTTGCTGCTCTTAGACAGGAGCCTTAGAATTTCCTTTGTCAGTTTGGGAGAAAACATTTTGATCTAGTTGGTCAGAAATAGAATTGTGACCTTGGGATGTGGAAGACACTTCAGAGGGACCCTGTTGAGGGCGACAACACCTCCCAGGCAAACGTGAAAATTCTTTACAGGGGAACTAAGAGGAGAAGAATAGGAGTAGTTGCCTCCAATGGAAGTCCTGTATGGAGATGGAGAGCTCATGGAGGTAAAGAGATTTGGCCCAGGCTATGGAGAATTTAGCCCTTTGATTGCATTTAGGACCAGACAGAGGCTTGCACCGACATCTGAACTTACAGCAGATATTTGGCTGCTCCACACAGGGCCCCCAAGCCAACACTAAACCTGAGGCTGCCCCAGCACATGGGAATGCTGAAGGATCACCACAAGGATCCCAGAGTCCAAACCACTGTCCTCACCCTCTGCGGGAAACCGGTGGGCAGGTGACCTCCAATGCTGCTATTTATTTTGGGGGAGTTCATCCACCAAGACATGGAGATGCATCAGCCTGAGGTCCTGCCAAACCTCTCCTCACTGAGTTAGTTCTGAGAGGTGTTTCATAACTTGCAAACAAGGAAAATACCTGTTAAATTTGACTGCTGTGAGTGAATTTTCAAGTCAACAAAGCACCTATCTCCTTATCCAGTGATGCCACAACAACCCTGATCACTGACTGAACAGGCAAACTTTTTTTTGGTTGAGTTAATGCAAAATGGAAGGGTTCTGTGCAAGGTCACCTGTGGCTATGACATAATCCCCACAGCACCGCTATTCTGTGCCTGAAGGAACATGGATGGCCTCTGTGGTCAGGAAGAGCTGGATGCCCACACACAAAAATGAAAGAGAAATGAATTAGGACTAAGTCCTAAGTGTGGTTTGTCTTTGGTTGGCAGTCAAAAGGGCCTGTCAGGCAGAGCTGAAGGCAAACAAAGAGAAATGGACCATGGCAAGTGCTTCCAAACATCTTTGAAATGAAGATCTCAGAAGACTTGTAGCAGCTGGTGAAGTCCTTGTGATCCTGAAGCACGAGCAGGCCCAGTCAGCACACTGGAGATAGCTGCCAGGCAGGAAATGCCGGCAGGAAAAACACAGATGGGAAATGTGATGTGGATCTGATTCAGAAGGGAAGCGGGAAAGAGAAGGGGAGGCAACTGGAGGCAAAATGCTGACAGTCATGGCAGGGAGGAGCAGAAGAGCTGAAGGAACCAGTTCCCCTGCCCCAGCAAAAAGCCACTTGTTGCCCAAAGGCTGGCAAGGAACCTTCTTCCTCCCCTTCTTGTTGCAGGGCAGGAGCAGAGGCTGCAGACACAGGACCGTGTTGGCATCACTGCACCTTGAGAAGAGCCAGAAGGGAGAAGACAGAACCACAGCACTTCAAACCTGTCCCCCTGCCCTGTCAAGTGATACACTGGGAACACCAGCAGCCCAGGCTGGTTCTCCAGAGCATCCCCTGGCACGCACAGAAGCCATTTTCACAGCAAGACAGACCATGTGGTGGTCGAAACACATATTTTTTGGGGCTGCCCAACACACCTGCCATCAGCCTGGTCTGAGTGATGCCCACAGAGGAAATCCTGGCTGCATGCAAGGAACCAGCATGGCTTTGGCAATGCAGCCTGCAACTGGGCTCCAGGAAATGTAGGTAGTTCAAATGGAGAGAAATTATCCAGAGCCTGTGAGAAATCTCCCTTGAGAAAGGAGGAAAAAGGCTGCATGGGTATGACCAGCTTCCCATGCATCCCCAACCATGATTAATTCTAGGGAAGTCTGCTTATTCAGGGTTTTAGCTGTAGATCAGCAATATTGTGGAAGAGAGTCCGTGAGGAAAGCAGGATTTAGTGCTGCAGAAGATGATTCCTGTGACAGCTCCCAGTGGAGACCTTGACACCCTGCAATGCACTTGGGGAGCAAAACTGACACAAGAACCTGAAGGACTTGGATCACAGCAAGAGCCTTGAGTTCCCAGTGGAGCTCCCAGTCCATACCTCCAGTGTTTCTTCAGATTTAGGGAGCCCAACAGCCCACAGCGTCCAGCTGTGTGGTGCTGTGTGCAGGATTTCATGGTGAATCCCACACAGATAATTAGTGTGGTAAGTCAAGTCTGGAGGCAAACACATTCTGAAAAGGAGAGGCACAAGCTGGTGCCTTGAGAAAACAACCATATCCAAGAAAAGATGGCAATTCCATAAAAGACAAATATTGCCACTTCAATGGATGTGGTGGGAATTGCATTGTTGTGTAAACACTGAGTAACATGTTTTGTCATAGCTTCCCTCTCACATACACACATACGTCCCCTGCCCTCAGAGTAACCACAGGAGCGGCTCACAGGCACTGATTTGATGCTGACTCTGACCCTGATAAGTCTTCAGGGAATTATGCTGAAAGGGGAAAAAAAAAAGCATCAGTCCTCATGTGACTGGGAGGTGAAACATTGTTACAGGGAAACTAAATTCATAGATACACCCATTCATGCAAGGAAGAGGAAGAAATAATAGTAGAAACACAGGCTATTTTTAGCTGGTTCTGGCAACTTTGCATAAAAAATTCTGTATATTTTCTATTTTTTCAAGGAAGTCAAACTTGGAAAGCTTTCAGCTGCAGAATGTTCTTAGAATGCTCTTCTCTCTGATGAGCAGCAACAGGACCTGAGGGAAAGGCAGGAGCTCTGTCAGGAGAGGTTTAGGTTGGATATTGGGAAAAGGTTCTTCCCCCAGAGGGTGGTCGGGCACTGAACAGGCTCCCCAGGGCAGTGGTCATGGCCCCAAGGCTGACAGAGCTCAAAAAGTGTTTGGACAACACTCTCAGGCACAGGGTGGGATTGTTGGGGTGTCCTGTGCAGGGACAGGAGCTGGACTTGTTGATCCTTGTGGGTCCCTTCCAACTCAGGATGTTCCATGATTCTATGACACTGGAGGGGATAATCTTTTTGAGATCTTTACCAACTCCTTTTGAGTGGAAAACCTGTCATTCCCCAAAACCAGAACCCCTGAAAATTGCACTTTTTTCCCCAATAAACCATTTTTGCAGCTGAGACAACCACATTCCTATGATGCCATGTCCAGGTAAGCCCACAGATCAGCATTTTATTGGATTTTAGTCAAAGTGCAGGGCGCGGTGTTGCCACCAGCATGGCCTGAAGCTCGGGCTGGGGCTGGATCTGGATGTGGGGCTGGAGCAGGGGCCAGGGCCTGGAGCCAGGGCTGGAGCAGGGGCTGGAGCTGGAGCTGGGCTTGGAGCTGGGCCTGGAGCTGGGCTTGGAGCTGGGCCTGGAGCTGGGTCTGGAGCTGGAGCAGGGGCTGGGGCTGGAGTTGGAGCTGGAGGTGGGAATGACCCTGGGGCTGGAGGTGGAGGAACTGGGGTTGGAGCCTGGAGCTGGGTCTGCAGGCAGGGCTGGGGCTGGAACTCAGAGTTGGAGCCAGGACCTAGAGCAGGGGCTGGAGCTGAAGGCAGGGCCTGGACCTGGAGCTGGAGCAGGGGCTGGGGCTAGGCCTGGAGCTGGGAATGGTCCTGGAGCTGGGAATGGCCCTGGAGGAACGGGGGTTGGGGCCTGGAGCTGGGGCTGGAGCTGCAGGAGCTGGGGTTGGGGCCTGGAGCTGGGGCTGCAGGCAGGGCTGGGGCTGGAGCTCAGTGTTGGAGCCAGGGCCTGGAGCAGGGGCTGGAGCTGAGGCCTGGAGCCGAGGTTGGGGCTGTGGCTGGGCCTGGAGCCGGGGTCGGTCCCCGGTCCGTGTCGCCGTCCCGTCCGTACCCGCTCGGTGCCCGGGGGGCGGCGCCGGCCCCGGCAGGGGGGGCGGGGGCCGGGGCAGGGTCGGCCCCCCCGGCGGCGGCCCTTGGACCCGGTGCCGCGCAGAGCCCGAGCCATGGCGGCGGCGGCGGGGCAGAACATCGCCGTGGTCGTGCACCGAGCCGGGGACCTGCGGCTGGTACGGCCGGGGCGGCGGGGCCGGGCGGGAGCGGGGCCGCGCTCGAGGGGCCGCGGGGCGGGGGGGGCCCGGCGGCAGCTCCCGCGGGTCTCGGGGCTGAGCCCCCGCACTCGGGGGTGTCCGGCCAACCCGGTCCCTCCCGTTCTCCCCCTCTGGTTCCCCCCCGGTGCCGGGCTGCGAGCGGGGAAAGGCAGCGGCTTCCACGCTCCTGGGGGTGGGGGTGACCCGGGGGGCGCAGGCCCCCTAAATTCCGGTGTGCCCCGTGGTTGGGGCGCCCCCAGCCCCGCTCCCTGTATGGCAGCTTCGGGCTCCGCACAGCGGTACAGGGAAAGGAAAACGCACCTGCCCTCGTGTGCCTTGAAGGTGAAACATTCTTGCCAGAGAAATAAATTCGTGGATACACCCATTCATGCAAGCAGGAGAGCGCAATACTGTTAGAAGCACGGTCTGCTTTCAGATGGTCCTGGCAACTTTGCATGACAAATCCTGTACGTTTTCTGTTGTTTTTCCAAGCTTGGGAAGCTTTCAGTTGCAGAATGCTTTTAGGGGACACAAGCCATTCTCATAGCTGAGACAAGTGCTCCCGGGGAGCAGGGATGGAAGGTGGTTGTAGCTGCTTTGGGCTGTCAGAGCCCAGGTGAGCAGCAGAACAGAGGTCTCAGAGGGAGCAGGTGCTGCAGGACCCCCTCGCTCGGAGTGTGTGTGTGTAGGGGGGTTATTTTGTACTTTTAAAGTACTTCAGGCTCATTCTGCTTCTGTCACTGGGAACACTTGGCTCTTCCTGGCTGCTGAATCATCACAGTGCTGCTTGGGGATCTGTGTTTGCCAGTTTGACGAGTGCCAAATGGGGGAAGGAAGATTTCCATGGGCAAACATTGGCAGGACACACAGTCCTGGCAGGAGGGCTCTTGGGAGCACACAGACTTTGGATACCCACAGTGCCTCGTTTGGAGGATGGTTATCAGGGATTTTTCACCATTCCCACCCAGCCCAAGCCGCATGTGCCAGAGTCTGAGTGGTGTCTGTGGGGGTGGTTCCTGTGCAGCTCCCAGGCACCTTTGACACAACTGCACTTTCACTACAAGCACGTAGAGCCTGGGCCTGGAGCCTGACTACCAAAAGAAATAAAAGGGGTTGAGGATTGAGGTGGTCCCTCTACTTGAAGAAATGTTTTCAAACTCCTGTGATTTGTGACACTCATGAGGTGGACACTGACTCCATCACATCTGTGTTGCTGGTCCCTAAACTGGATTACACCCACATGTGTGAGTTTTCCTTGGGATGTTTGACCTTGGAGCTGGTCACCAGTGCCCCCCTGCCTCACTGGCAGCCCCTTGGTGTCATCCTCCTGGGCTTCCCTAAAGTTTCTTTGCCACAATGTGGGTGGTGCTCACTGTATTGACCCACTGATCACCGAAGGAGTCTCAGCAGTGAGCTCTGAACTTGTTATTTGTTATTGATACCTAAAGCTGGGTGAGACCATTTTCCCGCAATTCCCACACTTTTCTTGATTCTTGGACAGGTTTCCCATGGGAGAGTCACTGTGACCCCTGCACTATGTGAAAACGCATTGACTTTGTTTTTATTGACTCTCCTTTTGCCCTTGGGTGGTTGCCACAGGCTCCTGTTTGGTGCCTGCTGAGGATTTATTGGTTTTATGCTTGTACCATGACCTGTCTTTCCCTGTCTCCTTTCACAGAAAACATTTGCTGCATTTTCTTTACCAGTCACAATTTCTGAACTTCTCAGTGAACACCAAACAATAGCAGAACTCGTGTCTTTGGTGTTCTCTGGTTTGGTCACTCCTATTTTCTACAAATCAGGCTGGAGGATTCACTTCTCACCACGGTGTCTGGGTTTTTTTGGGCACAGCTGTAACTTAAAAAAAAAAGTATTCTTTTTTTTTTACACACCCCCATCTTCAGCTGGAAGTTGGCTTTATCTCTTACCGTGGACTATTTTGTTCAGTCTGTGGTCTGTACCTCTGGTGTGTCACCAGATCAAGTGCTTATTGCATTTTCTGTGTAAGAGAAAGACCTCTTTTAAAAATAATGCTCTGGGCTGTGTTCCTCAGTGGGACATAACAACCCTCCCACATATTAAAATTGCAGATACAGGTCTGAACCCAGAACACAACAATCATGCAAAAACTTAAACGTTTGCACAAAGGCTCCCAGGGCCTTCTCCTGCCCTCACGCAGCTGCCTGGGCAGTTGGCTTATTATTTCAGAATCTAATTGGCCCCACTTGGAGCTCTTCCATAGGGTTACTGAACTTCATCCTAATCTAGGTCCGATGATAGATATCTATCACTATCTTACACAGCCCTAACATTCAAGATCCCTTTGACTCAGAGGTGAGATAAGGCTGTCACAGGATGGTGGCTTTATGGTTGAGGTGCTGTTATTACAGTTAGTATTGTTTTTTAATTGATTTGATTTAATTAATTTAATTTAATTAATTGATTTTTTTTCTAACTTTGTCAGAGGTGCTTGTTGATCTTAGACAGTTTCTTTTGCCAGTCTGGGAGAAAACATTTTGATCTAGTTGGTCAGAAATAGAATTGTGACCTTGGGATGTGGAAGAAGCTTCAGAGGGACCCTGTTGAGGGTGACAAAACCTCCCAGGCAGACACAAAACTTCTTTACAGGGAAACTAAGGGGAGAAGAATAGGAGGTCTGAACATGGAAAATTTCAGTTGGTTGAATTGTATGAGAACAATTCACTGTGTTTTCAGAGTTTCTCTTTCTGTGATGTTTAGAATGGTGAAGTACAAAGCAGGAGTTGAGGAATATACTGGGATTGAGAATGTATTTAATTAGTGAAAATGCAGAACAGTGCTCTTCAAAATTTGAACAGCAAATGGATTCTGAAGGTTCATTGTTGGCACTGCTTTGGGGGGGCTTTTCTTAGAGACGTGATTGTTGAGGTGGATGCTCAATGGGTATTGTAGTGTCTTGGTGTTGTAAAACCCAATAAGATGATTCCTTTTGGGTTTTGATGCAGCTGAGGGAGCTCAGTGAAGGCAAAATGCCTGCAGACCTTTTGGGTGGAAGGGTGATGTGAGGCCAAGTGACCACTCTGTGACTCTTCTAACTCTAACTTTGTTCATCCCATAAAGAGGTGCTGTGGCAATTACAAGAGGACATGACCTGAAATGGGATTTACAGTAAAGTTTAAAGATGATTTATACATTGTTATGTATAAATCATTATGCAATTATTATGTACACATTATTGTACATAAATATTATGTATAAATTATGTATCACTGGAACTGGGTGGGGAGGCCCTGGCCCAGGTTGGCCAAAGAAGCTGTGGCTGCCCCATCCCTGGAAGTGTTCAAGGCCTGGTTGGACCGGGCTTGGAGCAACCTGGGATAGTGGAAGGTGTCCCTGCCCATGGCAGGGGGTGGAACTGGATGATCTTTAAGGTCCCTGCTAACCCAAATCATTCTGTGATTCTCTGATTATGTACTAAAAATATTTCCTATTATTTATAATAATAACATAATCACCACAATATTAAGACTTTACAGAAAGAGGTGGTTCAGAATCTTCCCAGTCACAGAAGGTGATTTTTTTTTGTCAGCCTTCAGGGAATGAGGGATTAAACTGAAACTTGAGGCTGCTCTGGGGCAGAGAAGTTTAGTATGTGGCTCTTGTTTGGGCAGGGAAGGGAAATGTACTGCAAAATAGTTTGGAGAGTGGATTTCCAAGCTGGCAGTTGCTCACTCGGAATGGATCCCATAATCCTCCCCTGAGCCTGGAAAACGAGCTGCGCTTAAGAGGAAGCTCCTCATTGCACAGCAGGGTCTTACTGAGCAGACAGGACCAAACCCCTCATCTGCTTCTGGATTTACATGAGCTAACCTGGGCTGGCTTTCCACAAGGTATTCCCAGGGCTATGTACACGCAGCTAAATGTTTTTTTTTTCCTTTTCTCCATAGGAAGCCCGTCCAGTCCCAGAACCAGGTCCCAATGGTAGGTCTACAGATGATGCTTCTGTCTGCTTTCTTTACTGATCTCTTGGTTTTCTCATTCTCTTTTGTTACTCCTTGATATTATAAATTTATATATGGATAAAATATTTCAGAGGAAGTATAAAATAATCCGAAAAAGACTGTGTGGCTGAAACAGATAATACTGCTTTTCCAGCTGAAAAGAGGATCTGGAGCAGTCACAGATACATCCCTTTATCTGGCTTTTTCTGCTTCCTGTTCCATCAGTTCATGTATGTCACATTAAATGGCTCTTGGGACATGTCAGATGATCTTATTGCAGGACTAAACATTAATAGGGTGGGCATATGGGCTGATAGAAATTTGATTCACTAACTCTCCAGGGCTGAAACCACAGCTTAGGGAGAAGGAAAAATTAAATGGACTTGCTCTTTTAGTCCTGCTCCAGCAATAGTCACGCCCCTCTTAAATTGTATTGTTTTGTGGACCGTATTTTTTGTTGACATTAGCTTTTTTCTCACCATATTTTAAGCCTTCCTGATTTGTGAGTACATGCGTAGTTTGGTATTTCATGGCTCATGAATGTGTGAATGTGCCGTTCTGGTGTATTTATTTAATGCCAGTAAATTTGGATGTGTCAATACTGGCTTGGCCTTTGCTGTGGGGCCCAGGGCCAGCCAACGTGCTGCTCTCCCAGTGCCCGAGAAGGTGAGTTTTCTACAAGGAGCTTTCCCTGCTGTTCTGGCAGAGGTCCTCCTGCGCATGCATTCCGTCGGGATCTGCGGGTCCGACGTCCACTACTGGCAGCACGGACGGATCGGGGATTTTGTCGTCAAGGACCCCATGGTGTTGGGGCACGAAGCTGCCGGGACTGTCGTCAAAGTGGGCTCAGGGGTGACTCATCTGAAACCAGGTATTTGCAACCAAAACTGTTTGGTTTTCCTGCTATTCAGTTCCCAAAAATGTGTCCATAGCAGGCTGGGCTTCTTTAGGTCACATAAATTTATCTGGGGTTCTGAGGTCACAGCGTGATGTTCTCCTTCACAAAGTGTCACTGTGCTGCTATTAATCACCCAGCTTGGCCACTGTGGTGTATGATATTCCTTAGGTAGCTTTATCCTGGGATATCTCGAGCTTGCCTGGCTGTATTTTAATGCAGAGCAGAGCATATGCCAGTACAAGGTGCCTTTTAAGGAAGCTTGATAAAGCTTCAGAAACCACGTGCGTTGCTCTTGCCAGCAACCTGCTGTTAATGTTTCTTCTGCGTGTGTGTTCTTGAAGTAGCAAAAGGCCTCCTGCAGTGCAGAGAGGTCACTGGAGCAACTGCTCCAGGCCTTGTGATGTGACCTCCACTACTCGCTACGCTCCTGAATGTCCTAGAAAATGGGCTGAGCAGGGAATTTTGCAAAGTTTGCTGATGAGAGCAACTTAGGCGGAGTGGAGAGGATGCAGGAGAGCTAGCAAGAGTTAAGGGACACCCGAGAGGTGCCATTAAGATCCAGGTGAGATTCCATGCAGGTAAACATAAAGTGATGTCCACAACAGAAGAAACAAATCCAGCTTTGTTGCTAAAATGCCCACTGCTGAGGGGTGAGACCTTTGGCTCTGCCACTGAGCGTGGCAGCAGTGCCTCAGCAATGGTGAAAAATGCAAATCACTGTTAGGAAAGGTACAGAGACTCAGTCAGAGGATATCAGTGCCCATCTGGATTCTGTGTGCAGTTCCAGTCTCCTTCTTTCCAAAGGGATGTAAAAGAGGTGAGGACAGAGGAGGACAAGGAGATGATGGGACATGGAGCAGCATCTCTGTGACACATCTAAGTCAGGAACTTTAGCTGGGAGCTGGAGAGACAACTCAAGGATGTGTGGCACATGTCTGAGGACTCATGGAGGGCAGGGAGAGACCACATAAAGCTTTCCTGTTCTCGGATTCCTCCAATACAAGAGCAAGGGACAGTCAGAACCATGTACAGCATCCACTGAGGTGTAGCAGACCAGGTACACAGTGGAAAGAGGAGGAGAAATCGTTCAGTGTTACTAAATACAGACAAACCACATACAACTTGGGAGGCTGGGAGAGCATTCAGAATGTGTGTGTCCTGCTCCTCTCACCCCCAGACATTCCCCAAGGCCATCTGAGAGGCGATGCTGTGGCCTAGATGGCTCTTTGCTTCTGTCCATCCTCCTGCTTGTCACCATGTCTGGCTGAAAGTCTTTGGTGGAGCTTCACTTAGAGATTTGACTCCAATTGGCTTCCTTTTCCAAATAAATGGGCTGGTTTGTGTCCCTTGTGTACTAGCAAACTGTACTGTGGTCACACTATTTCCTCTAGTATGGAGAAAACATAATTGCCTCGTGCTTGCAATTAGATAATCATGGAATCATAGACTGGCCTGGGTTAGAAGGGACCTTAAGGCTCATCTCATTCCACCCCCTTGCCATGGGCAGGGACACCTTTCACTAGACCAGGTTGCCCTGGTCCCTCATGCCTCTCTTGTTCCAGGGTTCCTGTGTTTTTTGGTGCTACTCATACCTGTGTGCCACCCTCTCCCTGACTGACACAGCCTTTCCCTGGCAGGTGACCGTGTGGCCATCGAGCCGGGCGTCCCGAGGGAAATGGATGAGTTCTGCAAAACTGGCCGCTACAACCTGTCCCCAACCATCTTCTTCTGTGCAACCCCCCCCGACGATGGGAACTTGTGCCGCTACTACAAGCACAGTGCCAGCTACTGCTACAAGTTAGTCCGTGCTTGCTCTGCAGGGAAATACACACTCCCTGGGGGAAGCAATCACCTCTTGGCCCTTCTGAGTACTCTTTACATGATCCCAACAGGTTTTGTTGCCTTCTGATCCATAAATAACATGTCTAAGCTTGGATGGCAGCCACTTTGCAAAGGATTTGTCAGGCAGGCGCAGTTTATCCCCTCCGGTGCCAGACATAAACATTTCTTGCATGTCTTCTGGGATGTCACTTCTGCTTTACCCTTTAATTATTTTCCTTTTCCCATTTGCTCTCTGCTCTTAGTTTGTTTTCTGCTGTCTTTTTATATCCTTGCCTTCTTAGGCTGGTGCCTGAAGGTTTTTATCCAGTTCTTTGAGCTGAGCTTTGCTGCTGCTTTTCAGGAAACACCATGGTGACTGCTGACACCTTGCTCTGTCATTTGAAACAAAGTCATCCCACTCGGAGCAGAGCAGGAACAGTAAGCAGTGGCCCTGCTGAGCTGTTTCTCTTGTGTGACTCTGAGTGTCCCCACTAAGCTGCCAGCATTACACATCTGTTTTCATATCCAGTTCAGCAAACCTGAGTATGTTATTAGTTGTGGCAGGACTGACACATTTGCTTAGAAGCAAATTTGTGCTTAAACACTCTGGCAAATCATAGAATCCCAGAATGATTTGGGTTGAAAGGGATCTTAAAGCTCATCTTGTTCCATCCCCCTGCCATGGGCAGGCACACCTTCCACTTATTCAGGTTGCTCAGAGCCCCATCCAGCCTGGCCTTGAACACTTCAGGGATGATGGGGCAGCCATAGCTTCCCTGGGCAACCTGTGCCAGGGCCTCATACACTCTGGAAACCTGAAAAAGCCTCTCCAATGTTATATCCACATAAGTGCCTTTAACAAGGAGTTAAAAACAGCCCAGTTAAAAATAGTGCCCCCTTGAGACTGCTCTACCTGTCCAGCATGTTCTTTCTCAGTCTGTACAGAGCTGGTTCTTCCATGAGCAGGAAGGTCCTTGGGATTGATCCTTGGTGTCTGCACAGGGAGCATTCAGGATTGCAGCAGTCGGAAGGAGGCACTTGACTGCTCTTCTCCTGAGAGTCCTAAGGCAGGAAGCTTTCAAAGCAGATCCCAAGCAGCTGCTGTCAGGATGAGGTGCTGCTCCAGATGGGATTAACGTCTCACTGTGCAGACCCACTGTCACTGATTTCCTGTGTATTAAAATAACATTTTCTGACAACGTCACAAGTTTTTGCGTGGGAGGACATGGCTGGTTTGTAGCCGGCTTCTTCCAGGGTTTTGCTTTTTTTTCCTCCAATTTGAGTAAATATAACTTTGGCTATCTTATTTTATTTTTGAGCTTTGAAATGCAAAGCCTGGACTTGGTGCTCCTGGTTTCAGATCTGCAGAGCTGTGGCTGGCTGATGCCGAGTAGATTCCCTGGCATGAAGCTGCTCTGCCAGCACAGGTTTGCTGGGAACAGCTGATGGGTGAGCTCAGTGGGCTCTCGCGCATTTGGCCAGTTATTGTCTGTCCTGCTGGTGAGCAGACTCTCTGTTGGATGCTCCAAGTAACTTAATGGAGGTGGGATCACACTGTGAACCTGCCCTCCCATTGACAGGGCAGTGCCCAGATCCAGCAGGAGCAAACGTGATGCCAAACTCTGTGACAGATGAACTCTTGCAGTCAGACCTTTAAAGCCTCCTGGAGATAAGGGACATGCAGATATCTTACAGCTGTCTTCCCACAACCATAATTTCCGTTTCTTTGGCTTCGTGTTGTCCTGGCTGAGATTTGACCTTGAGCTTCCCAGGGCTGTCAGAAAAACCCTCCTGGCAGGTACAGCTCCCAGCACCCTCTATGAGGGAGCCCATGCTGGTGGCTCCCTGGTGGGCAGCATTGTGGGGCTGAGATTTATTCTGTCAGCAGTTCAGAAGGGTTTCAATCCCCTCTGCTTTTTTCCATCACTCACACTGGCTGCATGACGGGGCTGTTTCTGTCTGAAGACTGCTGCGAGGGTGTGTGCTGGGACCAGTCCACTGGTTTAAAACACTTGGTGCATCAGGGGAGCAGGTCCCAGGTGTTATGGGGAGACCTGGACCTGGCTGCCTTTCCTGGTGGCATCACCTCTGGCAATCAGACATTTTCTAAAAGTGTGGAGCTGAGTGATCCAACCCAGGTGAGAGGTCTGGGATCTCACTGGTGGGTCCCAGCCATAGGGCAGCCCTTGGGGTGGTGCATGTGCAACTGGGGCGTTTATTCCAAAGGGAATGAGTGGCAAAGGAGTCCTTGGGTTCACTCATCAAGTACTGGAGAGTTGATGTGGGAAAGTTTTTGGGTCCCTGTGTTTGGTGCTTGGGCAAACCTCACTGGTTTAGGTGCACTTGATGCTGCTTTAGAGGAAAAAAACAGGCAATAGAACTTCTTGAAACACATTCCAGCCTGGCGTTTCTCTCACCAAGGGTGAGAGTGGGTTTTGCCACTGTGATTTACACCCATGTTTGGTCTTCAAGTGTCATGGCTTTCCTTATCACCCTCATAAACCTTTTTGGTGACTGTTGCTTGTGTCCCATTCTTGCAGGCTTCCAGATAACGTCACCTTTGAAGAAGGAGCCCTTATCGAGCCCCTGTCAGTGGGAATCCATGCCTGTAAAAGAGCAGGAGTCACTCTGGGAAGCAAAGTCTTCGTGTCTGGCTCTGGTATGGTGAACACATTCAGTCCTTTGATTCCCTGTCTGCTGGGAGAGGATGGGCAGGGCTCAGGTTGAGCTCCTGGGCTCTGCTGTCAGTGGGGGTCATGGCACAGCTCCAGGGTTCCAAGGGGGACCTTGGGGCTGCCAGAGCCTCCTTTAACCCAGGAACATGCAGGGCTCTGGGTTCAGTGTTCAGAGCCTGTGGCTGGTGCTGCCTGACAGTGGTACATGTTCTCTTTCACCCCCTTGTACCCAGGACCAATTGGCCTCGTTAATGTGATTGTTGCTAAGATGATGGGTGCAGCTGCTGTGGTGGTCACAGGTAAGTCCTTGTATCCCTTGTGTGCCTATTTCCCATGATACAACACTTTCACAGAATCACAAAATCATTAAGGTTGGAAAAGACGTCTTAGATCTTTGAGCCCAACCATTAACCCAGCACTGCCAAGCCCAATCGTGTCCATAAGTGCCACATCCACATGTTTTCTGAACACTTCCAGGGACGGTGATCCCACCACTTCCCTGGGCAGCCTGTTCCAATGCCTGACCACTCTTCCAGGGAAGATATTTTTCCCTAATATACAACCTAAACCTCCTCTGGCACAACTTGAGGCCCTTTCCTCTTGTCCTGTCCCTTGTTCCCTGGGAGCAGAGCCTGACCCCCACCTGGCTCCACCCTTCTGTCAGGGAGTTGTAGAGAATGAGAAAGTCCCTCCTGAGCCTCTTTTTCTCCAGGCTGAGCCTCCCAGCTGCCTCAGCTGCTCCTAGTGCTCCAGACCCTTCCCTGGCTCTGTTCCCTTCTCTGGATATGCTCCAGCACTTTGACTAACTCCAAATTATTCCTTCAAGTTTACTGCTGGGGAAGGCAGCCCAGCAAATCTGTTTGTGACTGGAGTAGTAGGATGTGCCTGTCTGGAGGGAATCCTGTTGTTCCCCAGGACAAGACTTAGATCTCTGCCCTAACTGGGATATCCAAGAAGATGCAGTTTGCAACTCCTCTGCTGGGTTAGAGGACCAGGGTCATAACTCCTGATTCCCAGCATGGACAAGTTGTGTGGGTGGAGTAGCCTCAGGGAGAACAATCCAGAATAAAGAAGCAAGCAATGGTCCGTGGATCAGGCTTAAAAACCTTCTTCAGACTTTGAGCAGGTATTTTGGAAGAGTCAATGCATCTGTATGTCAGCTCTGAGTTTTTTCTGTGTGCAGCCACGCTGTGCTTCTCACTTGTCTTTCTCTGCCCTTCTTTCTGCTCCTGTTGGGGGTTTCATTTTCCACTGGTTATCCACATAGACTGAAATGGCCTTTTCAGAGTCCCTGCATTTCAGAAATGGGCCTTCCTTGCGCAACTGAGGTTTCTGGTCCAGCTGCTGCTTACAGCAATGTCTTTGTCTAGCTGCATCTGGAAAACCTCTGAGGAAGGAGATCCCACCTTTCAAGGTCCCTACTCAAAGTTTGCACCACCTCTTAACGAAGAAGCTTTTTCTGGGGTCCACTCACAAACTGTCATTTGTGGGGATTTACCCTTGTCTGCAAGAGCTGAAACGAGTTTTCATCACCTTTGTAGCTGCCCTTCAGGTTGTTGCAGAGCTGTTCCGTCTCCCCTTTTTATCCCATGCTAAGCCAGCCCAGCTGCCTCCACTTCTCCAGGGTTCAGTCTCTCTCTCTGTAGCTTGCCCAAAAGAAGGGAGAGCTGGAGAAACCTCAGGATGTTCACTGGTTGAAATCTCCACCTGGGGTTTGAGCAGGGCCTGCAAGTGGTGTCTCCAGCTCTCACTGAGACTCCCTGATCTTTCTGAGTGGTGATGGCCAGGAGGAGCAGTTACAGGTGCCACTGGTCAATGAGCAAGGGTTGCTGCAGTGCTTTTGGGTCAAAACCCCAACCTGGACCTGTCAGAAGGCTGCTACTCACCTCCCATTCTTAGGGCCAGGTGTATAATTGACCTCTCGACTACTGTGTTTCCATCTTTGGGTTGAGAGATAAAATTCAGGTCCCACCCTCTTGCCTTTGCAGAAACATCCTTCAGTAGTAGCTCAGGTCAAAAACCAAGGCGGATTATTGCCTTCTCCTCCCTTAATCCTCTTGCTGCCAAGTCCAGGGCATTTTTAGTTCTGCTGGCCTCACCCTGAAGGTGTGTGTTGCTTGATGGACGGGATCAGTCCACACCTCAGATTTTGTGAAGTCTTGTCATTAGTGGATGGTGTTTGCTGTAGCAGGAAAAACAGCTCTGCTCCTGAATCACACACGAGGAACTTTGCTGCCCAGCTGGGCTGGTGCAGGGGCTGGGGGTGACCCCGTTCCTGGGTGGGGAAGGGCTTGGTGAGCTGGCAGGGGTTGGTGGGGCTGAGGCAGCTGGCTCAGCCTGTCACCCCATTCCCACTCCTGCCTGAGTGTATCTTCCCTGTAACTCTGGGAGCTGCTGCTGCCTCTGCCCATAGGCTGCTGCTGGGGGCCCTGGGTGAGCTGCTCTGTGTATCATGTGCCACAGGACTCCAAGTGGCCACAGGAAGTTCCTGGTGCCTGGTTTGTAGGGTCAGTAGGCTTGGATACATGGAATTACCCCTTATCTCTGTGTACTGGCCTAGATATTGATTGTGACTCGTAGACATCTCCCACACAAGAGGGGTTTGGCTGAGATGTTGAGAGACACCCGTGGAGGTGCTGTCCCTAGTCAATTATTTGTGTGTGATATGAGCTGAGGAGTGGGTTTGGTTTGGCTTATTGCCCCTTGGGATTTTGCTGCCCTTCTCAGAGAATTGCTTTTTGTGTCAGCTTTAGGAGCCAACACCTGTGAGATGCCTGTCTGCCCACAAAGGACCTCTTGTACTTTGCAATCAGATTCTTTGAATTCATTACCCGGAATTCTTATGATGTGTTTGTCTGTGAAGAGCTTTGTCTGTGCAGCACTTAAGGATTTAAATGTTTGTGTTTGTTTTGACAAGCTGCTCACAAATACAGAAATATTTAGAAATATTTAGAAAAGCTTTTTCCTCGCCTGGGGAGAACTCATCTCCTATAGCTTCTGTCTGGCTCACCTGGAGTGATTGATGTATTTAGCAGGCTCCAGCTGGGTGAGAAGATCAATTTGTTTCCTGGGTCCTCATCTACTCTTCACAAAGGTCTATGTCTTTCTCCACTCCACTGCTGAGTGGATGTGATTGATATTTCTGTACAACCTTCTCCTGTCCTTCTGCCTTGCTGTTGCTCTGAAAAGCTGCTTTTCTCCCTAGAAACACATATAAGTTCAGCCTTACTCCCCATCAAGTGAAGAGACAGTTTAGGTGTTCGTATGGCAGTGTTGGGCTCTCTTGCCTTGCTCTGTCTGTCACTAAAGTTGCATTTAGTAATTCCTATGTAAGGGAAATTATTCCTCTTGTGCTATCTGAATCCTAAGTTCTGGGTGTCAGTGCCTCCAGAAACCCTGGAAGTCAAGGTCAGGGAGGATGAATAACTGTCCAGAGCTCAGCTGCTTTGAGAAAGAAGATTAACACAGAAAGTGTGAGAGCTTCAAGAATATTTACCTGTCAAATTGGCTCATAAACCATTATGAGAAGCTTAAAGGTAATTTGATAACTTATTTGGAAGCAGAGACACAGGACTACTCTTGTTCTGGCAGCCAAAACTTTAATTAGCTACAGTGGCCAGGAAGTGAAAACAGATTTCTCACTAGAGGCAAGATGCAACCCTGTAATTGTATAATGGACCATTTTCGCAAGACTTTTGTGGGGTTTGGCCTCAGTAAGGTTTGAAATTCAAACGACTTGGTCCCTCCCAAGACTCACAAGTGTCTGGAGCTCCAAACAAACCAGTAACCTGCAGATCTGTCTGCTTCAGGAAGTGCTTCATGCTGATTCACTTAGGCCAGAGATATTACTGCAGCCCTGAGCAGGGCTGATGGTATTTGCTGCCATGTCCCATGTGCCTCTCTGAGCCAGGACTTCCTTCCTGAGCAGGTCAGCAAACCAGAGGCCAACTACAGCAACGGTGGAGGCGGAGGGGGGCTTTTTTTGTTGCCCGAGAGTGATTTTTTTGGCCACTTTGAAACACACTGGCTGTCCTGTCACTCCAGGACAAAGTCTCTGGATTATTTCTGCCAGAGAGGCAGTTTAAAATACCTTAGTCACTGGGCAGATACTAAAAATGGCTGAGTCCAGCTGTGTCTGCTGTGAGCCGGTGTGAGACCAAACTTCAGGAGGAGTTGGGTCCATTGCTGGGAGCCCTGTTGAGCCTTGTGGTCTCCTTGGCATAGACAGATTTGGGATACAACAACCATGCTGGGCAGAAGTGTTTCTTATTACTTCAGGTGCCTCCAAAAGTCCCTGCCCATGCTCTTGGAGCACAGGAGGTCTCTGAGTGCAGCTCAGCTGGGGTCAAGCATGACCATACATGGCCTGGAGCCCAATGCCCAGAGCTTGGGAGGGACAGACCTGACTAATCCTCCTGCAGCCACAGGAATGAGAGCCCACATTGAGGCTTCCAGGGTGATGCTGCCCTTACTTTTCAGCCTTAGCTTTTCCTCTTTCATCTACATTTCATTACCCTTTGTTATCCCTTCTTGAAACTCCCTCCACAGCTTTTCTGGGTGCTCATCTCAGTGGGTGTGGCCACACCTGGCATCCCAAGCCCTCCCACTGCCCGTAGGGTCTTGTCCATCACCTGCCCTGCCAGTGAGTCCCATCCTGTTCCCTGTGTGATGGGCAGGCAGAGCCTCTGGTCCAGCTCCCTCCCAGCACGTGGCTGAGTCAGAGGGGTTCATGTCAGAGCACTGGCCTCAACCTCCTTTCCTTTTCCCTTGATATTTTCACCCCATCCCATCTCTGACTTCTCTGAAGACTGTGCCCTGGTGAGAGGGGTGTCTTGCACCTTGCTGTGTGTCCTGGAGAGGAGTGTGCCTGTGGCAAAGGCATCGATTTCTGAGTCTTCAAGCTCAGGACCCCTGGGAGGAGACACTGTTCACCCCTCAGTTTTGGGTCTAGGAAATCTTGGCTGTTACAGCTCTTGATTCAGCCATCTTTTCCAGTGCCAGCCTGCAGACCCCTGTAGACTACTGCTTTAGTGCAGGGCAAAAAGGTTGTTGACCTGGGAAATGCCACTCTTCTCCTTGGCTGTTCACATCCTTATCTCCAGAGATGTCCTGGTCACCACTGGTGCCTGCAGAGGGGTGGGTGGCTTCTTTCCATAGGATGTGGAAAAGCAGAGACAGTGTGGCTACCTGACAGGGCAGCTTGCTCCATGGTACAAACCATCCTGTGGATCTTCAGAAGGTATTTACAGTGCTGTCAAGAACCCTCAGGACAGAGTACTGGAATTGAGCCACGCCCTCACAGATGTTTATCATCACCAGCTTTGTTGCTCTGTCTTAATGGGGTGTCTGAAGTCCACCCTATTACCAGATCCACTCCCTTTTTATTTTATGGGCTTGTCTGTTCGTTCACCTCTGACAGAAACTGTCTGAGAGACACTCAGCAGTCTCCAGTGCTGTTACCAGGAGGGTAAAGGAGTGGGAGATGTCTGTGGCAGCAGGGACATGTACTGTTGACAACTGATGCTTTGTGCAGTTCACTCAGCCAAAAGCACCAGCTGAGAGTTCACTGAGGAAGCCTTCAGAGACTTCATGGTCTGCTCTCATCTGGTGCCACATTAATGATCCTCTGAGCCCGAAGTCTCCTGTGAAAAGGCTTCTTGGTGCTATGCTGTCCATACCCAGGTGATTTCTGGGCCATCAAGGAGCAAGGTCAGAGCAACCTTGCTCCTGGTTCGTGCCCCTTGGGAAGCATCCTTGAGGGTGGGAGTAAATAATGTGAAGAGCCAGGGAAGGAAAATGCAAGAGTGGTGTTTTTTTTCCTCATTGTGGACTCTTCCCTGGGCTAACTCACTGAGTAGGTGTGTAACAGAGTTTCTTACAGTCCATTTCACTACTGGATGAAGGTCCTGCCTGAACTAGTGAAGCTGCTTCATCAGAGTCATTGCCAGAGAGACACTGAGCAGTGCAGCCAGAGCCAGAGGCAGCTTTAGGTGGGTCACAGCCTGCTCTGGAGCGAGTGCCCTGTCTGTCCTGGCCTCCTACTGCCTTTTGCCTTTGCCTGCACTGAGGTTACTCTGCTCTGCAGTGTTGGGACAGCAACCATGGCAACCATGACAGCTCAGCCATGGCTGCTCCTGCTCTGGTTCCTTTTTGTGGTATCTCTACCCATGCCCTTGGGAGTTAAGCTTGGCCTTCTAGTTTGTCTTGGCACTACTGGTGTTCATGCAGTACCAAAGAGAAACTGGGACAACTACAAAATGATCATTTTAGAAGTCACTCCTCCAGTCTAGTGGTGGCATCTGTTCCTTCACTCAGACATTGCTCTGCATGGTGTGAGTTTTGTCTGTGGGTTTGTGCTTTAGTCTCTTTGAAGCACACCCTCTTCTGCAGCTGGAGAGCCTTTGGCATCTGCAGCTGGAGAGCCTTTGGCATCTCCCGTGTCTTAAAGTTGTCCTCACTGCTCATCCTTCATCGTCCTCATCATCTGGGACCACCCAGCACCTGTTAGAGGAAAGGAGGGGCATGAAGATGGTCAAGTGGGAGGGCTGGAGCCCTTCTGCTCTGTAGACAGGCTTGGAGAGCTCATGCTGTTCAGCCTGGAGAAGAGAAGGCTCTAGGGAGACCTTAGAGCCTCTTTCAGTGATAAAGGGGCTCCAAGATAGCTGGAGAGGGACTTTGAACAAGGATCCAGAGTGATAGGACAAGGGAGTATGGCTTCCCACTGTCAGAGGGCAGGGTTAGATGGGATATTGGGAAAGAATTCTTCCCTGTGAGGGTGGGGAGGCCCTGTGGCACAAGTTGTCCAGAGAAGCTGTGGCTGCCCCATCCCTGGAAGTGTTCAAGGCCAGGTTGGATCGGGCTTGGAGCAACCTGGTCTAGTTGAAGGTGCCCCTGCCCACGGCACAGGAGGGAACTGGATTTGCTTTAAAGTCCCTTCCAACCCAAACTAGTCTGTGATTTCATGATCCTTCTCTGCCTGCCCAGAAGGAGTGAACACAGACCCTTCCCTCTCTTGGTTATGCTGCCCTGTGCACACATGCAGGAAGCAGTTTCCAGACTCAGGTTGCTCCTCCCCTTCTGTTTCATACAGTGCTCCAGCTCTTGACTTGTTTTGCTTTTCCCCAGATTTATCTGCCTCTCGCCTACAAAAGGCCAAGGAGGTGGGGGCAGATTTTACCATTCAAGTGAAGAACGAGACCCCTCAGGAGGTGGCCTCCAAAGTGGAAGGTGTGCTTGGCTGCATGCCCGACATCACTGTGGAGTGCACAGGGGTGCAGGCCTGCATCCAGGCTGGCATTTATGTGAGTACCACTTGTCCCCAAGGCAGAGCAGGGATGGCATTGATCTGGTTTTGTCTGGGATGCTGCAGTGAATGAGTTATTTCACTCTCACTGTGTTTAATTTCACTGGGCTTGGTGTGGGGAGAGAAGGTGCTCATTAGACAGCAAAAGAAGAGAGGCAATTAAAGAGTTAACGTTGGCATGGGGATAATTGATAATTAATTTGATGCTCAGGTGCTAAACCACTTCCCAAAGAGTCCTCAATAAGACCCCAAAACCCAAGCATGACTGTGCAGCAGTATCAGGCAGCTGGTACGAGCAGAACATCACCTTCTGTTAAGTCGAAGTTATATCCAAATAAGGAGAATAATCAAGAAAATTAATTCCAGAAGGTGAAGGAAGCAGTTAAGGAAGTGATGTTTTGCTGCCATGAACATATTAAGAAGAGAATGGGGTGAAGGTAGTGGAGAGTTTCACAGGGAAAAACAAGGAGGGGAATGGGACAAGTGGCAAAAAGAGAAATTCCAGTGAAGCACCAGGCTTAGTTTTAAATCTTTCCTATTGAAATCCCAAAGCACTCTTTGTAGTCCTAAATGCCAGCCATTTTTCAGAATGAGATTTAGATACCAGAATCCTTTGGAGATTTTCAAAAGATTGCATTTTTAGCCTTGAATACTGTGTGTTTCACTCTTACAGGCTCCTGACAGCATCCTGCCTCTCCCCTGGCTTCTCCATCATTCACTGCAGCCACAAAGTGTGCCTTTATTTTTGACAGACCCTGCACGGGCTCCAGCAGCTGCGTTCTGCAAAGTGTAACGTTTGTGTTTTTGCTCTCCAGGCCACTCGTTCTGGTGGGACCTTGGTGCTGGTGGGGCTGGGGCCTGAGATGGTGACGGTGCCCATTGTGAATGCTGCCGTGCGGGAGGTGGATATCCGGGGGATATTCCGCTACTGCAACACGTGAGTCTCATGCAGGGGGGGGCTTGTGTGTCTCCAAGCCCATCAGAGCTATAGTTTCTTACCAGTGGAGCAAGAATCTTTGCTTGATCTGTAGCTCTCAAGGAAGGGTTTATGGGATGTTGTCAAGCTCCGTCTTAAAATGAGAAATGTCTTTAAGTAGGTAATTTGGGAATTAGATTAGGTGCTGCACCCCTTTGTAACCCTATTGCTCTAACTTGGCCCATTCCTAGTTGGACTCCATGATTGTGGTTGGACTTGATGATCTTTGGAGGTCTTTTCCAACCTCGATGATTCTATGATTCTAAGTGGAGCAGCAATGCAATCCAATTGAAGAGGCTGGAAGCTGAATGAGGCTTTTCCTTTCCTCTCCTGCACTGAGTCCGTGAGTTTGAGCTCCACAGTGGTCAGTGTGCAAGCGAGGAGGCCAGGTGAGGGGAGAGCGGAGCATGGCAGTTTGGTTTTCATTTGATGCTTCCAAAGAAGTTGTTTCCTTGATTTTTCACTTGCTTCCTACTTAGCCAACTGTCTGGGAAGCAGGGCCTGCCTCCTCAGTGCTCAACAGCCCAGCTCAGTTGGCTTGTCCCATTCTCCCATGCTGGATGCTTGAGATTCCCTCTCCAGAAGATCCTTTGCGGGCAAAAGTCCCCTTGGCTGCCTGGGCTGAGGAAATAGCTGCAGTGAATCAGGCTTCTCCCTGCTCTTTCCTTGGGCTCCAAAGCAGTGCTTGCTCTCATCCCCTGCTGTTTCCCTTGCAGGTGGCCCGTGGCCATTGCTCTGCTCGCATCCAAGCGGATCAACATCAAGCCCTTGGTTACGCACCGCTTCCCCCTGGAGAAGGCTCTGGAGGCGTTTGAGACCACCAAGAGGGGTGAGGGGGTCAAAGTCATGCTGAAGTGTGACCCCACTGACCAGAGTCCCTGAGCTGCTGCAGTGCCCAGCCCTCACCCCACTGCACCGGCCTGCCTGGGACGCGCAGGATGAGGCTGCAGGAAGGAGGCTGATGTGGGGCTGTTGTGTGTTTGCAGTCACCTTGCACAGCTGCTTCTTGTAACTAGAAAATCAAATGGTGATGAGGGTGAGTGGCACTGGGATTCACCATTAGAGCACTAACAGGTAGCTACAAATGGACAACCAATAGTTTGAATCAAAATGTTGGGTTAGAAATGAGGGTTTTCTCAGTTGGCTCTTCTCCTGCAGCCCCCCAGCAGAGCCTGGCTTGATGCCTCTGTGCTGGGGGAGGTACTGGCACTCCACCTTCTCACCCTGCACTGCTCTGGCTGCAGCCCTTCCTGCATGACAATCCCTGGATGTGAGATAGCCCTGTGTGAATATTCCCCCTTCCCATTGCACCCCTCAGGGATGCTCAGGGATTGTACAGCCTGTGGAACAAAGCCTGGCCATCCCCCCTCCATAGGAAGCATCAGCACATTCAGGTCATTCTCTCCATGCTCTTTGCAAATATCCCAAAGCTCAGAGTCCAGGGTTTTTGTGAAGCTGGTCTGGAGGCCAGCTGGGACCACATCTGCTGTGTCACCCCCCAGCAGCTCCTTGTGGGACCACTTCAGGCTGGGAAACTGGGACTGCTGAGGGCCTTGTCCTTATGTGGTTCCCAGGGAGGGGCTGCTGTTGGAGGATACAGCTGCTTTTAGCACAGAGGGAAGTGCAGGGGAGCCATAAGGGGACAGCATCATTCAAAGGTTTTACCACTGTGAACAAATCATAATTTTTTGGGAATATTGAGCCTTCCTGCTGAGTTTGTGAGCCATGAGCAAGGTACTAATGAGGTAGCAGGTTGCAGATAAAATCTAATCTTTGATTACAGTCATGTTAATTTTAGTACTGAGAGATCAGTTCCTTCCTTGGGCCGGTACTGAATTTTCCTCAATAAATTCTGCCTACCTGAGACTTACCTGGTGTGTCCCTTAAAGTGTGGGGTGACAGTGTTGGAGGAGTTTCTGACTTTGGGCCTTGGTGACTGTGCAGACCTGGGCCGTGCCAGGCTGCAGGTTGAGCTCGGTGTTGGCAAGACTGTGAGACCTCAAATGACCCAACAACTTGCAAATCAAAGCTTATGTTTATTCCAGAGGTGGCCAAATTAATCCTGGCAGAAGTGGAAGCCCCCAACTCCATGCTGAGTTTTATATGGATGATACATAATCCAGGGGAACTTTCTGTAGCCAGAAGAAGTGGCCAAAGTATGTGCTCAGCACATTCCAGTGCTGGGGGGATCCCCACTGGCATGGCTGGGGGACCATTGGCCATCCTGACTCCCATGCTGGAGGGAGCCCCATAGTCAACCTGGGGGACAAGTGGCCATCACAACACTCTGTAATTACTGGGAAATGGAAGCTTGCTCCCTGTGCTCTTGGGACACTATTTAACATCTGGAGGGCTGGAGCTATTCCCACGGCTCAGCCTGTTTGGACTCCTTGGCTAATTGGCTCCCATGCCTGGTCTTGCTGGGGTCATGGCCACTGCAGGGGTATTGTGGGGTGTGATGGGTCTGGGGAGGCACAGTCTGGGGGGCTGTGTCTGTATCCCCCACCTCTGACCCCACGTACATCACCAGTGCAGGGGACACTCGCTCCAGCTTAACCCATTTCCCAGTGAGCTGGAGTTAATGCTCTCTGCCAGGAGCAAGGTCAGCACTATGCCGTGAGTATGGAAAACCTCCAGAGGACCAAGAACCAACTACAAGAGGCAAGAAAGTGTTTTAGTACTTTGAACAGCTTTATTTAAGCTCAACCACAGCCTGCAAGAGAGGCAGTAACGCAAAGCCAGCCATTACTTAAAAAAGCACAGGTGATCCCTGATTGAAGGGATGCTGCTGAAAGAAGCCAATGCAAACACAACTAAGGCCCTTTGCAAACCCAGAAAAGGCTCAGAGAGTTAACAAGCAGGCACCCACAAGTGTATTAGGAAAGCTGAGCCTGTTTCAAGGAGAGAGATGGTGGGAAGCTCTTTGGCTCCTCACCCCATGTGTGCTCCACATTGGTCTTGGGGCAAAGTGCTTTGGATTCAGGTTGTGCAGGCACCAAGCTGTTCCCCAAAGCTGGGCAGAGACATTCCCTGAGTCCCACAGCAGAGCACAAGCTCTGTGTTGTAGGATTAATGTAGCAGAACTGGGCTTACCTCAAACACTGTGGTTTTTTGATTGGGACATGCCAGCCCAACCCTGGGCATGGGGCTGCAGCAGTGTGTGGATGGTATTAGTATGCCCTGGGCTCAGGGGTTCACACTGGGGCTGTGTGGGGTGATGATGGGATGGCAGTGCTTTACTGGCACACCAGTCTCAGCTCTGCAGGTCTCAGTGTCCCTGCTCTCGGCCATGGATGGCTTTCTCTGGGGCGTGATGGTGAGTGGGAGCCCAGGACCATGGCCACCCACTGCATTGCTGCCCAGGTGCTGGGATGGACCAGACTGCAGCCCAGGGTAAAAAGCATGGGGTAGGGTCAGAAATTCTCATAGTGATGTGCAAAGTAGGTCTGGTCCTTCTTGTTCATCTGCCGACAAGCCTGTTCCACACTCTTTGTCATCCCAGGTGGGCCACAGCTGAACACCCCAATCTTCTGCACCTGGGAAGGGGGAAGCCAAAGGGGTCAGACCGAGGAACACCAGCTCTCCCTGCAGTCCACCCCCCCTTGGCCCCTTGCCCTCTGACAGCTTTGGGCATGGACTGTGGCCGTGCTCTCTGTCCCAGCCTCTGGAGGCTTTTGGGGAGACTGTCATTTCTGTGAGGGCTGTTAAATCTGTGGTGGCTATGGAGGCTGTGAGGGCAGTGGAGGAAGGATGAGAGTCCCAAGATCTGGTTGCACCCAGGGTCCTGCAATAGCAGGGGGTGTTTGGCTATCATGGGAAACTGCTGACTCTTGCAGCTCAACCTGGCTCCAGAGGGAAAGCAGGATCCATGTCCCTTCTGCCCTGTCCTTGGTGCAGATGCCACCAAGCTCTCCAGGACCTTGGGGACAAGCTGGGACCAGTCCTCCACTGGCCAGTGGGTGCACCTTCTCCTGTGCCCCATCCCCAGCCAGGCACTGACCTCAGGGTGCACCTCCTGCAGCGAGTTGAAGAAGGGTACGAAGGGAGGGCGCCCAAAGTGGGTGATGGAGCGCAGCCCCGTGAACAGGCTCTTGTTGAGCACCTTCTGGAAGTGCCGCTCGCAGATGTACTGGAAGAGAGATCGGTGCACGTCAGATGGCCCTGCACGGCCTGGCGTGGCCTGGCACGGCACAGCAGCCTCTCTGGTGGGGGGCAAGGCTCACCAGCATGGTGGTGCGCAGATCGAACTTCTCGGCCAGCTGCGTGATATAGATGTGCACAGAGACCAAGTTGTTCCTGTCTGACTCTTCCACCTCCCGGATGATGTCTGTCAGCCACTCAAACTGCCGCTGCGTGCGTGTCACCCAGATGAAGTAGATCTGTGGCATGTGAGGATGAGGCTCAGAGTGGGGCCAGCACCCTTTTGCAAGTCCGTGGGCTCCCTGGAGGATTTTACCCCCAAAGAGGCCAGAAGCAGCAGGAGGCATCTTAGGAGGGCTTGTCTTTCAGATGCTTCCTCTTACCTTCTTACACAGCAGCTTGGAGTTTATGGATGACTTGAAGACCAGGTCTTTGAGGATGGATGCGAAGGGTGTCACCCCAATGCCTCCTCCCACCAGCACTGACACCTCAAATTTGTTCCACTCCTGGTGGCCCTCCCCGAAGGGCCCGTCCAGGTAGAGCTGGAAGGGAGTCAGCCATTAGCAGAGCATCTCCCATCTCTGCTTGCCCAGGTCTTGGTTGCCCTCAGGGCTGGAGAAGCACCTCAGGCTTGGCACAACCCCTTGCTGAGATGCTCTTGGGCTCAGATGTCCCTGTGCGTGACATCCTGTGAAGGGCTCACCTTGGGCAGCTTGCCGATGAGGGCCAGGCTCTCTGGGGAGTAGAGCTCCCGCAGGCGGGTGGTCCAGGGCCCCACGGCACGGATGTGCAGGCTCAGCGTGTCCTCGTGTGGCGCCGAGGTGAGGGTGAAGGGGTGGTACTCCGTGGTGCCCAGGGCCACGCAGGCGATGCGCACCCACTGCCCGGACTTGTAGTCAAAGTCCTGCGGCCGCTGGAACTGGAGGTGGGTGACACCTGTGGGGAGACGGGGATGGTGGCTCTGGTAAGGTGGAGATGTTGAGAGATGGAGGCTCCTGCATTGCTGCAACCCCTGATGCTCTTGCAAAGAGCCTGGGCTGGGCTGGTGCCCTGTGGCCAGGGATGTCGTGGTACCTGAGGGCAGGAGCTCGGCTTTCACCACGCTGATCTCCACCTTCTTCCTGCTCAGGCTGAGCAGCTTGTCTGCACTGTAGATGAGAGCCGGGACGATGAAGTAGATGTAGAAACGGGGCTGCTGGATCAGCGCATAGCTGCCATGGATGATGACCTGGGCAGGGAGCAGAACCCATTAACAGGGCAAGCCATTGCCCCAGGGCTAATCTGGTGGCAGCTGAGCAGCAGCAGGAAGGCAGGAGTGGGGCCACCAGCTCCCTTGCAACCATGCCATCTATTCCATCTCATCAGCTGCACTGACTGAAGCCACAGGCTTGCAGTGCATCGGCACCACCCCTCCCTCCCAGCCCAAATCCTTTACCAGGACATAGAGCAGCACATAGAGGTGGTGGGTGATCCAGAAGCCCTGGAAGCTGACGCGTCGGAAGTGGTAGGTGGCGAACACATACATCACAGCAAGGACCACAAGCAGCAACACTCCTGTCATACCTGTGAGAGGAAAGGTTGGAAGGTCATAGGAGGAACAAAGCAGTCCCATAGGTGCTCTCCCTGGGCTGGGCAGAGAGCTGCCCATCCACAAAAAGGTGTGCAGGTCTATCTGCTAGGTGTTCTCACCTGGAACAGTCTGGAAGAACCACCAGTAATACTTCTGTGGGAGCTGTGACCTGAAGAGGGACAAGAGATTGCACCATGGAGTGACCAGAATGAACTCTTGGTTTCCATTTTCATTCCTATCCATGCCCAGGACACTCTGTCTGGACTCTGCTCTAAATCCCACCTACCCATCATTTGTGAAGACATTGGAGAAGAGGCAGGACAGCACGCTGAGAGGTGTGACTGAGAAGATATAGACATTCACTACATGACCTGCAGTGTGGAGCACTGTGAGAGACAAAAATAGGGAGAAAGAAGCATCATTTGACGTGGATGGAGATGTGTCAGATCCTGTTGATGTCCCCAGGGACCCGGAGATTCCTCCTCGTCTCTAGTGCAGCCCATCTATGTCTCCACAGGGTCTTCAAGCTTCTGCCTGGTCCTGCCATGGTGTGATGGGCTGGCCCTTTTGCTTTAGCTGTGGTTTGTGGGCGGCACATCCCCCAGCAGCCCACCCACCTGAGAAAATCAGGGCTGCCATGGCAATCCAGCGGTGGAAATCGACGGCGGCATCGAAGGGGATGTAGTGGTTGAGGAAGGTCTCCCGCAGGACGGTGATGAGGTTGCGGCACATGGTAAGCAGGATGTAGGAGTACAGGAAGGAGATGGAGGCAGCTGCTCCCCGGGAGATGATGATCCCCACAAAGGTGGTCTGTGCAATTCCAGTGCTGGGGGATGCAAAGGCATAGTCTGGGGAGAGAGAGCAGAGGGAGTCAGTGTCCCCAGCCATGACCTTTCTTGCAACAAGGGGGCGACCACCTCTGTGGCTTCACCAAAAAGAGGTTCCCAGGGATAGGTTTGTGTGGGAAAAGGGGCATGACCCCCCAGAACTGCTGGGTGAAAGGGTATCCTTGGAGATCCAGGGAGGGGATTGTCCTCCTCTGGTGGGCACTGGGATACTGCACCTTGGGAACTGTGGCCTCAGTTGGGGAATCCAATATAAGAGGTCTCCACAAACTGAAAGAGAATCCAGTTTAGGCCACTAGGATGGGTGAGGGCTGGAGGATGTCACGTAGGGGAAAGGCTAAGGGAAATGGGTTTGTTCAGGTTGGAGGAGATGGGTCAGGGAAGACCTGGAGGCTGTCTGCAACCACTTCATGGGTGTACAGAGGTGGGAGAGCCAAAGTTGTTCTGAGAGATGCACAGTGGAAGGATGTGAGGCAACAGCACGAATTTCACAGGAAAAAGCTCAGGTTTGATGTAAAATAAAAACTCTTCACAGGGAGGATGGTCAAAAACTACCACAGGCCCAGCGAGGTGGTGAGATCACCAACCTTGGAGCTCTTTGCACCTTCTTTAGATAAGGCCTTCAGCAGCCTGATTCAGCTTTGGAAATGGCCTTGCCCTGAGCAGGGCATTGGACCAGACCGTTCCAGAGGTTCCTTCCAACCTCAGTGACCCTTTGGTTATTCCAGGGGAGGAGTGACACTGTTGCCCAGAGCTGTGCCATGCAACGCCCCACCACACCCAGCACAACCAGCAGCTCTGAGGCACCAAGCCCACGTGGGGGGCAGCGGGGCTGGGTGGGCACTCACAGTAGGCTCTCTCCACGAACACGCCGGCGGTGATGGCGGAGAAGAGGATGACGCAGACGATGTGGCGCCGGTAATTCTCAACGAAGCGCTTGAACTCCTGGATCTTCTGCTGAACTCGGCTCCGCTTGTACCTCTTCCGCTGCGCCTCAGTGTACAGGCGCAGCTGGTACTGGTTCCCCCTGGCAAAGACAGGAGGGCTGGTGTCACTGCGAGGTTTCCCCAGCTCAAGGCCACGCTGCCCAGATTTGGGGCTGCCTCCCAAAGTGCTGTGGCCACCTCTGCACATCAGTGATGGGGTGACCCGCAGAGCGCAAGTCAGAGGGTGATCTCAGGTCAGCCTTGCAAGCCTTAACGGTTGTAAAACCTGATAACAAATGTGTAATCAGTGACTCATAAATAAAACCATAGATAAGAACTGCCAGAGATAATTTTCATAGTAATAATCAACTGTCCAAATGATTCTGCATGGGACCAATTTCCTTAATTGGAGCAATTATGGCAAACCAAGATATTGTTGCCAACAGTAAAAACAACTGAACTGATTCCTTGCAGAAATACTTGCTGCTGCCACAGCAGCAAGGACCAGAGTCTCTCCTGCAGCTCTTGCAGAGAGCCCAGGTGACCCAGCAGCATCCCAAGGGATGGAGGAGCACAGGCAGGAACTGTCAGACAAGACCCCTCTCTAAAAACCATTATCCCAGGCTCTGGAGTTGGCCACTTCATTTTTTTTTTTGTAGAGGCACATTACCCAGACCCAGCTATGACACTGTCCCTGCCAAGTTGGGGCTGTTCCTGTAGCTCCTTGGCCAGTGGGAGCCTCCTTGCAGCAGTGCCATTTGACTGGAGGGCTGCCCAGTCTGACTAGGGCATGTGAGAAATAGCAAACAGGCTGAACCTGAACCCCAGAAGCACAGCCATAGAGGAGAGGCTATACTCACTTTCTGCCTGGTCTCTTCCTCAGCTCTTGCCCTTCTCGTTCCACGTAGTGACTCACAGTGTCCAGATTTGGGTCTCTCTCCTCCTCTGAGATGGTTCTGTTGGAAATAGAGCTATGTCTGGCCCAAAGCCCTATTTGCAGGAAAGACTTGGCAAAATTATCCCCTTTTCCCTGCTTCCCATCTCAGGCTCAGTTGGGAAGCTATCCAGCTCTTTCCCACAAATCTGTTTGTTAACTTTAATTGCATGTAGGCTGGATTTGCTTCACTATAACCCTTCCCTCTGAAAAGCAAGGCAGGACTCCCACCCCCATGTAGGGGATGCAACAGGGGCTCTGCAGAGGGCAGTTCCTCCCCTTTGGCTGTGCCCAGGGAGGAGGGCAGTAGCCCCACCCCGGTGCCTGGTGTGCACCTCCCACCAGGATCATCCCCCTTCCCCAGCACTGGAAGTGCCAACACCTGGTGGGAGCATTTGTTGGAAGGACTGGGGATATGCATTGGGGCAGAAAGAGAAGGAATAGCAGAAACAAGACCAAGGATGGGGGCTTACCCTTTTGGCTCTTTCTTTATGAAGGAGACACAGTTGTGCAGGTTTTGCTTGAACACCTCAGGGACACCTTTGAGGAGCAAAAGGACAAGCAGCCATTCAGAGCATGCAAGACAAGGATTAGGATTCTCCCATGGGCAGGGAGAAGCTCTGAGCTGACCCAAACCTGTTGCACATGAAGCAACAGCTGGTGCCCCATTACTGCAGTTGGGTTGGAGGGATTGATGGGACAGGATTTGGGAGTTCCAATGGGTGCTGCCCATTTCCTCCCACCCTGCAGGGCCTGGGGTGAGCCAGTGCTTGTGCCCATTGACCTTTGACGCAGAGGTGGGTGAGACGAAGCTCGCTGTTGTGGTCCCGCAGCATGTAGTGGAAATTCTCCCACGTCAGCTCATCCCTGTCCTGAAACCCTGAGGCCTGAAACATGGACTCAGTCACCTGCTCTGCCTGTTCTCTTGACAGGCAATTGTTGGAGATCTCGATGAAGGACCTGGAGCAAGGAGGGGAGACGGGAACATCAGTTAATCAGTTCAAATAACATGGCAGAGCCCCTGACAAGTTTTATGGGAGTGGTTGTGGATGTTGAGCCCATGAACTTCTTAGGGACTGAATCACAGAAACTGGGACCTGCTTTTGAAGACATGTGTGTCTATAGATATTGTGAAAACATATTGAGAGAGGAGAAGTACCTGACCATCCTCAGAAACTCCTCCTTGGAGAGGAACCCATTCTCGTCAATGTCATACATCCTGAACATCACCTGGGACTTCTCCTCTGGGGACCCTAGTGGGGATAGAGAGAGGTGAAGTAAGAAAAAGATCACATTTTCATTAATAAAGATGCTTTCAAACACTGTCTTTGAGCACGTGGACCTGCAGCAGTGAAGCCTCACCCTTCCACCGACTTTCTCAAGTGCAAGGTGAAACATTGGGTAGATATATGTTCTTGGGCATTATTTTGCAAAGTCAAAATGTGCTTTTACACAGCAATGATTTTCTGGAAGATGTTTTGATTGAATCTGACATTTAATGCCTCCATCTATGAATCCAGCTTTCCGGTGGTCATTTAGGGAGATTCAGGTGTCAAATATAGTTGCTATGATCTCTCAAGGACAGGATGTGTGGTCCCTTCAGGAGACAGGGCAAATGTGTCTGTGGTGGTGGAAAGTAGCTCCCCTCATTAACAGTCTTCCAGAAAACACAATTACATGGTCACTGCCTCATAACTCAGGTTGAGCTTGTCCTAAGTGAAGGGAATTTTAATCTGTAGCAGTGTCTACAGACTGACCTGCTGGATGGACCTTGTCCTTCATTCTGTCAGAGCCTAGAGACGGGACTAAGGATAACAGATGGAGTCACCAACCAGCCCCAGCTCCCACCTTTCATGAAGACCACCAAGATGTCCAGGAACTCCCGGAAGGAGATGTAGCCGTTGCCATCTTTGTCAGCCAGGGAGAACATGGAATCCACAAACATGGAGTGGGCCTTGAGCCCCAGGGCCTCGGCAAACTCAGCCCTGCTCAGCTCACACGTCAGAGACTCCCTTGCCTTCTGTGAAGATTTGAAGTTGAGCTCTCCTGCATCGGACCTGTCGATTTCCAGCACCTGCAGGTTGTGTCCCATAGAAGAAATCCTGTGAGTACTGGCTCTTGTTTCCTTCCTGACCTATTGCACAAAGACTGGTGGCTCCCCTGGCACAAAACTCATGACAAATACCATGGGGAAAGTCCCGTATCTCTCCTACACAATGTGACTTTCACACTGCATACCACTGACCACTCTGGAGACCTCAGTTACATCATCCAAAAGCCTCTTTGCAACTTTAGATGCTTATATCACTGCAGCAGATCTCCCTTTGTGTCCCTGGGTCCTGGAAGTGTTAGCAGCTTCCTTGTATCTGGCTTACCAACTCTTATGGAGAGCAACAGCACCAGCATTCATTGTTTAATCAGTACAGAAATACCTTCTTCCAGGCATCAGAGCCTGCCACACCTCTACACACCTGAGCAAACAGGTGCCTGAAGAAAGTTTCCAGAATTTGTTTTCTCTGCTCCTGAGTGACTGCCCATTTCATAAGGTTCTGCTCTTTCGTCTCAGACAGATGCAGGTAGAGGCCACTCTCATTCAAGTAGTTTTGTAGCTTCCCAACAAAGCTGCTCCTCTCAGCCTCCTCACAGAAGAGCAGCACCTGCAAAGGACCCCACCGACTGGCTGTGATCATCAGAGGCTCAGCTCATGGTATGAGCTGGACCTGGTGGTTTTCAGGAGGCCACAACCATCCTTTAAGGACCTACACTGTTTCCAGTGCCCTGACCGAGTGGTGCAGAGGACTGTGGAGGGTCCAGAGAAAGGTGTCATACCCCAGGCACCATGGTACTCACCAGGTCGTACTCCTTGGGGCTCTTCAGGAGCAGAGCTTTGTTCCCTTTGTTGTTGGAGAGGATCACCTCCACCCTTTGGTAGGCTTTCAGGTTGATGGTCCGCATCACAGACCCTCTCCCATCCAGCACTTTGAGCACTTTGTCAGCTTGGAGCTGGATGTAGACAGGACAGCTGTCTGTCTTGGGGCCGTGCCACTCCATGGCTGATGGGAGAGAGCACAGGACTCAGCTGGAAAGGGGCACCCAGGCTCCTACTCATGCTAGCACCTCCTTCACCCAGATGCAGTTTGGGAGAGATTTCACGACCAGGCACATCGTAAAGGAATAATGATGATCTCCCAGCTGCACAGCTCAAGCACACGGCCACAGGAGGAGTACAAACTACAGAGCAGGGAGGCAGGATTTTTCCAGTACCCAGAGCAAGGAGATACAGTCCCTGTCCTGGAGCTGCTGGTGCAATTGCTTTACATGGGTTTCCTTCAGGCAAGGTGTGATGTGGGGAGGGTTGGAATTAGAGGGTCATATGATGACTAAGGTTGGAGGGGACTCAGGTTGGAAGGGTTCCTTGCCCAACCTCCTGCCCAAAGTAGGACCAGCCACAGGTCAGTCTGCTCAAGGATTTATCTGGTCAGGTCTTGGATAGGATGGGCTATCAAGCCCTCTGGGCTCCCTGCTCCCCTGCTTGACCATCCTAGGGAAACAGTTCCTCCTTACATCCCATCTGGATATAAGCCCCAGGCCCAGCCCTGCCTCATTGTGTGCCCTGACTGCAGCAGCATCACCAGACACTGTCACAGGGTTGGCAGTGCCACCTCACCGTGTGTGGCCTCGCCGGTCACCTTTGTGCGCACGCTGGTGCCCTGCTGCTTCTGCAGCTTCTTGAAATCTCTCTTGCGGAAAGCAGCAACAATCCAGGCAATAAAGAGAGTCACTGGGGACACACAGGAGAAGGAGGTGTGAGATATCACAAAGCTCCTTCCCACTTTTGGCTCCCTCCTGGTGCCCAAGGACTCTGTCAGCTCAAGGACCTCGGGAGCGACCAGGACTCAGCAGCTCCTGCTGGGAGGTGCTTGGTCCATGGGCACTCAGCCCCTATCTCTGGTGGAGAAGTGGAAGAGAATAAAGGTAAGGAAACAGAAAGACAAACCCAAAGGCAGACAGCAGAGGACAACGATGATGATCCCAAAGCCTGCGCCGCTGCCTGCAAAGTAGTCCAGCACCACCATGGGAGTGCAGTTGGCCAAGTGTTGAGCTGTCAGCTGCTGGGGCTGGGGGCATGGGTCCCCTGCAAGGGGGAGACAGCCTGTGAGCGTCACCAACCTTTTACCCATCTCGCCTCCATCACCCCCAGGAACCTTTGCCCTAAAGTGTGGATGGGGCTCATGGCTGAGTCACCCAGGGAGCACTTCAAAATTGGGATGCTTGAGTTAAACTCCAGATACTGGGTAGAGCCTTTGGTTTTGGGTTGAACCTTTGCCTGCCACAGCAAACCGAGTGCAGAACTGGACTCAAGAGCTCTGTGGGCTCAGCACCATCGCTCCCCCGATGGGATGGTCTGAGCAAGAAGCACCCTGGACCATGGAAAATTTGGGCTCAGAGCTTCTGCTCATCCAGACACTGCAAATCCAGGGAGTTCTTCTGGTGCAATTACATAGAGTGCATATCAAGGAAACAAAAACACCTTACAAGGGCTGGAACGTGACCCAGATGAAATGCTTATGGTAAATGGGAGGGGTGTGGCAAGATTCCAAGAGGAAAAGGCATATTGCCAAACACAGTACCATGACATGGTCTAGTAACCGTGGTGGTGTTGGATCAAGGGTTGGACTTGATGATCTCAGAGGTCTTTTCCATCCCACTTGATTCTATGATTCTATGCCTTTTCACCTTGGGGTCATACCTGGACTTCAGTCCTCTTTCATATCTGCATCACTGCATCAATGTCTTGCTCACAAGCAACCCTTGCATTTTGTACTCATTTTGCTGGCTTAGGATCACATCAGGCAACAACCCCAATGTGTTCCCGGTGTCACTGAGTCACCAGCTCTGTCACCAGGATGGCTCTGCTTCCCTCACTGCCTTGCTGGAGCCATTCGCTCCTGCACTCACCATTTCTCCAGGTGAACACGTGAGTCTGGATGTCAGTGGAGTTGGCGTAGGTGACGGCAGCCAGGACGTCGTGAAAGGTGGTGTTACGGATCTCCTTGATTTCCTCCTCTGTGAAGAGCCTGTAGAAAAGGACATAGGGACAAGGAGCGGCCCTGGGTGTTACTGACCAGCAACAGGAGGGAACTGAGAAAGCTGGAGGATGCTTTTTCCCTCAGCTCCAGTTTCCCTGCATTACTGGGGCTTGCAGAGCAGTGGGCAGCTGCCAGATAGGCAAGAGGCCTTTACCCATTCTTGGTGTTTTCAAACCAAAACCTGTCGCTGTCACGCAGGTGCACAAACTGCTCCAGGATGATGGTGCTGAAGAGGGAACCATCAGCCTCCAACATGCCTCCAGGGAGCAGCTCCAGCCCAGCCATGTCATTGGCATACAGGGCAGCGACCTTTTGCAGGACCTGGTGAGAAACGCCCACCACACACGTGTGAGCACCGGGAATTCTGCCAGGGCACCAGAAAGTCTTGGCAGGCCTCAGGAGAAGCAAGGAATGTGCATTTCCCAGGCATCACACATCTGTGGGCTGGGAAGGTGCTGAGCCCCACACAGCCTGGAGCTCATGGCTTGGACTTGAGTAACTAAGCATCACTCCCAGGGCATCTCAGCTCTGGGAGGAGCATGGTGCCCAGTGGCACAGGAGCTTAGCACCAGGGCAGGATGATTTATTCATGCCATGTAATTACACAGTTATCCCAATGCAACAACTCTGCAGGCATGGAAGTCAGATAGGGCAGAGCATTCACTTCCTCTTCCTATGATGCTGCAGAATTCAGTTCCTGCCTGGAACGTCCCAACATTCTCTGACCCACATACATTCGGTGCCCAGGCCACTTCCCTGTTACCTGTGGCTCCAGGTGTGGTGCAAAGTTTGACCAGTTCTGGAGAGGTTTCAACCCAAATCGCTCCCGGGCTTGGTTATAGGTTGGCAGGCCGAGGTCTCGCCCGCGCTGGATCCAGCTGGCCACATAGTCAGTGCGGGAGTACTTCAGGGGCCCATACCAGTAATCTGTGTGTGGATTTGAAGCCATGGTGATGGCAAGGCCAAACCAGAGGAGCTATAGCTGCTGGGCTGGCCTTGTGCCTCTGCCTTGGGCTGTGCTGAACATAGATATCATCTCCATGCCCTTGCCAAAATGGTCCCACGGACACATCCTGTAGCTTCTCTGCATCTCCATTAACAAGCTGAAGCTGTTTGGTTGGGTGCTGCTGGTGATGACAATGGGGCTTGCCTCCACACCTCACCCCCTGCACAGCCCCAGGAGTGAGGGTCCCCCACTGATGAGCAGCTGCAGTACAGACCTTGGAGATCTTCCACGACAATGTTGTCCTCCTTCTCTGCAATCTGCGAGCTCATCCCCAGCAGGAGGTTGTCCACATCCTCTGCCTGCTGCAGCCCCGGCCTCTGAGGGGAGATGGGAAGAGCAGGTGATTCCTTAAATGACCAAGGATGGGAGGTAGCCCCACACACCCCACAGGGGTGCAGATCCTGGATGCAGGGGGATCAGGGACTTCTTCCAGGCTCATTTCCTCTACGTCAGCTCAACCTTGAGGTCTGAGCCTGACGCAGCTGAAGGAGGCATCTGGAATGCTGGATGGGGAGGATCTCACACACTGGGTTGACTGTCATGCTCTGCACCTAATTTCCTTTGTGGCATCCTCCATAAAGTAGAGCCCCTTCCCAGCCAGCCTCCCACATCCTCAGGAATCCTGCACTCCCTTCCCTGTACCTCTCTGCTCCAGTAGCTGTTGCAGAGCCGCACTGCTGGGAATGAGCCACTGGGGCCAGACACGTTCTGGAACCGGCACTCGGTGTCTCTGGAAAAGCAGGGAAGGGCTGGACCTACAGCCCTAGCCACAGCTGCCCAGAGCTGACAGGGCTTGCCTGTCCAAGCCAAGAGCAGGACATGGGGAAGGGGCAGGCACCATTGCCAGCTACCACCCCAGCTTGGACATCCCCTTCCCTGGCAGGGGCACTGCATTCCCACAGCCCTGCCAGGCTGCTCCTACCTCTTATAAATGCCCGGTGGCACCATGGTGGCCAGGAATTGTGCCGCAGCTGCCACGAACTCTGGCGAGAGGCTGGGGTCCAGGTGCTGCTGGTAACCTGGGAGGCAGCAGCCAGGCTGGAGGAAAAAGGGGCCAAGCTCCCTCTCCCACCTCATCCCCCACCTCCCCGGTCCCCCCACCCCTCCTTCCCACACTCTATTGCCTGTCGTACCCCTCACCTTTGTACTCTGGGATGTCTGACCCCAGCAGGGTCGGCAGCCACTCATACAGAATGATGCTCTAGGGAACAGAGGGGATGGGTCAGGGCCAACACCAGGGAGGATGTTGGGGGTTCCAGCAGAGCTGGGGGGGTCCCATCCCTCACCTGGAAAGTGGCAATGACCCTCTTGCGAGTGTGCTGGAAGAGATCCTCATCAGACCAGGAGGGGTGCTGCTGGGCCAGCGCTGTGGCCAGGTGGTTGTGGTACCGAAACCAGGCGATGCTCTCAGCCTGCAGGAAGGGGTTCTCATTCCCCCAGGCACTTCCCAGGTCTGCAAGAGCCACCAGGACCTTCAGTGGGGGATGTCACCACTGGGTCTAGCTTTGCCCATGGCTGAAGAAGCACTCCCAGCTCTGTGGCTGCAGCCCAGTGTCCCCTCATCTCCTCACCCTTCCTCCCTCCCCAGGGAGACCAGGAGCCTGAGCGAGTGAGCAGCAGGACTGGCCCCCCAGCATGGGTCAAAGGTTGGGCAGGTGAGGAGCTCAAAGCAAGCTGAGCAAGTTTGTATCAGTGGCAGCCCCTTTCCCCAGAGAAGATCTCCTGGGATCAGAGTGACTGGCACCTGCTGGTTTCTGACCTGCTGCCTCCTGGCATGTGGCATCTGGAGTTCAGGGGGTGTCCTTGCTGGGATGTCTTCACTGGGGCACACACCTTCCTCCCCCTTGGGCTGGGAAGCTGTCTGCTCTCCCACAGCCCTCCTGACCCACATGTCCTGCCCCACTGTACCCCCTGCCCTTTCACTCCGGGCTCAGCTCCAGGGACCTCCTGCTCTCCCTGCTCGCAGTCAGGAATGGACAAAGCAGGTGAAAAAACATTGGGAATGCCACCATTACCGTAGATGCCTTTGAGACCACCCTGTCCCGTGGATGGATCGATCGCCTTCCACATGGGGACCCTCCCGTCTGTCTGCCTCGGGAGGCGTCTGACAGGCCCCGACGCCAACTGTCCCCCGGAGAAACTCCTCAGGGCATCGCTCCAGGAATGCGAGGGGCCGTAGATGGAGCTGCCGTCCAGCCAGCCCGTCACCCCGTTGGTCTAGGGCAGGCACAGGGAACAGGCGTTAACAGGCGCCGGGGTTTCGGCAGAAAGGTGCAAAAAAGAGGTGTGAAAAGCCCCAGCCTGGCTCTTTTGTTCTTGCAAAGCAGCCGCCCCATTCCCTGTTTTGACAAGAGCTCTCCCGATGCAAACACGACAATCCCTGTGCAAACGTCGGGAATTAGTGCAAGGTACAGAAAAAGACAAAGTCTGGACTTTTCATAAGTACATTTTGGGGTTTTTTTCCCCAGTTATTTTTGCTATACCAGAAGTAGACATCTGTGAATCCCTATGTGTGCTGGAAGGGGACTAAACCCATCTCTGGGGAAACTGGGAACAAAAGAGCTGTCTCCTCTATCCTCGCAGCAGGGAGTCCCGCTGTCCTGGCAGCATGTTGAGTATCTCCTCTGCCAAATGTTTGCATAAAAACGTCCTTTTTATTCTGAAAATACGCTGGAGTTTTCATTTTTCTAGGGTTTTAAATGCTGCTAAAAACATGACTTGCTAAACTGGTCTCGTCATGGTTTGTCACGTGAAAGGTTCAGGAGGGTATTTCGCTCCAGTGATTTTGGCTGGGAAGCTTTCCAGCATGAAAGAAATCTTAGGAACACAAACAGTACAGCAAAATTCAGAGAAATTGGGGGAAAACCTGGATTTTTTTCCAAAATTACTGAAATTCAGGGAAGCTTTACAACTTTATATACAGTGCCGGCTCAGCTTTGTGATATGTTATCAAAGATAAGAGTGTCTTAAAACAATCTTGCATGATTAACCGATCTAATTATGTTTTCCTTTCCCAAGAAAAGCTTTGACCTCAGGCAACCACAGGTGTCGCTCAGTGTGAATCTTGGACTTTGTGACTTTGGGTTCATTTCATTGGTTCAAACACCTGAGAGATGTATATTTTTAAGGAAATAGTGGTGCTCTCATTTGAGTTTTGCAAACTCCCTTGGCTGCTGCAGCCCCCGATGTTGGGCGAAGGGCAAAGAAAACCACCCTTACCTGTTCCCGGGGGCTGTTGGGGCTCTGCCCCGTCTCCACAGCCCAGTGGATGCGCTGGAAGGGCAGGACCACATCTCCAGTGCCAGCAGGGTCAAACACTGGGTCTCCGGGGGGGATGTAGATGTTGAGAAACTCAGCAGGGCAGCCGGGTTTCTCCGTCTCCAGGATGTCCAAGAGCACGTGGAAACCTGACAGAGACACAAGCATGGTCAGTAGCTAGGACAGCTGCCACCAGCAGCTGGAGCAGGACATGAGGGTGGGCAGCTGAGCTGTAGGTGGGCTGAGGGGACCACTACGTGCAGCAAGAGTGTTCAAGGCCAGGTTGGACAGGGCTTGGAGCAACCTGGTTTAGTGGAACAAGATGACCTTTAAGGTCTCTTCCAACTCAAATCATTCTGGGATGCTGCGATTTTCCAGAGACAGGCGTCCCTGGGCTTGGACACCCAAGACCCCACTGCTCTGACTTGCAGTTCAGGCCAGCAATCACTCCCAGCACGGCCTTATCACATCCATCAGGCATTTTGCAAAGGGGCAACTCCACCACTAAGACAAAAGAGGAAGTTCTCAAACAATAAATATCAGTACTTGGGTCAACTGCCAGAGGCCATCAAAAAGCCACTGTCTCCTGGTTGGACACTACTTTGGGATGGCAGCACCCAAGGCTTTGTGCTCCCGGTGTAGGCCTGCTATGGAGGGGTGTGTGAGGGGTGCTCCAGCCTGTGACCTTGGGTGTGTGAGAAACCAACATTTTTCCACGCAAACCAGCATTTTTCCAGACGGTGCCAGGCCCCAGGTCTTACCAAAGAAGACAGCCAGCACGGTCGTGTTCCTGCTTGAGGGCAGCCCGGAGGGGCCTCGTGCCACTGCGGTGCTGAGCTGGCGAGCGTTGGGCACGCGGGGCTCCTGCAGTGCCTGGTAGACGCCGTCGGCAAAGTTGGCTGGCAGGAGACGCCGCAGCTGAGCACCTGCAGCACCAAAACAACATGGAATGGGCCCAGGTGGTACCCAACAGGAGGCACAGCAAGAGGACACCTGGCAGAATCCCAGGAGAGAGCAAGAGGTTGGCACAGATACTCATAGTGGCCAAGAACATGCAAGCTTTGGTGCCCCCACCCAAAACTTCTTGCAGCACTGGGGTCAGTACTCAAAACCAGGGAGATCTCCATCTCCCTCTCTTCCAGCTGTCCTTCTCTTGTCCATGTGCATGCCTGTTGCCTCCTGGAGGTCTGGGGTGGTGCTCCAGTGGGCAACTGGAGTGATGTTGAGCTGCCCCATGTTGATTATGCAACCTACACAAGTGTGGGGTTTGCCGGCACCATAAGGAATAGGAGAGGGAACAGCCAGAGAAGCAGCAAGACAGATGAGAAGTTGAAACTTTGCACCCACTGCCAGCCCCAAAATTGAAAAGCCCAGAGGCGAGAGGTTGTTTCTCACTGAAGAATGAGTTAATTTTGAACGGCTCCTCACCAGTGTGGTGGGTTTCATTTGCTGGAGTTCCCCAGAACTGGGGAAATCCTGAATTCCTGCCTTAGTTTGGGGCTTAGTTCCCATAGGTTGGTTTTGAAAAGTTAAAGTCTGATCTGTCCACTCTGGAAGAGGGAAATCTGCTCTGCCAGGGACCTGCTGGTTTTCTCTGTCAGGTTTTGACACCAGAGGACTGGTTTATAACATGTTATAAAGCCATTTGGACTCAAAGGAAGCTGTGCAATTGTGTTACTGTTATCACTAGATCAGTAACTAATCTGGGCTGCAGTAAAGATAATTCAGAATCTTGAATATTTTAGATAAGATCCTGCTTGATCTGCCCTGGTCACTGGCTCAGGGACATTTCCTAGAGTTGAGCCCCTGGGCTGGTTGTAGGCATGAGGAAGCAGTTCACCACTGCCAGAGGGAAATCTCTAATGCCTCACCCAGTACAGACCAATAGATGGTATCTGCCCTGTGCAGGGCAGAAAATTAGTAGGTCCAGGATGCCGGACCATGAACTCTTCTGCCTCTACCCTTCTGTTGAATCCTGCTTGAACTCCATGCCCATTTTGGCTAAAGATGGCTTTTTGCAGCTCTGGGCTCCCTGACTATCACTGAAACACCTGCTGGGAAGAGTTTGATCCTCCCTGCCTTGGACATTTTGAGCAGCCTCACAAAGGCACAGCTTTTCCCTGGGACTGATCCAACCTGCAGATGGTGCCTGGGCAGCAGCTAAAAGTGGCAATGACAGGATATTTGAGACAAACTGCGCTGTCTGTCCCCTCCAGGCTGCTCTAACAGGGCTCTCAGGTGCATCAAGGGACCTCAGGGCCACGGGAAGTGGCATTGCCTGCTCACCTGCCTGGTTCAGGCTGAAGTCAGAAAGGGTTTCTTTTCTCAGCCATAAAGCAACCCAGATGCCAATGTGTCAGCTCCCCTCACCCCATCCCACTGTCCCCTCCCCAAGCCTGGCACTCACCCACAGAGCCACGGCTGTGGTGCAGAAGGTTGTTGTACCAGCCGTCGTAGCGCTGGACCTCCCAGGTGATGTTCTTCTGGGCTCCTGGAAGAGATCGGACACACTTGGTGAGCAGTGAAAAAGGAAGTGTGAAATGAGCAACTCCACTACAGAATCATATTTGTATCATGATATTTTCCCATATTCTTTCTGAGATTTTCCATACAAGCAGTTTTTTAGACAAGTTTTGCACTTCTTTTGAGGGATGATATCTAAAACTAGAAAGTCATGCTTGTGGTCCTGATGTCCCCAAATCAATTTGTGGCCACCACAAGTCTACTCCCAAAAGACCATCCTCTCCTCCTCTCCCACTGCATCAGAAGTCTCTCCTTATTTCTGACTCCCACAATGTCTGTGTGAGTCAAGGAAAGACCTTGACAATGGAGTTATGCTCGTGTTTCAGGATCAGTTAGCTTTTATGTTAATTTTTTTTGCTTTTACTGTAGTACTATCAAGGAGGTGCCACTCCTATTTATATATCTAAACTGCAGTAGGGGAGTCTCCCAACCTGCATTTTACTCCATTTTTTCTTATCTCCTCACAAACTGCATCATAAAAACATAGATTACCAGAATGGTTTGGGTTGGGAGGGACCACAAACATCATCTAGTTCCATTTGCCCTGACATGGGCATGGACACCTTCCACTGGACCAGGTTACTCTGATATGATGCCCCAAGGGATAGAGGAAACTCCCCTGAGGGGCATCAGCTATCCAGCATCTCCCTTTTGGTCCCCTTCCCTGAAACTGCACTTACTCCCCAAGGTCCACGTCCCCAGCAGAACCAAAGTCAAACTCAACATCATCGCTGCACGTTGCATTGACCACTGGGTCGCTGGAAGGAGGGACCTGCAAAGGGAGAGGAGATGGAGGGAGCTGGAGCTGGGCTGCTCCCAGAAGCTGGGAACATGCACAGGTCAAAATCTCAGCTCCTTGTGATTTCTACTGCTTGGTAAAACTCTGCTGCCATCAGCAGCAGTATCTCCCAGCTGTGGGAAGTTGGCAGGGGGCATGTGAGACCCCATCCCCTTGAGGAAGTTCTGTCAGGATGTGTCAGCTGGCCTGAGAAGACCTTTCTGCTGAAGCAGGACCAATGGCCCTTGGAGTATCCCAGCTATAGGCTCACATATCATCCACATTCAGCTGTGCCAGCTCTGTTACAGAAACACACTTTTTGTTGCAAAAATTACCACATTTCAGCTGGGAATTTCTCTGGTATTGACCCATCCAAGCAAAATCCAGCTGTAAACGTGATGGAAGAGCCTCAGTTCACAGTCAGGCATCCCAAAGTGTGCGAGTACTGCATACAGGACCTCTTGATCCCCTCCGAGCTAACCCAACAGCACTCCCTCATGATCAGCCTTTCTCATGATGCTTTGCCATCTCTTTTTCCACAAAACCCCTGGATCCAGAGCAGATTTCATCAGCGGGATCTGAACCTTTAAAACTCCGGCCAACAGCTGACAGAAGAGAGGGATTCCCAGCCCTGAACAGTGAAGTGATTTACAGAAACAAATGAAACAATGCTACTACCGCTGGCTTTCCATACACGTGAATTCCAAATCTGAATTTAACTCCAAGATGGTTTTCCACTAAATATGGCTCTTTGTCTCCGTTCCAGCACTGTGGGTGTGTGTCCAAAGACCACCATCATTTCAGAGGAGCTGTGCTGCCAAGAGATGCAGCAATGCACAGGTTTCAGCTTTTCATTATTTTAATTAAAACGTAAACAAAATAGACATAGCAGCAGCACTGCTGCAGAACTTAGTGTGATCATACTGGCAGAGGAGAGCAGATCCAAGTCATTCCAGAAGCCTGGAGCCTGATCCCTATGGTCCTTGTTAGTCACAGCTAATTTCTATATCTCCCCAGTGCTGGTGGGACAGACTGGGGGGCTGCCACCTTCCCACACCAGCCAGTTGGGTTTCAGAACAGGCTCTATCTCCCCAGCGTTGGATCTCATCCAGAATATCCCAGCCTGCACACAGGAGCCAGCGGTTTCCCCAGCTTTCCCACATAGGGACACCCCTGGGACCAGCTGCCTCAATGCCATCAGAGCACAGCAGGGACTCCATCCCCCGGTGGAACATAAGGGGTCCCCGCCTGTCCCCGCGGTGTCCTGTGCCCACGCAGGGACATGCACTGTCCCAAACCGCCGTGTCCCGTGCCCCGTTCCCTCGCCGCAGGGACTTGCGTGGCTCCATCGCACCCTGCAGGTGAGGACACGCATGGCCCCATCCCACCCGTCCTCACACAGCACCCAGAGCCCCCCGTCCTCTGGACATGGCTGTGTGGCCCGACCTCTTCTATACGACCCCATCCCAACATCTTCTCCCAGCAGGAGAAAAGGGCAGTAGCACTCGCCCCTGTCTCCCCCACGAGTGACAACGCGCGTAGACAGAATCCCCCGCGGGCAGCAGCGTGCATGGCATCGGCTACCGAGTCCTTGCGCGGGGGCAGGGGGGACACGCGCGGTCCCGACCCCTCACTTCCACGCAAGTGGGAACACACGTGGCTCTGATGCCGAGGACCCACCCCACCCACGCAGGCAGGGACACGCATGGTCCCGGTCTCTCAGACCCCTCACCCCAAGTGGGAACACGCACGACACTGAATCCCAAGCCTCTATGCAAGTGATAGCACACATGTCCCCCATCCCCCAGTTACCCCAAGCAAGAGGGGACACGCGTGTGCCCAATTCCCCAGGACCCCTTTCCCCACGCAGGCGGCGACACGCATGTCCCGATCTCCCCCCCCCCCAGGAGTGACACGCGTGACCCCCATCCCCCAGGACCCCTTTTCCCCTACAGTCGGAGCCACGCGTGTCCCAATCCCCTCGCCAGCGGGGTCACGCGTGTCCCCGAAGCCCCAGGACCCTTGTCCTCACGTAGGAGGTGACATGCGTGTCCTGATCCCCCAAGACCCCTGTCCCGCCTCCGCAGGCGGCGACACGGGCGTTCCTAACACCCAGGACTCCTGTCCGCCGTAGGGGGTGACACGCGTTACCGATCCCCTCGTAGGAGGTGACATGCGTGTCCTGATCCCCCAAGACCCCTGTCCCGCCTCCGCAGGCGGCGACACGGGCGTCCCTAACACCCAGGACTCCTGTCCGCCGTAGGGGGTGACACGCGTTACCGATCCCCTCGCAGGCGGTGACACGCGTGTCCCTGATCCCCCACGCCCCCTGTCCCCCCACAGGTGGTGACTCGCGTGCCCCCCATCCCCAGTCCCCCTGTCCCCGCGCAGGCGGTGACACGCGTGTCGCGGCGCTCACCTGCGGGCGCTGTGCGGGCAGTGCTGCGGGGCGGGCCGTGCCGCCGGTTACATACGGCCCGCGCCCGCCGCCGCCGCCTATAAGAGCGCCGTGCGGGACGGAGCCGCCCGCGCCCGCCGCCCGCGGCACCAGCACCAGCAGCAGGAGGTAGGTGGGGGGAAAGGGCGGCCGCCCCCCGCCCGCGAGCGGCCCCGCGAGGGGCCCCCGGCACTGCCCGCCCAACTCCGGGGGTCCCGACTCAAAGGGATGCTTCCCGCCTGGAATTAACCCTCGGTTTCTCCTATCCCGGTTTGACCCTCTTACAGGGGCAGGAGAGTGCAAGGAGGTCTCCCCCCTCGCCCCGCTTCCCCACCCGCGGATTGCAGCTCTTATCATTCAGTTTCCAGGGGGACAGGATTTCTCTTGTATCTACGGAAAATGCCGACCTGCAACCCTGAGCAACCCCAGCTCGAATTGCTGCTGGCTCTGCCGGCAGGAGTTTCTGGCTGAGCACTTCCAAAAATTTTTTTTTTACCTCAATTCATACCGGGGCAAGAAAATAGAGTTTCTGTAAGGAGAAACTTCTGGGGTTTGGGCAAACTTTCTGCTTCCTTTGTCTTTCTCCCCTGCAAGGCCAGAATATTTTAAACGTGAGATAAATTGTCCATTTTTGCTGAATTACTTATCCTTCCTTAAAGATATCTCCTGTCTTTCCTCTCTCCATACACTGTGACAGAGGAAAACAGGGGTCTCTAGTGCCACAGCCAGGCTTCAGCACGGAGGATGCTTTCCAAGGTTCTAGAGGTTTGCTTTCTCCTGCCCTGAGCTACAGGCACCACCTTTCCACTAGAAAGCTGCAAAAATGCCGAGGAGCTGGTCTTCTATGCAGGGTAATCAAGAGAGAAAGATTGGGTGGACAGCAAAAAAGTTGTTTCCCTGGAAAAATCTCTATAAAACAAGTCCCAGAAATTGCAAAGCAAAGAGGAGATGCAAACACCCCTTGGTGCTGGTTTAGAGATAAATTTAGATTTAACCAGGCAACATTTTCCATGTTATGTTCTGGGTTTTAATTGTTTTAAGCTGTGAAGAGTTGTGTTTTGGTAAATACAACTTGAAAATCTTTCTTTCCTTTGTTGCATCTCGTAGCAAATTTGGGCAAAGATACAAGGAAACCAGTGGAATTCAAGTCATTAAGATTTAACTCCTCCAAGGTTTAACTGCTCATTTATTTCTTCTCTGGCAGCAGCTCCGACTGTTTTGTGGGCACGTTTGCTGGGCTCGGGACCCACAGCTGGATTTCAGTAGCATCAGGAATCAGCTACAGCTCCTGCTTGCCAGGTAATCATGGCAATTGAAAGCTATCATTCTCCAGGTTAATCTTTCCAGGGAAATAACCCAAAGCTATTATAGCAAAATAACCCTAAGGAAGATTTGTAAGAACACATGACAGCTCTGTTAGTCTGGAGCAGAGTCAAGATAAGGTCAGGTCCAGATCTGTTGTAAAACCTCAGTCTCCATTAAACTCTTTGCTGTAATTACCTGGGTTACTGGACAGAAAATGATTCTGAAACCAAATGCTGCTTTATGCATTGAGAAGTGATTCAGCTGCTCAGGCAAACTGTTTTATGATACTTACTGTGATTCCCACCCACTTCTAGCGATTTGGGACTTGCTTTTTTGTGGCTGAGCTGCTCTGGGTTGGATATTACCTAAAACTATGATTAATACTGTTGGCAAAAAATAAGAATAAAATCAACTGCTCTGTACAGGGACAGAATGAAATGGTGTTTGGTCATGAGTCAGATTAGTTCTGGCATTCCCTGACTTTAGCTGACTTCCCAGGATAGTTACATGCAGAGAGGTTATTAAATAAGCAAAATAAGAGGGCTAAGCATGTAATCAGTTTTGGTAGAAAAGATTTAACCCAAGCACAGAATGAAGGTGTGTAGTTACTGGAACAGGAGTATCAGAGGGTGTTCAAAGTCGTCTGCAGGAATTACACACCTTGTCATTATATATAATCCACTTTCCTTTAGCCTTGAGATGTGCTCCCAGTGTTTGTGTGCTCCTTGGACCCACATCCCAGGACTAGGGGTTGTTTCTGGCCCCCCTGGACCAAGTGCAGTTCCCCAAATCAGCAGCTCCTGGGCAAAAGCTTCTTGGAGGAGATGGATGGGAATGGGAGTAGTGGGCTTTGTTCTGCTTGGCAATGGTGGCCTCTGACTGGGGATAATTTTGCTACTGTGAAATCTGTGTTCTCAGTGGTTCCTTGTAATTTTGAAGGATAGCTCCTCTGTGGTAGTCACTGGCTCGTGGACCTCCCCTAAGGGCTCACCACAAAGGGGAAAGCCCCGGCTGCACCTGCTGGAAGGAAAGACTCAGCTCTGTCCGGGCAGGAGCTGCTCAGCAGGTTCCTGCCCTTGGGCTGCTCCTCACGCTGCAGCAGAACGGTGGCTTTTGGTTCCTTGGGCTGGTGGAGCCCTGCCCCAGGCACCTCCTCTCCTCCACCGAGGGCTTTTGGGTGGTGCATTCTCTGCTGGGAATTTTGCCTGCCTGTTTCCTTACAGCGTCACATTTCCTTGTCCCTCCGGGGAGCTCTGAGGACCTCCTGCAGCTGGTTAATTGAGCTGGGGTTGGCCACCACGGGCTGGGGGCAGCTGGGCAGGGCAGTGCAGGGGCCCTGCTGTGACACCTCTCTCCCGCAGGCTCCCGGAGGTGCAGAATGACTCTCTTTGATGGCATCTACCCCTTCTACCCGCAGCAGAGGAAAGCTGCTGGCTTCGACATCAGCACCATTATAGTGATTGTGGTCTTCCTCACGTTGGCCTGCAGCTTCCTGCTCATCATCCCGGGCATCCGTGGACGGGCGGTGCGTGACCCTGGGGATAAGCAGCTGCTCCCTGTGTTCTGGATGTTGGGACACTCCCGGGTGGTTTGGGGTGATGCAGGAGGAGAGCTGGGGCTGTTCCTCCCTGCCTGATGTCCCACCTCTCTCCCTGCAGAGGTTGTACTGGACTCTCCGTGTTCTCCTGAGCCTCTTCGTGGGAGTGGTGATCGTTGGTAAGTGCTGTGCAGTCCTCGAAGGGGGATTTGGGGGCAGGATTAACCCCCAGGGCAGGGTCTGTGTCTGGGAAATGTGAGCTGGGGGTCACAGCCGTGGTTTGGTCGAGACTGGTTGCAGGACCTACCTTACCCCTGCTCTGCAAAGTACTCACACAGCTTTCTAAAAGGGCTTCCCCATCCCTGGCACAGGGGCTGAGAGCACTTGGAGGTGCTCATGGTTACTTCTGTGAGCTTTGCTGACTTTAACTCAAACAGCCCCAGCTCCACCGGGCTGCACAGCCCCGTGTTCCTCCCACCGTGTGTGTGACCCGACAGAGGCAGGACACAGGAACAGGCACAAAACCAGGGGTGAAGTGCAAAGAGCAGATTTATTTTCGTTACCTCTTCTACTGGAGGATCTTCTAAGAGCACTGGGTGGTGGCACACAGGCAGGGAGGGGACACTGGGACGGCGTGGCTCAGTCCGTGCTAGAGGTTCACCAAACCTGCTGTTCTCAATCTCAGTATTCCAGGGATTTGTGCAGGTGTAGTTTACTGATGTACTTTGATCTTTCCCGTAGCAGGGCAGGATCTCAAGCCCGTTCAATAGGTGCCTATGAGCTGTATAAACACAGATATTCCACTTCTCCAACACACAAGGCTAGACAGTGATTAGTATGGTCTATGGGTTTTTCTACACTCCAGTTGGAAGTCGATTGAGAGTGTTACAATCCTCCTCACCAATTTTCTATTCTCTTCCTCCGCTGTGTGAGCCTTCCTGTGCTGCCCAGGGCTGTGGCCAGGCACATTTTGGGCATGTGAGGAGCCTTGCAGTGACATGGAGGGAGCAGGCTGGAATAAAACACAAGCAGGGCAGTGGCTGTGGTGGTGAGGTAAAGACTTTCCCAGAGGCAAGGTGAGAGGAGATGGAGAGGATTTGATTTAGTAAAAACCAGGAAATCTTCTGTAATACCTGATGCTGGAAACCAGGCAGTGGGATTTCCAGCTTGGACAGGGCAATAGGAGGGGTAAGAAAAGAGGTACTGAGGGAATAGAAGACACCAGGTGGTGAGAGCAACCAGCCCTGACCTAAGTCAAAGAAATCCTGCTGCTGTGAAGGACAGGGTAGATTACAGGACTGCTCAGAGAGGGATGATGAAGTACAATCCAAAAGACTCAGCCCCTGATTCAACCAGGCATGAGAAGCAGGTAGCCAGGCTGTGACCAGCTGCCAGACACATGGACCAGCCTGGCATGTGGTTGCCACCCTGGAGATGTCCAGGTGCTGGGAGATGCCTGGGAACATGGTGCCAGGATGAAAATGGTAGAGGTCAGGGCTGGCTCCACAGCCTTATCCAGCCTTATCCCTGGAGAGCCATCCAGTGCTGCTCCGTGACAAGGATGCAGAGAGGTGCTGCTTGGGCACACGAGAGGAATGAATTGTTCTGGAGCCAGAGTCAGAGTTTGCTGGCAGCAGCAGGGTACCCTCGCTCCTGCGGCCAGAAAACATTCCTGTGGAGCTGCCACTGGATCAGTGCTCTCACAAGTTGATTCAGCAGCCAAACTTATTTTCAGGCATGTTTTGTTGTTCAGCCTGAGATCAAATCATTGGCTTCATTTTCAGCCCATTTCCCTGCTGGAAAATGAAGCCCATCGCAAAGTAGAAGTGCTTCAGGAAAGGATACCTTGTTCCAAAAAACATATACCAGAAATACTGCAAATTTTTCTTTTTCCCCCAGCTGGAATGACTGTCTGAGCTGTGATGGCACTTCCCACCCCTCTGCTTCACCTCCCTTTGATAGTGACCTTCACTATTCACTAATAGTGAAGTTTAGGGAGCTTAGTATGTGGATTGAGACTCACCCCTGTTCCTGTGGCTGATAACCAGGCTGATCTCTGAGCCCTGTCCCTGGGTGCTGTAGCGCTTGCTGTGGTGGGGAAGGGAAGCCCTGGAGAGGATGTCCAGGGAAGAATCAGGTCATGGCGTTCATCCCTGGTGATCTGAGCTCTGCTGCTCCCAGATCCAGGGGACTGATGTGTAGCAAGGGGAGAACCTGAGCTCAGCAGGGTGTGGGAGCTGGTTGAGGCACGTCCTGGTGGCTGAGTCAGGTCTCCTGCCCTCCTAACACTCCCTTCCAGAGCCATGGTGGGAACACTGCCATTGGTGCTCACCCATGATTCTCCCCTTGAGCATGACAAAGCCTGAGACCAGCCCCACTTTAACCCAAGCTTTACTTTTCCTGGCAGTTGTCCAGTTCACAGGGGACTGGGAGACTGGCTGGGTGCAGGCAAACACCTCCTACAAGTCCTTCAGCCGTGCCGTGGTGAACGCAGACATTGGGCTGCACATCGGCCTGGAGGGGGTGAATATCACACTCAAGGGTGAGTCTGACATCCCCATTTGAAGTTCTGGAGTGGCCATGGCACCAGGAGTCCCCAGCTGCCCTGTGGGAGCCTTTGGTCTGTGATGAGGCTCCTGGGACCTTGCTGTGCCCGTGGTCCCGGCTGGCAGTGCCCAGGTGCTGGCACACAGCAGGACCTCGGCTTCTCCCTCCTTCAGGAAACCCAGTGAAGCAGATCAATGAGACCATCAACTACAACGAGTACTTTTCCTGGAGCTTCAGTTCAAACTATGACCGCAGCTACAGCGAGGGGCTGGAGAAGGGGTTGCCCAGCCCCATCCTCTACGTGGCAGAGAAGTTCACCTCGCAGAGCCCCTGCGCCGTGCACAGGCAGTACCGCATCTCCGGCCACTACGCCTCGGCCACGCTCTGGTGAGCCTTCCTCTGCTCGTGCAGGCACAGGAGATGCAGGGATGTAGGAAGGGCTCTGAAGCTTTTTCCCTAGGCCTCTGAGGTGGATGGGATTGCATCCTACTAGTAGGAATGCTGTGTGCATGGAGAGGCCCCTGCAAGGCCTGCAGTCAAACTGGTTGCCCTGTAGGCATTTTAGAGTGAGCAGAGAGGAGGTCCTGGTTCTCTCTGCTGGCCAAATCCACCAGGGCTTGGCACAGGAGAGAGGGACATGGTGCAGGTCCTTGCTGTGATGTGGTAGTTATGGCAGAGGTCCAGAGAGGGCCACAGACACATGAAGAACTCTTCCAACTGCTCACTGCTCACTTGGGATGAGGGAAAGCTGTCCCACAGCTGTCAGGATGTGGTCCCTTCCACCATGGCTTGTGGAGGTCAGGGGCCATTGCAGTGCTGTTCTCCCTGCTCTGTGTTTGACAGCAGGGATGCAGAAGCTAAGAAAGTGGCCTGGTGATGATATGAAGCAAAAGCTCCTGGCCCATAACTGAGGACTTCCCCTGTCACCCAGCTCCTCAGCAAAATGCAGAGCTGCTGCCAATGACTTTTGCCTGCTTCTGCATTTATCTCAGTCCTGTGTGTGGCTCTCTGGCCCCATGTGTGGAAGAGCAGGGAGCTGAGATGGTTCAGATACACCAAATGGGCTGCCACGGCCTCCTTCAGACTGATACTGTCTGTGGGCTGAGCAATGCGAAGAGAAAATACATGTTTCTGCCTTCTGGGTGTAGCAGTGTGAGCTCTGCACATCTGTTGACTCAGCCTGGGGATTAGGGATCCCTCCTGCCTGCCCACAGAGCTTCTCCACCTTGTACAATGCACCCTGGAGCCCAGATTCTCTTCCCACATGGAAATCCTCACATAGATCACCTTAGTCCATGGCACTCACATAACTCATCTGTTGGTCTCCTCTTGTCTCCAGGGTGGCCTTTTGCACATGGATCATCTCCAACATTCTCTTCTCCATGCCTGCCCTTGTCTATGGAGGTTACATGCTCCTGGTCACAGGGGCCTTCATGACCTTCTCACTGCTCTCGTTCTCCACTGTGAGGAACTCCCCAATGTGCCTGATCCAGATTGGGGCTGCAACCCTGCATGTAGCCTATGGGGGATCCTTCTGGCTCACCCTAGTGGTTGGTAAGGACACCACGGTGCCCCAGGGTGCACCACCTTGTCCCTCTGGGTGTGAAAGAGTCCCAGTGTTTTCATCCCAGGTGGAAAGTGCAGTCCCCTGGAGCCCCAGCCTGTGCCTTGGCAAAGCAGATCCTGGCCAGAGGTGTGGACAGGAGTGGCAGAAGGGGGAGCACCATTCCCATCTCAAGGGCAGTGAAGGGACTTTTAGTTCCTGAGGTGCAAAGAGATGGGGATCACTTGCCTGGGTTTTAAGATACTCAGTGCAGCTGAAGCCCCCTCGTACAGTGGAAGGCCATCTTCCATAAGCAAAGGCACTGTCCCCTGGCAGGGGACCCTCAGAGGAGGGATGTGGGCTGGGAACTGTGCTGGTGTGCACAGGAACCCTCCCAGAGAGCACGTTTGTTTCCAGGCTTGCTCTGTTTTGTGGCTGGGATCACCGTTGTGGCACTGCACCACCTCAACTTGGACTTGCTGAAAACCTTCTTCGATCTCCGCGAGGACAAAGCTGAGGAGCACCAGGAAATGGCTGAAGTGTATGTCAACTCCTATTTTGTGAACAAGGCACTGGCTCCTCCTCAGCCCTCCGAAACCAACAGCCTCTAGAAGAAAGTTTTCCCCACTCCTTCCCTGAAGGTGAGCCCAAAAGGGCAGAACACAAACCCTTCTTGATGTCCCCACAGGCGCATTACCCTGTTCAACTGCCTTTGAAGGCCACATTCGGACAGGTCCGTGCTGGGAAGTACCTGCACAGACTATCTCCCTGACAGTGCCCTCTGGAAAACGGCAAGCTTTGCTGGCAAGCTGTAATCAGAGCAGCTCACAGCTCTAGAGACTTGAGCTGCACTCACCTGGGGGTCTCTGTGCCAAGAGAAAATCCCTTTCTGCTCTATGCCCTGGCACAGTGGGGAGTAGAAATCTCCAATGGCTGGTTCCCACTGAAAGTGAAAATCTGAGCTGACAGGTGACATTCTTCATGGGGAGCATCCACAACACCCACGACTCCAGGGATTAAACTTGCTCCTTTCTTCCCCAAGCACTGACATTTAGTGTAGAACTTGAGGTGAAGCCAGGAAAACCAGGCCCAGATCCAGGCTCCGCAGGCTGGATGTTGCAGGAGCTGAAATAAAAAAATCTGCTCCAGTAATAATGACTGAGTAAATGTACAATGGAGTTTGCTGGGGAAAATGTGATGGGGGGATTATTTTCACTTTCAGATTTGGGCTTTAATAGACAAGACTTGTAGTCAGGTGTGGGCCAAAAAGATGCCTAAGGAAAGGAGGGAGAAGGAAGAATGAAGTTACCCCTGTCCAGCTGGAGCATACCTGGGCTGTCTGGGCAGCAGGACAGGGGGAGATTCTGCCCCTCTGCCTTGCTCAGGTGAGACTCCACCTGCAGAACTGCCTCCAGCTCTGGAGCCCAACATCAGAAGAACATGTTGCTGCTGGAGCCAGGCCAGAGGAGGCCCTGGAGATACTCTGAGGGTTGTTAAGACCCTTGCTGTTAAGTTACTTATTTCTGTCACACAATATTTGTGTTGCACTAATGTGATTTGTTATGTACGAGAATTATTTTCAATAAAACTTTATTAAAAACCCTCTCATTTGAAACACTGTGGGCATTTGGGGGCTGGTTTCTTAAGAGGGGTTGTGGGGCACATCTGAAGGTGACTTCTGGAGAGCCCCCAGCAACAGCAGCCTTTCCATGGAGAGGATGCCTCAAAGGAAGGACGAGTCTCGCTGGCACGTTTCAAGGTAAGCCACTGAGAAACCTTTGTCCTGAGGAGCAGCATGTTGTGAGGGTGTAAGAGAACCTCAAAAGGACTTTAACTAGCTGAGTGGTGGGACAAAAGCCATAAGATTAAACCAACAAAACTCCCTTAGGCAAGGGAGGATCCTTTCTTGAGAATTTCTTGCATCCAAACATGTCAGGCTTGAAGGCATCAATGGGAAGATGCTACAGCCAACCACAAATTGCTGGGGTTGGTGTGGGACAGATCCCATGACTGTAAGCACAGGAGGCTGAGGGGTTTCCCATCCTTTCTACCACTGCATCTGGCTTTCTCCAACCTTAATCTTCTCCTTTTGGGCATGGTTCCTCCTCAAGAGCATCCTCACCAGAAAGAAAAGTTTGTGCTGTTGCATCAGACATACAAGGGTATGAGAGGAGAGGCTTAGGAGGGTTGAATTTCTACTGAATAAATTAGAGGGGTTTGTTGTGCCTTGGATCTAGTCCATCTGTAGGCTGAACCATCTCCTGGTAGAAACCATTGTGAACATCCTGCCCTGAGGTCTCCCAAGCCTAAGGAGTTCAGCTCCAAACAGTTTTGAGTTCTCTAGGTTCTCGTTGAAGGCTCTTCCATCCGGAGTGGGATGTGTCATGGCTGAGCACCTCCTCCCCAGAGGTCCTGCCCCATGATGATCCCTCTGCAAAATCCTCTGCTGGGCTAGACATCACTCCCATCAAACCTTCCAGATGCCTGGGGTCACTCCAGGAGCTAAAGTCCCTCCATATCCCCCCTGCTTGTTTGCCTGGGGATGTCCTGATACCCTGCTAAGGGCATATTGATTGGACTTTATTGCCCTGAACCAACCGGCTGTAGTTGGATGCCCCATACAGGACCACTAAAGGGCTCTGCCTTTTCCTTCTCCCTTCCCTGTGGCTGCCTTCAGCCCTCAGAGGGACACTTCTATCAAAAGACAAGTGAAAGGCCAGGTCCAACTTATTTTACTGAGATACAGGGAAAATAAGTGAGCACAAAAGAGAAAAAAAAGAAGTTGTGAAATCTGCACAGGGGAAAAGGAGTGCAAACCTGCAGTGTGTTCCCTCCCTCCCTGCGTGGGCAAGGTGCCAGCAGCCAGGACTGGGTGGCTGCATCCACCTTGGGTGTGCAGAATTCCAGTGTCTCATGCCCCATGACATGAGTGTTTCCACAGCTGAGCAGCAGGAACACAGGCCTCCCAGACCAGAGGTGCTGCTCCCCTGTCACTGGTTGGTTACAGCTGATCTCCGAGGCACTGTAGCACCTCTGTTCCCACCTTCTCCTCTCCCTCCCTCCCACCTGATCTGAGACCTCCAGCATCCTGCTAAATCATGGTCCTCCTTGCCATCCTGCCCTTCACCCCAAGAGGAGACGCTGGATACAAGGCACCCTGATGAGCACAGTTCCACCTGTACTTCCTGACCGCTGACGGGGAGAGCATCCCTGGGCAGACGGGATTTCTTGGGGGTCTTCAGGGTGGAGGTACTGTTGCAGGGGCTCTACTTCTCCTTTGGTTCATATCAGTGAGTCTGCAGTTACTTGGTTTCTCCCCGGTTTGTTCTGGTTTGATCTCTGTACCCTGGGGAGGACTCAGGCTTTGTTGGGAGGGACTAAGGGGAAGGGCAGTAGCCCAGTGCCTGGAACTGGACAGCCAAGGTTGGGGCATGGGTTCTCCTCACGACAAAATTTCTTCCAGCTGCTGCTGAGTAAAACAACAGGGGAAAAAAAAAGAAAAGGACAAACTCTTTTATTTGAGACATCTTTCCAGATTTGGACATTCTCATCACACGGCACTTGTCGTGTCTCTGGGCTCCTGCTGGATTTGGTGAATTCAGGAGCAGTGTCCTCAGGCCTTGCCCTGCCTCCCCCATGGTTCACAGCTGGGTGGCTGTCACCTCGGAGAGCTCGGCCGGTGGGACCATCCACACGTCCTGCACGGAGCAGCTGGGCTCGGCCAGCAGGCAGGGCTTGTCCCACACCTCCTCTGCTCCCTTTTTCTTGTCCAGGTTAAAGATGAGCTTCAGCTTCTCCGGCTCCATGGAGTTCAGGATGATGACACCCAAACCCAGCAGCAGGCACAGCAGCCCTGCCATGCACAGCACAGGGACACATTAACACCTCCTCCCAATGTATCCCAGCTCCATCCAGATCCAGGCGGAGGATGGCGACATGTGGCATCACCTGGTAGGTCTAGGGAAGGTGTTATTTCCCTTTCCACATCTGGATTCTGACATCAGTCTGGGCTCTCCCATAAAAAAAGGGGGGTCAGTGAATTAGGGCAGAGAGTTAGGGCTGGAGCTGGGGAAAGGCTGGAGGAGCTGGGCTTGTTTAGCCTGAAAAAGAGGAGTGTCCAGGGGAACTTAGTTGCCATCTGTCCTTGGAGGTGTTATAACATGGGAAATTCTGGTTTGATGAAAGGAAATAATTGCTCCCCATGAGTGGGACTGCTGTGGGGCAGGTTCTGAAAGCAGAGGGAATCTCTGTCTGTGGGGACATCCACCAACAGATTGAATAAGGCTGGTGTGGCTTTGAGGTTATCCCTGTTGTGGGAGAGGGACCCCTGAGGGTCCTTCCAGGCCAGGTCTTTCCCTGACTCTACAATTCCTGACTGTCACGCTCTCCTCTGGGCACACCTCCAGCAGATAACTTCAGCCATTCATATCTCTTGACTGCTCATCTCTTTCCCCCCCAACCTTGGGGGAAAAAAATCTTTTATGCCCTTAAAAAAAGAAAAAAGTAATTTTCTGTGACCCAGACATGGAGACAGAAGGGGTGAAGTCCTGTTGAAACATCACTGCAGGGATGGAGAAGAAAAGCCCCTGGGGCCAGCTGAGCACTCACCTGTCACTAATGTCAGCCAGAAGGATTCACCATAGTCTGTTTTCAAGGAAACTGGGCCAAACCAGATGGGGCACTTGGGGGTGTTCCTCGCAGTGAAGAAGAAGAGCAGTGAGAAGAGGATCAGTGCAGCAGTGAGCAAAAGCATGTAACCACCGTGGAGCAGGATGGACATGGAGAATAGCAAGATGGAAATGAGCCACGTGCAGAAAGCCAACCTGTGAAAGGACCATAAAACCAAGTAGGAAGCATCCTGGGATGAATGTTTGGAGAATCCACTCAGGGCCTCCTCTCCACTTCCCAAGGGAGGGACACAGCACTGGGCAACCTGCTCTAGCTGGCCTTGCTTCGGCAGGTGGGCTGGGCAGGCTGATCAGAGGACACCCATTACAACCCAAACAATTCTGTACCTACATGAATGATGGAGCTGTGGGACAGGTCCAGCAGTGGTGGAGAGGGATCTCTACACCTGGGAACATTCAGTGTTGAACTTCGCAAAGCCCCAAGCACCTGGATATGGCTTTGACATCAGCTCTGCTCTGGGTGTGGGACTGGAGTAGAAATCTCTGGACATCCCTCCAAATTAACTTTTTTTTTCGATTCTTGTGATCATCCACAACTGGCCACCCCCAGGCAGTTCTTACCTGTTCAGAGGGCCAATGGCACCAAGGGACACCTTTGTCTGGAGAACTGCACCTTAAGCCATGCCCACAGCTGATTCAGCACCTGGAGTGAACCCAGCTGCCAGCCCTGCCCTGTGTGTGAGGTTTGGGTTTAGCCCACTGGGGAGATGAGCCTAACAGCTCAGTTTTTCTTATTCCAAGAATAATAATGAAAAACAAATTTTCATCAGCATTCCTTCCTTGAAATACTCCTCCTCAATAACAGGAATGTTTGGGCAGGGATATTTATTCTTCCTGAAAATAAAACAGGAGATGTAGACGGGGACCCGGAGCCCTTCCCCATAGGGAGAATTGCAAGGCTCACTCTTTCCTCACTCTTTCCCACCACCTCTGAGGCACATGGGGGTGCTACGAGACTCCACGATCACAAAACACACAAGGGCTCTCAGCTTTGCACCACAGGACAGCCTCTGAGCACCCTCGTGTTGGTCCCTCCTGCTTCCCACAGGCAGGTCTCATGCCCTCTTGGGCGTGCAAGAGGAAACCCTTCACAGCTGGTCTTACTGGGGCTCCTTGTCTTAGTCCTTGGGAGAGGATCCTGAACTATAAGCCTCACAGCTGCATCTGTTTTCCCTTAAATGAAGAATAATTTTTCTCTGATCATAATTTTGTACATCAGGACAGAGGACACAGAAAAGGACTCCAGAGAGATGGGTAAAAGTTGCCCCTCTGCTCTGGAGCCAGGCTGGGAGAGATGGGGGTATTCAGCTGGAGAAGACAAGGCTCCAGGGAGACCTTAGAATCCCTTCCAGTGTCTAAAGGGGCTCCAAGAGAGCTGGAGAGGGAATTTGGACAATGGCCTGGAGGGACAGGCCAAGGGGGAATGGCTTCCCACTGTCAGAGGGCAGGGTTAGATGGGATAGTGGGAGGCAATTGTTG